>NC_067138.1:102483100-102805600 GCF_903995435.1 Acomys russatus
GGAAGATAATTCTTAAACACAAAATATGGCAGGTAGAAATTCCCTTGGAGTCCAGCTTGGGATGTCTTACAAATGGATGCTTTTGAGCAAGGCTGAGGGTCCAGAACTACAGTGTAACCTCTGTGTGAATTCATTACAGTTAATGAGAATATTGGCATTATTTTACATTTTTTGCAAATTTTCTATTGTGTACCTTAATACAAGACAAATTGTCGTGTATACACCTAATTTCAATCTATTTAGATCCAGTGGCTTTGTTGTGTGTATGAAAATAATTTTTTAATCTTCATGAAAATTGAGCTAATATGTCTCATGTTGCCTGCAACGTGCAACCTGAAGTCATACTGACAAGCCTGGTGTTGTTTGTTCTAATAAGATGTATTGGTGATCTTTGAGCATATCTTTGGTCCATGCACGATTTCTGCAGCATCGCGGATGGGTTGCGAGAAAACATAGGTTTAGGTCCTCTAAGTGATAACACATTTAGTATATAATGTCTTAAAATCACATGTAGCATAGACGGAAATCTCTTCAGAAGTCATGCTCACAGAGTGGCACCAAAATGGCTGCCTCCTGAAGTTATACTCACAGAGTGGAACCAACATGACCGCCTCCAAGAATTAGGGAATCACCAAGTTCACATGCACTCAAGCTAAATTTCCAAATATTGTTTCCATCTGAGCTCTCGGATTGTATCACTGACAATGAGTACTCATGGTTGTTTTCTATGCAACTGTTGTCTGATCTGCAAAGAAAAAACAAAGATGGCCCATAAACTATTTTGTTTCTAAATGAAAGTAATATTCTATGAAAAATAGTTAGTTTGCTTGCAGATCACACAGTTCTATCGCCATTTTCTTCAAGGTAGATTTGTACTTTGGTGTGAGCAAAATCACTCGACGACACAACTACCCTGGGGCACAGCGTAAAAGAGTGTGAAATGGAGAAGACATGAAGTGAAGATACAGCTGTTTACTGACCAATCAGGGGCATTCCTTTTTAGATGACCACCATGGCATGATTGCCCTAAGGATGCAGTAGTGGCACACATCCTGCTGGTAGCCGACAGCTCTCTAATTGGACTTAAGACCAGCACAACACGAGGGATACCATGAAGTCATGGATATTGGAGGAAAACCAAAATTCCGCTACTTTACTGAACCAGCATAATCTACACTGTAAATATTTGTTCTTATGCGTAGGTAAGTACAGTCCTCACCTGTCCCCAAGCAAACTCCTCTTTGCAATAGAAAGAGACCATCATATAAAACAACAACTAATCAAAACAGAGTTGTGGAGCTCAGTGCTAACTGATACATTCACAGTACAACTCCTGCTCCCAAGACACAGGAATCCTTGAAGTAGAAGAGGTAGAAAGATTTAAAGACTAAGAGTACCAGAGAGTTTGCTGTGGGATTGAGTATCATAGTAATCTTAATTGCTGTAGCCATAATTACAATAAGAATGAACATGATACTAATAGACATGGTAACTTGGACTTGGACAAGAGAAATGTCAGGAGGCCTCAACTCACACATAGAACTACAGGCAACTGAAGATGCTGAGAATGAAAAAATAATAATAATGTGTGTTCTGTAACACACCAAAGGGTTATCCAACCAAACGGTCATCCCCAAATATGTGTACATACAAGTAACGTTATACAGAGTGAACAGGCTGTATTTGTGTATTTAAAAAAGTATTTTAAAAGAAAATGCCTGTTTTAGATGTGTATTCAAGATGCGAAAGAACACATTGAATAATTTTAAGTTTGTTGCTGCTCTTTGCTTTTCAGATAACTCAGTTTCATTTTCCTCTGACTGTTTTCTCTTCATTGGTGAATACTAGAGGAAAAATAAAAACTTTCATAAGGTTTGTAGGGTTATTAAGAAGTAAAATTCGTCACCATGTACTCCTTGAATGAGAACATGACCCCAGGAGCTCAGAGACTATGCTTTGAGAACCACTCCTATGAAAAAAGCATCTTAGCTTTTCTCCTCTGTCAGGGAACTGCCACTCCTTAACTCCCAAAGCCTCTGATGGATGCTGTCAGTTTCTAAGTAATCCTTCCAGATAGATCCCAATGCTGGGCCTGTCTTATAGTCTTTTCCTCTCTGTACTCTGATAAAGTACTCTGACAATAGGAACTTAAAGGAGAAAGGGCTTACTTGGTACATACATGCAGATTATGATACTGCAGATGAGTCAAGGCAGCAAAAACTAGAAGCAGCTGCTGACATTACAGTCATAGCAAAGAGCAGAGGATCAATGCCTGCATTCTGGTGCCCATTTCATTTTCTCTGCTCGTCTACAATCCAGGCAGGGATGCCATCCCAAAATGGGAGAGTCTTTTTGCCTCGGCTAACATAGCCAAGATAATCCCTCAGGGATATCCCCACAGTGTAACCTAATCTAGACATTGAGACCTCCTTCCCAGGTGATTTTAGATTATGCAAAGTTGGCAGCTAAAACTCACCATCACATTACCAATCCATGGCTTCACTGCCTAAGAATGTGAACAGTTCATGGAAGCTGAGTTTCTTGATGTCTCAAGACAGAAGATAGTAAAACATTGCCGGTGTTAGTAGCAATAATTTCTGACCATGACCAAGAGACAGAAGCAACCCATCTGCAGTAAGAGTGATTGAAGGATTAAAACTGGGGGGAACACCAATGTAAGTGTTTAGATACACATATCCAAGTCTTTCACATGTGTACCTATAGTGACGACCATGAGAAGCATTCACTGTCTCCACTACAGAAGGCCCTCGTACATCATATACTGTAGGTGTTTGTTTCTTTTTTATGAGATGATGTTTGATCTAGCCCAGGCTAGACTCCATCTCACTGTACATCTGAGGATGACCTTGAATTTTTGGTAGGTCAGCCTCCACTTACCAAGTACTGGGACTGAAGATTTGCCACCATGCCCAGTTTTAAATCTTTTACTTAATCAAAGGTGAGAACTCCTATCTCTGTATAAACTTAAAACTCCTATGTTAGGACCGGTCTCTGCAAATTCTCAATGTTGTAATGGTTTCTCCCTTTGGCCTTCCTCCAATACATTGCAAGCTCTCGGAAAGTAGCGTAAATATGGAAATTTGAATTTGAATTCCTGAGTTAGAAAAATAAATACATAGGTGGTTAAGCAAAGACAAAGAGAGGGAATACCATTACAATACCATCAAGTCTTCCTCTGTTTCTTCCTAACTGTCCCATTTCTTTAAACCTATACTAAAACATTTGCAAATTATCTAGGGCCCAAAATGAAATGACATCAGACACTTCTAATATCTTTGTTGAGTAGCTTCTTAAGTTTTAAAATGGATTCTGAGGAGAAGTTCATTAATAAAGAGCACATACTAACACTCTTGTAGAGAACCCAGGTTTGCTTCTCAGTATCCGTATCACCTGGCTCACAAACTGCATGTAACCCTGGTCGCAGGTTATCCGATGCTTCTGGCTTCTACAGCCATTATATGCACCTATACACACTCACATAAAGACGCCATACCACACCAAAAATAAAAACAATAAAGAAACCTTTTTAAATTTTGAAACATACACTTGCTTGCTCAGTTAGAAACAATGCTATGTAAACTGATAGAAATCTATGGTTATTATGAAGCCTATGATCGCTGTGGTTTGTAAACTGAAGAGGTTAAGGCAGAGTCCACATACCTTCCCCACTTACAATATCTCTGTACTCAGGAAACTTGAAAACTAATTCCTCAAATCATTAGGTAAAACTCATCCAAATTTAAATTTTATGCCCCTTTAAGCAGTGTTCGAATCTCAGTTTCCTCATGGGTAACCAGCACAGTCTCCTTCTTGGGGTTCTTAGGAGCCTCATTGTGCTGGTGTCCTTTCAGCAGTACACCAACCACATGGAGCATGGGATAACTGTCTGTACAACCTTTCCTTTCTCCCAGGAACATTATGTGCATCTGGCTCTTTCTGCTGTCCAGGCAGAGTCTCCCACTCAGGCTAAAAACATTAAAACTTTGGCTCAAATAAAACACAAGTATTTCACCCCGTCTTCCCACCTTTGGGGACTAAGCAAATGTATTCTGTAATAAATTGAAATGGCATCACAAGTGATGGCAGGCATCTAAAGACGTCTTTGAGGAAATGCGATGGCAAGCAGCCTTCTCATAGCAAGCTAAGATGACCATTATCTTCACACTAACTTGGTGAGTTGAACAAATTATTGTAAAAATGCACAGTAATTCTGTCACATGCAAAGGCAGACGCGTGCTGACTTTACTGAGATAGGATGTGAGCACCTGTGTCTGGGCAGTTTACAAACATTGGGTTGCATAATTCTTTAAACAACCCTGGTTGATACATACTTTCCACTACTTTTGCTAACAAGGAATTTAGCTCTCAAAAATTCATTCAATCTGCTGGAGGCCCCAGAATGTGTACCTGTTATTCCAACCATCCACCACAGCCACTCCACTTGCCTTAAACGATACAGGCCAAATATGCCGTGCTGTCCCACAGGCAAAACCAGTAATGTAGTCCCTGCACACCACCTGAAAACCCGAGACTGAGGTTCTTCCCTCAGTACCTACCAAGGGTACAGCCCTGGCAGCACCTTCACTTCCCCAAACCTTAGGATTCTTGTTAGTAAAACTGGTACAAAGGCCTGCAGGCCCAGATACCTATGTTGCAGAGTCGTGAAAATGCCTTGTGCTCTCCAACACTCTTACACAAAGTGCGCTGTTGCTGTCCCTGCTATTACTGTTATAATCCTACACCATGTTCTTTGGGCAAGACATTTATGTTAAACTGACGTAGCATATAATTGGAGTACTCAAGTTAAATGGATGAAGTCAGCTGTCCGACTCCTTTAAGATAAATGATGTTATTTTGACATAATTGTATAACCACATATAGCTCACAGCAGCAAAAGGATGTGCATTTCACATGCCCTCCTATAATTACGTCCCCGTTATAATTTTGCAGTTAGTTGCGATGAGCTCTGGTCATGAAAACATGCCAATTTTGTATGGGATTGAAGTCTGCCTAATTTTAGCAAATTGAGAGTCACACAAAAGAAAAGAGATAAATACTATGTTGTTATTTTTCATTAGAGAATTGCTATATTAAGAGGCTGTGATCCAGCTGTGTTTGTTTAAATAAAAGTGTGATTTGAATACCTCCTACAGCTAATGTTCCTGCCAATGAATAAAAGATAAAAATGCAGCTCTCGTTAGATGGGAGTCTCTGCCTTCTCGCTGACTTGGAGATGTATTGTTCCACAGGAGGAAGTTGAAAGCATGGATAGCCGACCACACGCGGCGGCCTTTTGTGTATTGTTTCAGGCCATCTCACTAATAGATTTCTTCCACCAAGGCTCCCAGCAATTCAGCTGTGTTCAAATGCTCCACTTAACTGTGGGAAAAAAATAAGAATAAAATAGTAATTATGCCTAAATGGCAAATCCAGCCCAGCTCAGTGCCACAAGGAGGAAAGTAAACAGGAACAAATATGATTCAGTAAGGCATGGTGTTCTTCAGCGTCTTCATGATAATGGGTTGGAGCCTCCTTTATTTCTTCTTAATAGACTCTCTCCCTTCAAAGGCTGTGCCTCTTGCTCTCTCTCCTGTGTACACCTCAAATGCTGTGATATTCTCTTGGAATTCATTGTCCTACAAACCGCCTACCCTCCATGAAGGATGAGAGGGGCTGGCCAAGTTGTAACTCCAATGTGGTATAGTCCTGAGTCATCTAGAGTGATATGTAAAGAGGCGAACATTGACTAGGTAGGATTAAAACTGTCCTCTGGCTGATCACAGTGTGATGGTCAATAGATGTGAAGTCCACATTCCCTAGAGCAATCGTGTGCCCTAAACAATGTCCTTATTTTAGTACTGACTCCTGTCCGTCCATCCTTGCTACTACCACACTTTGTCCTTTAAAGTTGTACTTTGAGACCAGTGGTTTTCTATTTTCTTATAGACGCACAGTGGTACATGTGCACACACACACACACACACACACACACACAGAGAGAGAGAGAGAGAGAGAGAGAGAGAGAGAGAGAGAGAGAGAGAGAGAGAGAGAGAGATTTTCTCTTTGGCTCATACCCTCACATGTGTAACTCCCCATTTCTTTAGGACTAGAATAATTTCCCACCTAGAGAATTCTGTTCATTTACATAGTTCCATTTGAGGATCATCTTTCAGAAACATTCTCTGCCTCCTCCATAGGCGCTGCAAGTATGAGTGAGCACTCCTTCTTTGGAGCAATACCCTGCTCTGGCTATCCTCATCCTCAGCCCAGGAAGCTATCCTGGCCTAGAGAGTCGTACCCTTGAGATCTTATCCTTACTCTCAGGTAGGAGGAGGATATCTGTTTCTTTCTTTCTCCCCTATTACTTCCTGTCATTCCTTATCATGTACTAGACCAACTGCCATCAGAAACAACTACTGCTGACACATAAAAGCATTTTTTCAGATATGTTGAGCTGAAGTCAAGAGATACACAGTTGTGTTTACCTATTAAGTTTACTTACATGCATCTTTGAATAAGACCTGGAGAGTTGGAGCTATGTATCCTGAAGGTCCCTGACCTTGACCAGAACATTATAGAGCAAATGACTGATGCATGGGTGGATGGAGGGATGCCTAGATGGAGGGATAGACAAATGATCCTAGCTTTGAACTGGTGACATAAGAAACGCAAAAGTAAATAGTAGTAACAGGCAAAATTAGGGTGAACTTATAGCTCCCTTAAAAAAAAAGAAGGGCTCTTATGGACAAAGTTAGGTGAAACTTAAGGAGAACTTATGCTTGGGGATGGAGCCTTCCAGCCAGAGAGCACAGCAAGAGTGACTCATTCGTGACCACAGCAGAGCCCATTATCCTAAAGGCATAATTACTTTAGAAAGGCTATGCTTTGTTGCACTAACAACCAACCACTGAATAATTTAGAAATGATATTTAAGACAATTGAGGAACAAAATCTGTTTGAGATGCCCTTTTATTGTTGCTTCTTTCAAAACCTCAAGTCTTGGCTAACTAGCATAGCTGTCTCTTACATTGAAACTATATAGTTCTTAACCAGAGCATTTGCTTAATATGGGGAATGAAACAAGTGAACCAACAAACTCAGACTTGTCACCACTGAGGGCATGAGGGCAACACAACAAAAGTATTACAATATGTCACTACAGTCGTACCTTCATGGTGTTGAAGGATTTTCTTGTTTGGGGGGAGGAAGGGGGAGAAAAAACATTTTTTGTTGTTGTTGTTGTTGTTTTTGTTTTTTGTAAAGCTGTGCACACTATTTAACCTTGCTGAGCCTCACTTTCCTCTTTTCCAAAATTGCATTAACAGAGACTGTAGAGATAGCTCAGTCAGTGAATAGCTTCCTGTACAAGCATAAAGAACTGAGTTGAAGTATCCAACAGCTGCATAAAAAGCTAAGCATTGCAGCACACATCTGTAATCACAGCACTGGGACAAAGGAGCAGACATGAGTAGATCCCTGAAGCCACTTGGCCACCCAGTAAAGCCAATCAATAAACTCTAGGTTGAATGACAAACTTTATTTCAAAAAATAAGGCAGGGAGCACTTGAGAGTGACTGACACCTGATACTAACCCTGACCTCCATGTACACGTAAGCCGATGCACACAGTACATTCAAGCAGGTAAACACACACATAATTCAAAAGTCCTCAAGGACAGAAAGATATATGACTGTAAAACCTATAAAAGAAAAGCTTTCAAGATAAAGAAATAAACAAACAGAAAACAAACAAATAAGCAAATTTAAACAAAGCAACAAGAAAACCAGAGTATTTCACAAAAGAGGGAGTGTGGGCAATGTATTTCAAAATAAATTATAACCACAGATACTCTGGCCGCATGTTCAAATGGGTTTTATTGGAATTACACAGCTTGCGCCCAATTTGGAAGAACTGATGTGTTAGAGCTGACTTAATTTAGGCCAAGTGGAGGTCTGGGTGGCCGACTGCCAGAAGCCATGGACTCTTGAAGGCTCTGGAATGTTAGAGAGGGTCTGGCTTACACGTCTTAAGTCAATTTAAATAACTCAAATGCCTGAAGCCCCAGAGAAATCTGTTCAAACGGTAACATTTGTGATCAAATTAGCAGTACATGGGTTTTACCAAGGATGCAGCATAGGAGTGAAAACTAGATGCGAAGTCCTGCTGGAGTGCTGATTAACAGCAGAACTTCCTGAGCTAAGAAGACATGAAGAATGTGTTTCTTTGTTCCTTCAGACACGATTATTGCTAGCACCTCAGTAATAAAAACCTGACACATCGCAGTTTGCTGAGGTGTTAGGCAGACATACTTTTTATAAGCTGAATAATGCTATGGCCACTGTGGTAACTTAAAAGGTTCTGGGAAGGAGTGTGCAGACACTGATGGATCTGTAGAGAAATGTTGGCAGGGAAGGACTACAACAAAGTCTAACACGTGTACACGTGGGGACTTCAGCCACACAGAACTTAGAGGGCCTAGCCTATCATGGCGTACAACACAGTCACTGACTCCCCCTTGGAAGGATAAAGGATGCTGCCCAGCAGACACAGGGACTTCCTTTCAGATGGTAGAAAAGTGAAAGAAATAAAAATGTTTGTTGAACTGCAAGGTGTTCATACAGCAAAGAGGACTCTCTCTTTCTGTGTGTGTGTGTGTGTGTGTGTGTGTGTGTGTGTGTCTGTGTGTCTGTGTGTCTCTCTGTCTGTCTGTCTGTCTCTGTCTCTGTCTCTCTGTCTCTTCTCTCTCTCTCTCTCTGTCACACACACACACACACACACACACACACACACACACACACACATTTAGGTAATATCAGCTAATTGTACATGGCCTGCAGCCAGGAAACCACAAAAAACCTGTGATTAAAAGCATACATTTGGACTGATCTTCACCTAGTTCTGACAACTTGAACAAATCACATAAATGCTTCAGGTTATTGTTCTTCCATTGAGGGAGTTCATATTCTCCGCCTGCTCAGAAGTGACTGGCACCATCCTTCGGAGTCCTTGGACAACACCTGAAAGGAAATGCAGGCTTCCTGTCTGTTCAGCATCCCAGAGAAGGGTTTGAAAGGAGGTGATCCTCATGCTCCTTCTCTCATGCCCCAATTCCAATTCCCCAGCCTCATCCCCAACTCTATATAGAACACATGCAGGGGCCTTCTTTTCTTCTTCTCCCATTCCCTGTAGACTCCATAGACTCTCCTTGGCAGAGGCAGCTTTCCTTCTTCCTGTGGGTCTTCTTTGGCCCCTGCCCTGCCAGCCTATCCCCATTCCTTCCCACTAGCTCTCAATACCTAATAGAAAATAACTGGAACCCCCTAGTGATCACACACACTCTCAGAAGCACTGGCCGCTAAGCAACCCATGGCCACCACAGTCCTAAGATGCAGAGAAGCAAGTGAAAAGCATTGGAGGTTGGTCTGGTGTATTTTGATGCTCATTATTGCCTGCTGACTCTGTGTCCCAAGATTGCTATGTAACCTTGCCGAAAAAGATATTCCTATTTGACCAATAAAAAGCTTACACACCTGGGCAGGCAAATGGGATAGGCATGGCTAAAGTTAACGGGCTTTGGGAAACAGAGAGAATCCTGGGAAAGAGAAGAGATGAGACAGAGGAATATGAAGAAAGAGAATCTCCATGGGATAGAATAGAGCCATGTGGCCCAGAGGAAGCACACTAGATCTCTGTATGGAAAAAGACAGCCATAGTAAAGAACAATTGCAAGTATTTTTGCAATATGGATCGGAAGTAGTCCAAACAGAAACTATTGGAAGCACATGGAATAGGATGGAGACAGGGAGTTATTGAAGGATAGCTCAGGAGGTAACATCTGCCTTGCCCCAGGTAAAGGCTCAATTTAAAACACATCAGGTGTCTGTGTTCTTATTGATAGTTAGTGGATTAGAAAACACTGCCATAATAATTAGCATAATAATAAACATTTATTAGGCCCTACTTACAGATTAACCACAACAGAAAACCCATAAGACAAAGACAGGACCAGATATCAACCCCTAGAACAGCAATCATCACAAACACAAATGCCTAGCTGACAGTGTAAAAACAAATCAGTAACAGCTAGGACAAGATGACGCTGCTAGAGCCCAGCAACCCTACTAGAGTAGACTCTGGAAAATGCAACATAGAAAAAGCACAAGACAAGGACTTCAAAGTAGTCAATTTGAATATACTCAAAGATCTTTAAAAAGATACCAATAAATCCATTAATTAAAGAAAATGCAAACAATGGGATGAGATGAAGTAAACAGTTCAAGATGTGAAGGCAGAAATGGAATCAATAGCGAAAATCAAACCTTAGGGATATCTGGAAATGAAAAATGTAGGAACTCCAAAAGGAAACACAGAGGCAGGCCTCAACAATAGAATATGTGATATGGAAGAATCTCAAACACTGAAGATAAGATAGAAAAAATGGACACATCAGTCAAAGAAAATGTTAAATCTAAAAATTTTAAGGCACAAAACATCCAGGAATTCTGGGACACGGTGGAAGCACCAAATCTACAAATAATTAAAACAGGAAGAAAAATCCAGTAAAAGGCAGAAAATATTTTCAATAAAACCATAGAAGAAAATATGCCTGATCAAAAAAAAAAATGGTGCCTTTCAAGGTACAAAATGCATAGAGAATACCAAGGTGAATGGACAAGAAAATAAATTCCCCATGATACAAATAGTCAAAATCTTAAACATACAAAACAAACAAAGAATGTTAAATCTGAAAGGGAAAAGGCCAAGTAACACACAAAGACAGAAATATTAGAATAGCATCTGACTTTTCAATGGAGAATTTAAAAGTCAGAAAGGCCTGGATTGGTATCTCCAAAACATAAGAGACCACAGATAATAGCCCAGGCAACTTTCAATCATGATATATGGAAAAAGAAAGACATTCCATGATAAAACCAAATTTAAGTAGTATCTTTCTACAAATCCAGTTCTACAGAAGACTTTAAAAAGAAAACTTCAACCTGGAGAGGTTAACCAACCCCCCCCCCAAAGAAAACACAAGAAAAAAATAATACCATCAGCAAATAAAAAGAATACAGGAGACTTCTCTGTACTAACTACTGCACACTGCAAAAACAAACAAAAAACAACAAACAAAAAATATCGCTGAAGAAAGCTAAAAGAAGCATTGAACCAAAGGTTTAAAGGCAAGAACTCAGAAAGCAATTTGATACCATGTGCATTTAGCAAAACAACAACAGTACTAGACTCTCCCTAAGAGCCTCCCTAGCCACAAGTACTTAACCAGGTTTAGAGTACCAGCTATAAGTAACCTCCTGTGGAACAAGCCACAGATCTCATCAGCAAGTGGTAAATTTCATCTTTAAAAGTTTTAGAATATTTTTCATGTCTCCATTCTTATCTTAATAACCCATAAAATATATAGTTATGGTGGAGTATGTTGATATACTAATTTTGCATCTTTATTTTCACTGATCTAATATCAGTAGATCAACGTTTGCCCATTTGTTGCATACATGATTTTCCATGTTTGCTGAATTCCTGTTTCTTTTTTAATCTTACATTAAACTTTGTGTTTTATGTTTTTGTGATAGATGTCTGAGAGTTCAGAACATATGAGCCATTTGCTTGAATTAAACTAACAAAACAAATATGAGGCACCAGGTACCCCACTCTCCACTCAACTGTGGAAAATGTCCTGTCCATTGGCTAGATCTGGGTAGGGGTTTAAAGTTTACCGCCTGTATTGCCCTTGGCTGGTGCCTTAGTTTGAGCGGGACCCCTCGGCCCAAATCTGCCTGCCTACCATAATGTTCTACTTGTAGGTTTCTAGGACCCTCTGGATCCTTCTACTTTGCTATTCTCCCATGCTTCTCTCATCTAGAGTCCCAATAGGATGCCCTCCCCTCTGGGGAGACCTGGTGGCACTCAGAGGAAGGACAACAGGTTACCAAAAAGAGACTTGATACCCTATGAGCATATACAGGGGGAGGTAATCCCCCTCAGGAACAGTCATAGGTGAGGGGAATAAGGGGAAAATGGGAGGGAGGGAAGAATGGGAGGATACAAGGGATGGGATAACCATTGAGATATAACAAGAATAAATTAATAAAAAATTTTTTAAAAATTAACAAAACAATTTACTCTTTATAATTTTTGTCTTTAGTTTTGTTGGGCACCCAAGTTGGTTCTGTGTATCCCCACAGCTGAAGTCAGTCCTGTAGCTGTTCTATCAAAGTTGCGAAGAACGATGGCAGTTTGCAGTGTGACTAGTGAGGAAGTCCTCTTCCACCCTCGTGTAGACATAGGCGCTGTCACTCTGCCCTGTCAAATGCTTCGTTCCCTGCAAGCACCAGCTGATTCCTGTTGGATACTCAAGGGGAGTCACCAACACCTCTCTGGACTTCACTCTTTCTTCATCTCTCTCCTCTCTAATACTCTGACCTATAAGATGTACATACCATGGGATACATTCATAGCCACATCCCCTCAACAGACAGGGTCTAGCTGGCTATGCGTAGATTTACAGCACCCAAACAACAGCCTAGTACAGGGCAATTGTGATATCACTTTGTTTCTTTCCTTTTTTGACAAAAAAATTATAATTGTGTACTTTTTTGTTTTTGTTGTTGTTAATTTCAGCTGTCAGCTTGGTTGTTTGCTTGTTTCATAGTTATTTTGAGTAAGTAAACTTGTTCTCTGTAATTTTATCTTGACAGTTGAAGTCTACCTTCTTTTGCTTGAATTTCAGATATGCTTTTCATCTTAAATATTTTAAGTTCCTATTTTTATGTATAGTATCATACCTCATTGTACTTATGTCTTTCTTTAAGGCCTTGAATATGTTATTTAACCACTGTAACTTATTAATACTATCTGTGGCTCTTGTCTGACACTTTATGCTCTGTTTCTGTTCATTAATTTTCTTGAGAGTCAAAATTCAGTCTTTCTGCACATACTTAGAATATTTTAATTAAGTCACGTATTGATGAATGGATTTTCTTGTTATTAACTTTTATAAGTTTGATCAACATTGAAATTATTGATAATCACTTTGATGTTTTCAAATTTTATTTGTTAATATTAGAAAGTATGCATTCCCAGTGTTACTGTTTCTCTCTCTTCTCTCTCTCTCTCTCTCTCTCTCTCTCTCTCTCTCTCTCTCTCTCTCTCTCTCTCTCCCTCTCTCTTCAGGGTTTCTTTGTGTGCCCTTGGCTTTCCTGGACTCACTTTGTAGACCAGGCTGGCCTTGAACTCACAGGGATACACTTGCCTCTCCCCCTCTGCCTCTCTGATTTCTGGGACTAAATGAATGTGCCACCTGCTTGGCTTGTTTTTACTGTCTTAATCTTCCAAAGGCATTGTCTCTACCAACTTTTCAGTGTGTTCAGCAAGGCCTTTCAACTCTGGCCAAATATCATGAAAATATAGCTCTGTATGGTATAACCTCCCTTTCCACCTTATGAAATGTTGCTGTGTGACTGAACATACCAGTTAGCCAAAGATTCAGAGATATTCCATGACAATTTTTGAGCTTGTCTGTTATTAGCACTCTTCTAATCAGCAGTTTGGGCAGTGAATTCTTGCTACTTCTACCTTTCCAAGCTCTCACTTCTTTATTTGCAAATCATTGAGAAAATATGCTCTTTGAGAGATCTATCCTTCTGCATGGAAGGCCAGAAATTTCCTCTATAAAAAGCAGAACTTATTTTTCTGTTTTCTAACAGATTACTGTTCAGCTGTACTTATTGTCTAGTATGTAAAATACATTGTGAAACGTGCAGATTGTCCTCAACTAATGATGGAGTTATTCTCAGTAAACCATTGTAAGTTGAAAATATCATAAATCAATGATTCATTAGATACTCCTAACCTGCCAAACATCATAGATTAACCAAGCCTGCCTTAAATGTGCTCAAGAAACTTATATTAGCTAGATTTAGGCAAAGTTATTCTATAAAGCTAATTTTCTGATAAAGGTTTAAGTCTTATGTAATGTGTTACACATTCCTTAAAGGTCCCATTAGTAACATTACACTGGAATCAAGTCTTCAACACTGGCCTTTGCTCAGTGCTTATACAGCAACAAAACCTCTCTAGAGTCTGCTGTAATTCCCTTCTGTCCCTCATGTGTAATAGGACTCCTTTCTTTGGCTAACCTCAAGATTTTCTCATACTCCTTAATTTTTAATGGTCCTAATATGATATGCCAAGGTGTTTTCTTTTGGGATAGAGAAGGGTTTTCCTGTTAGCTTTAGGGTGAGTTGGCCTGGCAAAGCCTTGTCTTTCAGTCTCTACTTCAATTTTACATTTTGATTCTTTCCTTATACTGCACCTAATGGGAGGGGTCTACAGTACACACCCATTTGCTTTCAGCCACACAGTATGAAGGGGTCATCATTCACCACTGTTCTCACTAAGCCCATTCCTGGGCAAGTATTGCTTTCCTAGAGTGGCTATCTCTGTGCTTTCTGATTGTCAGGGCTTTGTGCTTTAATTTGCATTATATGGAAACCTGAGACACTATTGTTCTTGGCTCTATGACCTTAGGCACAGGCAGCATTTCTCTGAGATTTTTTAGGCAGGAGACAGAAAAACTAAACATCTTGGGTATTGTTAAAAATGCATATCTATGACAGTATCTGAAAAACTTTTTTTCTAATTAGCTTAGTAATTAATAACAATCTGAGAATGAATAAAGCTTTTATGAACACAATTTACACTTAAACATCAACTTCTTAGCAGGCAGCCTATTAGTTACTCTACAAAGTGAAAAATAAAATACATGCCACAACTCAAATACAATGCTATGTTACATGTAAAGGGCTCAGAGCAGCAAGATTCAGGCAGTGCCTAAAGGGCCAAGACCTAGAAAAAAGTGTCCAGTGAGATATAGAAACTAGAATACAGTATGAGAGCATACTCAGAGGTCAGACAAGTTTGGTTTAAATTCAAGGTCTTTTGTGTGTGGAAGGTGTACTAATTAGGGGAAATTGCTTAATTTCCCTAACCCCAGGGATCTTTGTTAGAAACTTGAATCTTACAGATACATATAATAAAATAATACATTTAGCCTAATATGAGTAAATAAGATAGGATTCTATTTCTTTAACAAAGAAACCATAAACATTAACAAAAGAGAACATCATCTCCTAGGAGACAGTAACATGGGATGAAACAACATGGAGCCGAAACCCAGAAATCTAAGGAAGATGTCAGACCAGAAATGCAGATCTCAAAATCAGAATGCAAGGGCAAAAGCTGGGAAGCGCCATACCAATAAAGAGGGACAACAGGAACCCAGTGTGGGATTAGAGGAGACAGTTTGTCTGATGAAAGTGATGAATTAAGGACTCTGCAAAAATTTTAGCCAAAGCCACTTCAGAGAAGCCATCTAACATTTGCATTCTTAAGACTCCATACCTGTTGCTTAAATATTGTTCTCTCTTCCAGCCTGGAAGAGACCATGGCACTACAGTTAAATCGTTTTTTTAAATTTTTTATTAATTTATTCATATTACATCTCAATTGTTAGCCATTCCCCTGTTTCTTCCCATTCCTCCCTCCCTCCCAGTTCCCCCCTTCTCCCCTCCTCTATGTCTGTGATTGAGGGAGACCTCCTCCCCCTATATATGCTCTTAGAATATGACAGGCAGATCTGGGTCCTGGGGTCCTCCTCAAACTAAGGCACCAGCCAAGGAGAATATAGGCAGTAAACTTCGAACTCCTACCAAGACCTAGCCGACAAACAGGATATTCTCCACCGTTGAGTGGAGAGTGAGATCTGACTCTCACACTAACTCTGGTGCCCCTTTTCTGACCATGTCCCCTGGATGGGAAGGCCTGGTGGCACTCAGAGGAAGGATAGCAGGTTACCAAGAAGAGACTCGATATACTACAGTTAAATCTTAAGTCTTATCGCTCCTTCCCTGGACTGCTTCCAGCATTGTGATTTTGGCCAACATACTAATAATAGACATTCAACCATCTAACAGCTTATCATCTAAATATCTCCCAAGACTTGGGACATTTTATTTCTTATAAATGTTGCCAAAGTGCTATTTCTAAGGCTAGAAGCTGAAGGAGCCAGGGGCTGCTTTTGTGGCCATTGTAGTAGATGACCCATGAATCTGCAAACTGGTGGCATCCATGTTAGCCTTGAATAAAACCATCAGGGCAGGAGCAAAGTTTTCTTCACTAAGCCAGCTTCCTGGGGCTTACTTGAGGTAACAATTCTTGCTGAATACTACCTAAACCCCATTCTCCGATAAATCTAACAACTGTCTTCTCTAGTTGTTCCTTTTTTCCTAAATCAGATGTTTTTACCTTTCCAGTTGGTTATCATTACTCTTGGTCACCTAGACCATAAAATGGGATGTCAGTAAATCTACCAGTAGGGGGTGTGATGACTAATTGTGATGACTAATTGAAAGGCTTGAGGAAGCCCCAGGTTAAGCTTCCCTAGCAAAATGAGCACTGGTGTTGATGGAAGTTCCACAAATGCTGTGAAAGCTCACAACAGCACTGGGGAAGGCACTAATTTTATATTCGGAGAACTTATATCCATTAACCAGTTATGCAGAAAGGATATAAGTCATGAGGTAGGCATTAAGCACACACAGCTACCATTCAGGGCACTTGAGAAACAGAAAGAAGAGATGATGTCAGTGAAAGAAACAGTGTGAAAAAAGACACAAAGGAGAGAATCATTCCTAATGTTTAAGGGTGCAGTAGATGGCACACCGTAATGTCAGCACACAGGAGGTGGAGGCAGAAACAAGGTAAAGAGTGGCATTAGCTATGTGGCAAGACCTTATCCCCAAAAGTCCCAAAACAAATAAAGGTACATGAGACGTTGGCAAGGAACATTGAAAGCAAAAGGCCAGTGGTTTAGAAAAAAGTAACTAGACAAAGCACTAAGAAAATAGTATTTCTAGAAGGGAGAGAGACAGACAGACAGACAGAGAGACATAGAGACAGGGAGACAGATAGAGAGATAGAGAGACAGAAAGAGACAGAGAGAGAGACAGAAACACAAGAAGGAATGGAAGAAAGAAAGAAATAGAAAGAAAGCAAAACAAAAAGCTAGAAACTAGATGCAGGTGCTGGAGCAAGGTATTTAAGAAAGTTTGGTGAAAGCCAGGATTCAATCAACTCTCACTGCTGAGAGCCACTGCCAGACACACCTCACAGGGGGTTGGGAGGATGACATTCAAGGAGAGAGTGTGATCCCTAACATGGTCAGAGATGTTTTAGTATCTTGTACTAGCAAAGGAGACACTTCAGAAACTCCAAATGAGAAGAGTTGAAGACAAATAAGCAGAGGAGAAATGAAGGAAGAAAAGAAGAAATTAGAAAATGGATGAGATGAAAGAAAGCACAGACATTTAGAAAACCTGAGGGAAATGAGGGCAAAATAAAGGAAGCGGGAAGTGCAGAAAGGAGGGTGTGCATTAGGGAGAGAAGGAGGAAGGCAAGTTGAGGCAAATGGCAGAGCAGGAGGAGCATCTCGGCATCATAGGCGCAACTAACAGAAAGGGTGTTTTAAATGTATATAAAATAAAGCTATATTTTAAGTCTCCAAAAGCATGGAGGTGTGGGGGCAGGGCGATCACATCAGGTTTTAATTGCCATCAGTATCAGCCAGTTATGTTTACTGCATTTATAAACAGATATCTTTTGGCAAGTAAATAAAAAAAAGGCCTCCACCAGACACACGATTCTGGGCTTCAATCCATTCACTCTGTGAATTAATTGACTTTATTTGAACTCTACTGTTTGCAGTTGGAGAATTCACTGTGAACATGTTGTACATATCTCAGATATCAAATAGCAAATGTACTGCAGCCAGATCCTGAAACGGAGCCAGAAATCGTTCATTAATCAAACAGGGGTTTCTCTATGATTAGGAAAGACAACCAAGAGTAAATAAATGAAATAAACAGCTACAATTTTACAGTTTCCACATTTCTTCTGCTGCTTGGGAAGCCAGGGCTTCACTGGGAACCATGGTACCCAGAGCCTGCATTCGAAGTAACGTTTGTTCCTAAAAACCTCCTCTCCAATATGTTTTTCATATTTCATTAAAGCAGTCATTTGACAGCAAGAAATCTAATAGATTGCTTGTTTTCCTCCCTTATAACAAAAACTACATTTACTGTTTTGCCACATGTGACATGTTCCTTTTAAGTTGACAAGATCATGGAATTAATACTACATTTAATTTCTAAAACTAATACATGGTAAAAAAGGTTTAAATATTTAGGAATCTAGCCAGAATTTGTAGGGGCTTGAAAAAGAAGTACTATGTGTCTTCCTTCATCAAAGTAGATGGATGGATGTGTAGAGAGGTAGACAGATGTGTGCCTACGGATGTTGTACGAGACTCTTTCCAGGAAGCGGTATGGAAGAGGTGTTTACCACAGGTAGGGCACCACTCACATACCACAAAAATTATTCCACCCAAGGGTGGATTATTAATCTAGTCTGCGTATTACAGTTATCTCTAGGAGTATAACTGAGACGTCACTTACAGTAACACGGCAACTCAAAGCCAGCTACATCTCCTCTTCCATATATACGCCCGAGCCTTGAGGGAAAGGGTTTCATAAAGACACAGCATGTATGCCCCAGTATTCCAAAGTCTTTCACTCTCTATATATTGTGGACTAGTGTTTTAATTCCCTCCTTTTAATCTAATGAATAAGCAAACTTGTCTGGCGAGGATGGGTTGAGTTATGCTCTTATCCTTGCATGTAAAAACATGCCATTCTGTTGCTGTGCTCCTTTAGCAGGACGATAGTAGTGGCTTTCCCCCTGAGGCCCATGATTTATGAGGCTCCTGGACACTTCAGCAGCGTTACATGTGAGGGCCTAGGTTATGGAGTAGGCTTTGAATCTAATAAAAAAGTTTTGGTTACTCCCATAGCATAAAGAAGGTAAAATGAGGAATTTGTAAAAGGAAGACTTGAAATTTTGTTGGCCCGTCTTTTAAATAAACCAAAATCTTTCTTTTATCTTTAAATTATAAGCACAGACATTTTTCAAATGAATTATGTTAAAGTTTTAGGAAATAAATAGTCCATTCTTGGACAACTATTTTAAGTATAGAAAATATGAAGCTATTCTTACCATAGTATGAAGTTAATATACATTTTGTACAAAAGAGATGATTGAATGAAAAACTAAAACTATAAGTCAACTTTAATTTAAAAATTAGATACAGTATCCACTGAAACATGAGCAGAAATGTTTGCTCCTACTTCATGAATTAATACTCAAACTAGAAGAAACCAAGATGTTTTTCAATATTTATCCAAAGTAATATCAAATACTTTGACATGTCTTACAATGAAATACTAATGAATGACAAAAAGAAATAGATTTTAAATTCATATGGCACCAGTGATTCCCACATTCACACTGTAAGTAAAAGAGCCCAACCTACTGGACTCATGTTAAATCATTTAATTTATAACATATTTCAGAAAAGCAAAAGGACATGAAAGAAAAGGTTTCCGTGGACATCAGGGTTTGTGGAGGGAAAGAGTTGTCTAAATGAAACATAGAGATTGCTCTATACCTATTATAGTTAGTAGTGGACCAATGTCACAGTGCATTTGTCAAAATCAGTATATACATTAACCCTAGGACAGAATACAAATTGCCTAAAAGCACCTATCTGTATTACAAATGTACAACACTTACTGAAAATGAGTTAGCGTAAGAGTGTTCACACAAGTAACTGAACACACTAGGAAATGACTAGAACCTGTAAGACTAAGGATGCAAGCCCTATTCTCTCATTCTGAAAGAAGTAAGATTTAAAAATTCTAAAGCTACTATACATAAATATTGTGACTAAACAAATTATGAAATTTTTGAGTCCTATTCATACTGTTTTAAAGTAAGTTGATAGAGTACCCTAGGGAAAACTATATAATCAACCATCATTGAAGAAAAAAGAAATAAGTACCTTCATAGGAAGAATAAAGTGAAAATCCATGAATCCATGACAACATAAATAGCTATTAAACAAATAAGTAAATAAACAAACAAGAATCAAATGTACCAAACAGAAAGTTTCAACTAATTTATGTAGCTGCTGTTTCCCAGAGAAGTGGTGAGTGTGGACTATAATTGATCCCTTGGAGCAGCATAGAGAGAAGACAGAAGTAACCTAGAAAATACTACCACAGCAGATGGATGGGCTTACCCACTGTCATGAGTAAAGTCCTGCTAATAGCACATACATACACACACACATACATACACACACATACACACACATACATACACACACATACATATGCACACACATACATACACACACATACATATGCACACACACACATACACACACACATACATACACACACATACATACATACACACACATACATACACACACATACACACACACACATACACACACACATACATACACACACCTACATACACACACACATACACATACTATTACTAATACTACTGCTGCTGCTGCTGCTGCTATATGTGGCTCTTCAAGTCACACTGGCATGGTATTGTCATAAATGTACTCACAAAAGCCAATGAAACCAAATACAGCCTCTAAAAGTAAACTCATGTCTACTGACAAGTTTTCAAAACTTTTGCAAGACATAAAATATATTAATTATGTCCTTTCCAATAAATGTTGGAAAGTGTTTACTATGTAAATAAAGAAAAGTGAAACTAAACCATTATCTCTGAAGTGTTGTATAAACTATCTCAAAGTGGGATAACAACTTAAAAGATGAGACTATAAGTGTGAAAATTCTAGAAGACACTATAGGGACAAGATAAAAACACTGGCCTATGTTATTAGTTTTTAAATGTGACCATCAAAAAACAGAGATAATAAAAGAAAAATAGGAAATTTGTACTTCTAAGTAAAAGCCTTTACACGTTTAAAGGCATATACCCATGTACACATACATACATGCATACATACATTTATACACACATGTGGAGACATGTACACACAGTAATTTTAAAGAAATATATTAGTCTTCTGTCAAAGATAGAGTTTCAAATAAGTGAGCTTATTAAGCATATAACAAGCAAAAGGTAAAAGAACAAATAACAGTAGCTGGTAGATAACTTCTGCAAATTGAGTATTTAAAACAATAATAGCCAGAGAACTCTCACTGAGGCACATAGCTAAGATTCAGATTTAAGAGTTCCAAGCAGAATAAAGTCCCCCCCCCCTTAGGTAATGCTTTCACATTAAAGAACAAATAGCAAGCAGCAGATAAGCAGCAAAGTGCCCTGCATGATCACACTGGGCACACGCAGCAGTGACTGGAGGAGGCCTGCTCACACAGTCGTGATGGAACTTCGAGTTGGAAGGTTTCCAGGTGGAAAAGAGCTTTCTATCACAAGAGCTTCTGGAATCTTGTTCCCACCATGGGTATGTTTATATCATGGCTAAACCATGGTAATTTTGTTTGGATTATTGTCTAGCTTTTCTCAAGGACAGTTTTTAATACATCTCTTTACTGTTCACCTTCCTGCTTGGTACAAAGCCAGAGGGCCAGTCTTCCCCAAGACAAGGAATCTGAGAAGACCCAAGACAAAGATGCTTGAGTCTTTCATGAAGGATCTAGCAGAGACACGTCAACAAGTGCAAACAGCACATGACAATTTACCAATATAACTTATCTTACAATTATGAACTAAAAAAGCAAAAAACAATACCACCATCACAAATATCAGCTGATAGACAGATAGCTAATAGACCTAAATAAATATTTCTCAAAAGGAGCTCTGGAGATTTGAAAGAGAACTGCCCTCCTCTTGCTTTATGTATCTGAATACTTGATCCCAGGTTAGTAACACTGTTTTGGGAAGTTATGGAACCATGAAGAGCTGGAAGTTTATTGGAGGAAACACTTCACAGGAGTTGGGCTTTAAGCTTTTGTGAGCTCATATCACTTTTTCTTCCTTCCCTTCTTCCTGTGTGTGGATAAAACTGTGATCAGCCAGCTTCCTGTTCCTGCAGCCATGCTATGCTTTCCCCACCATGGTGTACATCCTTCTGCAAGCATACGCTAAAGTAAATACTTTCATAAGATGCTTCTGTCGGGTGTTTTACCACAGCAACAGAAAAGAAACTAACACAGAAACCATTACATTGTCAGTGCAGATGAGTGCCACACTAGACATCTCCTCACTCCAGCAAGGAAGCTGTCATCAGAAAAACAAAGGTAGGCAATGAAACTAGAGTCCTTTCACGTTGTTGCCAGCCATGGGAATCACTACAGGCACTGTAAAAAAATATGGGGGCGCTCTTCAAAGGCTTAGGAATACAGCTACTATAGGATTCAGCAATCCTCTTACAGTGTGCAAGCCAAAGGAAATGAAATCAGTCTGTCAAACAAACATCTGCATGATCATGTCTACCACACTGCTGTTCATTAGACACCAGCAATAAAACAACCAGCTAGTGGATAGACAATGAAATAATATCCAGTCACGAAGCTATAATGAAATCCTGCCCTTTACAACAATGTGCACCGGACATCATTATGTTAGGTAAAATAACCTAGACACAGGAAGACAAATACTCCGTAATATCATTCCCATGTGGAACCTGAAGCTGTGGATGCCATGAACTCAGGGCTATAATTGTGTGGTTGCACCCTCACTGCGTTATGTCCAAAGAGTCTCCACAGCTTGTGGAGAATTAGCAACGAAAAGGGACAGGGCCAAGCTGAATGATAAAGTATTAGCTAAGATTAGGGTGTAGGGCACTACTGAATTTTAGTATTGCAGAGGTAACAATAATGCACTGTGTGTTCCAAATAGCTAGAAGAAAAGCATTTGGTCCCTTCTACCGTGCATATATCTGTGAGAAGATAAATAAGTTGATTTAAACAACTTGTACATATGTTTAGACAATATATAAAATTTTACATTTTTACATGCCCATTAAAAGGTCAATCCTTAAATAGTCTTCAAAGTAAATCTTTTTCCTATAAAACACAGAAATGAAACATATTCATAATTCTTCTCATTGTGAATAAAAATATTTTTTATTTTCATGAATTTCACCTCATCTGCCTCGTTCCCACTCATTGTCTCTCCATATCCACCCACCACCCTTGTAACCCACAAAAGAAAATTAAAATTAAAAAATTTTTAGAAACATCCTGTCCTGGAAGCTGCAGTGCATCACAGTGTGTCACACAGTTTACCCTTTTGTCCAAAAAGCTTTACTTACAAATGGTTATTGCAATGAATCATTGGTCTTGCTCAAGGCCTCTGGCTTCTTCTACGTCATCAGTACTGCACTCTAGCCTCTCAGATACACTGTTGTTGCTCTGAGTCATGGAGATCCTGTGGCTTTGGCTCTGCAAGACCTGTCCCAGTCACATGCTCTAGCAGTTTATAAACGGGTAGATGCTGGGGTGGGCCAACTCAAAGCCCCAGAACTGGTCCTGGGTTACATCCTGATATCTTTCCCACACCCACACCGCTGGCCACCAGAGCCTGCTGTATTGTTTTGCCCAGGCAAGGGGTGGGGCTACTTCTCTTGTGTCCACATCACCACTGGCATCACACTGTGGTGGCTGATGAGGGCCAGAGCCATCTCAGTGAAGCTCTTGGACACCAACATGGCCTTTGGTGGTAACATGGACCAGGGACATTACCACAAACCCCTGCTGGAGTAGAGCCACAGCCCAGACTTGGCCCTGCACAGCAGCATAGCCAGGCCATTACCACAGCCTCACACCTCTCATATCAGGCTGTGCCACACACCCTTTGGTCTTCACTTCATCCTTCCTTCACAATGCACGAACTGTTCTGTGTCTCTTTCCCATCTCTCAACCACATACTTGCTCATCAGTTCTGTTTTCTGAGTTCGCTAGTCTTACTTGTATTTTTTTTACATTCCATTTCACTGAAAATGTATGTTTATCCCACATAATATACCCTGATTTATGATTTCCTCTCTCTCTACTCCTCCAAGCTCCTCTCCATCTTCTCTCCTACCTGGATCCACTCCCTTTCTGTCTTCCCTTGGCAGGGGGAAGCTTCTACAATATAATAATGAAATAAGATAAAAACAAAAATATCACTTCAGAGTTGAATAAGACAAGCAAACAGAAGGAAAAGAGCCTAAGAAAAGGCACAAGAATCAGAAAGCCACTCTTTCGCACACTCAGGAATCACATAAAAATACTAAACTAGAAGCCACATACTCAGAGGACCTATGACAGCCCTGTAGGCCCTTTGAATGTTGCCACACTCTCTGTGAGTTCATATGAGGTTTCGTCATATTGATTTAGGAGGCCTTGTTTTCTTGGTGTCCTCTGTGGTGCTGGGGCGCCAAGGAACCAGGGAAGCTGGTGTGGAGCACGAATGGGGTTGAGAGGCATCCAAACCCTGGAAATCTCATCCTAAGATTGGCAGGAGCAGAACCACTCCCTCCCTAGCCCAGGCTTGCTTGTCTAGATACATGTAGCCCTAGGATCCCACTCTTGGCCTCCTGAGGTGGTCATGTAGCCTTGCAGACTGGTTAGATGTCCTTTCTCTTTATAAGGTAATGCCCAACAGCACCTGGGATTCCTCCTTATGCAAATGAGGCATCCTCAGCATCCTGGCCCTGGCCAATGATGTACCACTCACCCCAAAAGTTCCTACTCACCCACCAAAGCCTTTAAATAGCCTTTGTTTTCGCTCACTAAAGGAGCTGTCTCACTGGAGCTATCTCCCATGAAATCTGTTTCTTGCTTACTCACCGCTGACTCAGATCCTGCACTGTGCTCACTCATGCCAAACTAAGCTTCCCTCCCTCCAGTGAAGCCCAGTGTGCAACCAGCCTGGATACCCCAAGGGGAGGCCGACACAGGCAGCAGCTGGCACCCAGTGTGGATTACCAGGATCTCCAGCACAAGCAAGGGGCAGGTGAGTGCCCCCAACCTTCTGGCATTAGGCCAAAGGCCCTAAGCCTTGCCACGTTGAGAACAGGAAATCTATCTTTTCCTCCTTTGTTTTAGGTTTGTGCCCTGTCATTGGATTCAGACAAGTTGAGATGACCAGAGAGACTTCCTAGAATTGATAGAAGGGTCCAAAACCTCTGCCTAGAACCTTAGGTGTTGGGAGACAAAAACAAAACAAAACAAAACAAAAAACAAAAACAAATAAAACAAAACAAAACAAAACAAAAAACCTCTTTCCTAATCTCCTTTTTAAAAAGAGGGGGAAAACTGTTATACAATGACCACTTAAAAGCTACTGAGGACATAAAAGGTGCTCCAGAGGAATCTCCATACCTGATCTCAAACTGTACTATAAAGCAATAGTAATTAAAACAGCATGGTACTGGCACAGCAACAGGCTGGTTGATCAGTGGAATCGAATCGAAGACCCAGATATGAATCCACACACATACGGTCACTTGATTTTTGACAAAGAAGCCAAATCCACTCAATGGAAGAAGGATAGCATCTTCAACAAATGGTGCTGGTCTAACTGGAGGTCTATGTGTAAAAAAATGAAACTGGACCCATATTTGTCACCTTGCACAAAACTCAAATCCAAGTGGATTAAAGACCTCAACATAAAACCAGAGACACTAAGCCACTTAGAAGAAAAAGTGGGAAAGAGCCTGGAACATATTGGCACAGGAGACAACTTCCTGAACAGAACACCAATGGCCCAGGCCTTAATGTCAACCATTAATAAATGGGACCTCATGAGGCTGAGAAGCTTCTGTAAGGCAGGAGACACTGTCAAGAGAACAAAGCGACAGCCTACAGACTGGGAAAAAATCTTCACCAACCCTACATCTGACAAAGGTCTAATATCCAAAATATATAAAGAACTCAAGAAATTAAACACCACCAAACCGAATAACCCAATTGAGAAATGGGGCTGGGAACTAAACAGAGAATTCTCAACAGAGGAATATCAAATGGCTGAGAAACACTTAAAGAAATGCTCAACCTCCTTAGTCATCAGGGAAATGCAAATCAAAACAACTCTGAGATTCCATCTTACACCCATCAGAATGGCTAAGATCAAAAACTCAAGCGACACCACATGCTGGCGAGGATGTGGGGAGAGAGGAACACTCCTTCATTGCTGGTGGGAATGCAAACTAGTACAGCCACTTTGGAAATCTATCTGGTGCTATCTCAGAAAAATGGGAATAGGGCTTCCTCAAGACCCAGCTATTCCACTCCTTGGAATATACCCAGAAGATGCTCCAGCACACAACAAGAAAATTTGCTCAACCATGTTCATAGCAGCCTTATTCATAATAGCCAGAACATGGAAACAGCCTAAGTGTCCCTCAGTAGAAGAATGGATAAAGAAACTGTGGTACATATACACTATGGAATACTACTCAGCTATTAAAAACAAGGAATTCCCAAAATTTGTGGATAAATGGATTGAGCTAGAAATGATCATAATGAGTGAGTTAACCCAGAAGCAGAAAGAATCAAATGGTATATACTCACTTATATCTGCATACTAGCCCAAGGGGCATGTCCCACGAAACCTTCACTTACCAGGAAACTGGGACAGAGGGGAAGGCATCCTATTGGGACTCTAAATGAGAGCAAAATAAAAGGATACAGAGGGTCCTAGAAATCTACAAGTAGAACAATATGATAGGCAGATTTGGGCCCAGGGGTCCTGCTCAAACTAAGGCACCAGCCAAGGACAATACAGGAGGTAAACTTTAAACCCCTTCCCAGATTTAGCCAATGGTCAGAATATTCTCCACAGTTGAGTGGAGAGTGTGATATGACTTTCTCATGTACTCTGGTGCCTCACATTTGACCATGTCCCCTGGAGGGGGAGACCTGGTGGCACTCAGAGGAAGGACAGCAAGTAGCCAAGAAGAGACTTGATACCCTATGAGAATATATAGGGGGACGTAATCCCCCTCAAGAACAGTCATAGGGGAGGGGAATAATGGGAAAATGGGGGGGGTGGAATGGGAGGATACAAGGGATGAAATAAACATTGAGATGTAACAAGAATAAATTAATTAAAAAAAAAAAGCTACTGAGGACAGTCATTGGTTTTCCTGAAATTTGTGGTCAGGCTTATGTCTGCGGACTTTGAGAAATCTTCCCCCATTTCCCCCACCCCCCACCCTTGCTCTGGAAAGTTCCCTCTCTGACTTCAGAGTCTCAAAACCTTTTCTCTCATGGGAGAAAAGGAAACCTCAGATTAGGGAAATATGGGCCCTCTAAAAAATTATAGCAGAATAAAACTAACGAAAGGAAACCAAGCCTCCTCATTTTGGGAGGAAGTCCTTTAGAGAGCACCATGTAGGCCATGGAAGATTTTTTATAGCCCTGACTCATGGACTTGAATCGTAACCCTAACCCTAACCCAGGCACTTAGACAGCCAAGAAAGGAAAACTCCCTTTCTGCATTTACTATCATAGCTGCAGTCCCCCAACGCACAATGCACGGGATCCACTAAAACAGGAGGGACTGAGGTTGCTGCATTGCCCCAGTCAGGTAAATCTGACAGTGGTGGTCCTAAAGACCTCCCTGTTCCAGACTTCACAGCTCTGGGACAGGAAATTAAAATCACATATGAAACCATCTTTTTCTAAGCCTCAGCAGCATACTCTTGCCAAGTCCAATCCAGTTTATACACCCTCTGTCACCATACCACCCCTCGGAGAAAGTGCCACCTAAGCCTGCAGCTCCATCTGCTCCCTGACCACCTGACCAGAAACCCTTCGTTGCACAGGACTCTGTTACAGCAATATACTGCTCTCCACCCCAGGGATGGACCCACCATTATTTGATTCAAGGAATTGTTCCATTATTCTCCCAATACAAAGAAATGTACACCATTTATTTAGCCTTAAAAGAAGTTGGGGTTTTTTTTTTTTGGTGTTTTTAAAAAATTCTTAATATCTTCTTAGGCAACACTTACCCTGTCAACCTGCTCCCTTGGCTGGCTAGATCTTTTCTCCAGTTAGACGAAAATCCTCTCCTCTCCTCGCCTCTCCTCTCCTCTCCTCTCCTCTCCTCTCCTCTCCTCTCCTCTCCTCTTCTCTCCTCTTCTCTGTCTGTCTCTGTCTGTCCCTATGTCTCTCTGTCTGTCTCTGTCTGTTTCTCTGTCTGTCTCTGTCTCTCTGTGTCTCTGTCTCTCTCTGTCTCTCTCTGTGTCTCTCTCTGTCTGTCTGTCTCTCTCTCTCTCTCTCTCTCTCTCTCTCTGTCTCTCTCTCTCTCTCTCTCTCTCTCTCTCTCTCTCTCTCTCTCTCTCTCCCTTGCTTTTCCACGTTTCCATGCTACGTCAAGGGAGGGTCACACCCATCTACACCCAACGTGATTGCTCCCATAGTCCCCTGCCAGGTCAGATATATGAGGGAAATTATCAGATTGCCTCTACAGGGACATTCAGTTCCATTCACACACACACACACACACACACACACACACACACACACACACACACACACACACACACACACGGGCTTCATGCATCTTTCCCCCACATCCCTATCACTCAACTTCAGAGAATAGTAAGAATTTGCTTCTCTTGTGCATCCCTTATAACTATCTCAGCTTTACAAACCATGGACACTAACCCCTGAGGTTTCAAATCTAATGCCCTCTGGCAAATTAATTTCACCTGCATTCCCCAATTTGGCCACAAAAATATGTCTTTGTCACTGTTGATACATATTCTCATTTCATATGAATCTTGTTGTCCCATTGGAAATGGTATCCCCTTCGCCTCCTCAGCTCTTGACAAGTCAATGAGAGATGAACCATCTTCTTGGTGGGTTGATGTTGGACCTTTCTGCCTAGTGCCCAAAGAGGTTTGGGCAAGTCTTATTGAAAGACACAAACAAAACCCCTTTTGGTTGCAAGGAGGAGTCTGGTCTCTTCCAATTCCTGTCCAACAAAACGTTTATCTTTTTAACATACCCTTCCCTCTTTGCCCTACAGGTCCCTCCTCAAGGTCTCATTTTACATGTTCCTGTAATGTCACTGGCACCAAGCAATCCTCCACCCCTCTCCTGTGCAGTAACATTACAGCCCTGCCTCCTTCTCTGGTGCAATAACATTACCAGTTCCTGCATTAACCCTTCTTTTCAAGCTTTCTGCACTCCTGAAATGATAGTCCCCCAGGTTGATCTCTATGAGCCCAAAGAACTTGCTTTACATCTGGGAAGGGACCAAAAGAAGAGGGAGGTTGTCATCCCTGTGCTCATTGGACTGGGCCTCACAGTCTCACTGTGCATTATAGGCGTAGCTGGAGTAACCCTTGTCCAAATATACCACCTGTCCAGTGACTCCAAGGATAAGCTCGACTGTGCCAGGGCTTACTCCATGGACAGTCTCAAGTTCCTCAAGGCACAGATAATATCCCGCTCAGGACTTGCCTTACAAAACATGAGAGCTCTACACCTGCTGACAGCTGAATAGGGAGGGACTTAGCTTGTGTTGTGCTGGGGGAGGAATGCTGTTTCTGTGTTAATGAATCTGGGTTAGTAGAACAAAACATATAGGTGCTTTAAAAAAAAAAAACTCCATTGAGAGTCCTCGATTCCACCTGGCTCTTACACTCTTTCTGCCTCCTCTTTGGAAGAGTTCGCTGAGTCCTGAGTGGGGAGATTAGAGGGAGTTATCCCCTTTAGGGTTAAGCATCTCAAAGTCTCTCATTTTCTGCATAAGGCCTAGCTATGGGTCTCTATTTGTTCCCAACTGCTGTTGGAAGACACGGCTTTAATGATGACTGGGCAAGACATTGATCTGGGAGTATAGCAGAACGTCAATAGGAGTCATTCTATCACTGTGTAATTTACTGTTGTTGTTGTTGTTTTCTATTTTTTATTATTGTTGTTTTGCTTAGACAAGTAACATTTGTCTTTACCATAGATCCTGAGTTATCTAGTCTTTGGTGTTTGGATACATGAGCAGTGTTTGATATGGATTCCATCTTATGGAATGGCCCTTAAGTCAAATAAGATAAAGGTTTGAGCCACCATTGCCTTAGCATACCTTGTAGGCAGGACATCATTATAAAAGAATTTGTGGCTAGTTTTGTATTTATGTTATTCTCTTGATAGCATGCCAAAGACAATAGAGCAATAGGACATGTGTCTGAAGGCTCTATGTAGGCACCAGTTGGACTTCTCAATGTTCAGTGAGCCATGTAGGTGTTGTTTACAGCAATGTGGCCTTGTTGTCAGTGTGTAGAGAACAGCCTATTGTCTTGGCAACATCCCAGGTTGCTTGGGGATTCCTATAGGGTCCCTTTGGCTAACAACTCAATTAGATATAATCCAGTACCAGTACCGGAAGCTTCATTTGGTGGCAAGAGATGGCCAGTTGGGGCTCTGTCTCCCCAATTATTTGAAATTTTCATTTAGGTGAATGATAAGCAACCCAAAATCTGTAGAACCACAAAGGGTATGTATAGCGTAAAGGACTAGAGGGTGCAGATAGAACATGCTAAAAAAAACTGGAGGGGGGAGAAATAAAATAGTGATGGGTGAATGAGAGAAGACTGGAACAGGAGGATCAAGTGGAGAGATCAGGAAGAGAACATAGGGAAGGACAGCTAAAGTTAAGGGTCATTTACATATGAAAACCTACTACTGTAGTATTAACTTCCTAAAACATAAACATATATGAAGTGACATTAATGACACATTCACAAATAATGGATATATCAGTGTTTAATCTTTTCATTCTGGGTGAATCTATTTACTAGTAAAATGAGTTTCTGGCAGGCAGCATACTGTTTGCTTTTTTTCCCCAACCAATTTATATCTTTTAGTTTGAGTATTTAATTAATTGATAGTCAGGGTCTTTTTATATAGATATGACATAAATTATTCTTCATTTTCTGACCTTTTTTGGCACATTCTTTGTTCTGTTATTTCCTGCTGTTTATCTTTGTAATTTAAGGGTTTTCAGTATTGGTTATTTTTTACTGCTGTTTCTTCTTTTTACCCCAATGTTGAATTATATTATTTTTTACATCTATGTGTCTTTATGGTAGTAGTTATTGTCCTTTTATTTCATGTTCTTAAGCACTTTTCAGAAGGCCAGAGTAGTGGATGTAAATTTCAACTTCTGTACAAACATTCAAAGGAAATGAAATCAGAATTCCAAAACATATATACAGGCATATGCTCTTTATTTTTATTTATTACAGAAATATTCCACAATATCAAAGATGTGGCATTAAAAGAAGTACTTATTATTGGATGAACTATTACAAAATATATTTATGAACATTATATTATTTAGTCATAAAAGGGATGAAACCCAGACCTTCATAGTATAATGAATTTACCTAAAAGTAATTATGATAAATATGCTTTTTAAAACATATAGAAACTAAAAGAGTTGATCTCACAGAAGAAAAGAGCAGATTTATGATCATTGAAAGCTATAAAATATAAAGTAGGGAAAGGAAAGAGGTACTGTTAATTTAATGGTTTGACCTAATAAATATTTATTATTCAGTTTATAAGCCTTATGGAAGACACCTGATGTATTTTAGAATAGACTATTTTCACCTGGGGAAAAGCAGATATTCCCTCCTTAGCTGTCTTTGTTTATATCCCTCTTTCCATCCCATACCATCTGCTTCTACTAATTTAGGCTACCTCTCACCCATAATCTCAAAATACTTGGTCAGGTTGTTCATCTGGGTCACTTCTTTCCATGTAGAACTTCAGAGTTCCTCCTCAAGGCACATGTGGCTCTTTCCTATCCCATGGCAATTCTCCTCCTCCTTCTTCCTCCAGCCCCATCTGCTTCTCTTTCCCAAGATCCTTTTCTCCTCAAAGCCCTTGAACCTTTGCTCTGGCCCTTCCATCTGCCTTTCCCAGGTGTAGCCTTTTATTCAGGCAGTCAGAGAGGCAAGGTTATACAGCAATACTTGGAGTACCTAAGAATGTGTTCCTCTGAGCACAAAATTAGATCTTGGGAGTCAGTAATTAGCATCAAAAGACATAGAACCAGACCAACCTCCAACAGGAAAGAGAAAAGTTTGCAGCTAATAGACACTGTAGTACACTTGAGTATGAGATATGAGTTCTAGAGGTCTACCGTAGGCTTCAATCTTTTAAAAATATACTTTATTTTGGGTTCTATAATGCATCTACATCCTTTCCAACCTACCTATCCTAGGTAGGAGAGACAAAAGGTTAGTAGGGACAGTGGAAGTAGACTTGCTTACCCTAAATTCCTTGGAGCAATTCCATTCTTCATTGTCAGGATTTCAACAGCAAACACAGCAATAGAAGCAAGCAACAGTGGGAGAAACATCTGTTACCAAAAGCAGCCTCTTTGAAGTTTTCTCCAGAGCATTTCTCTCTAGGAGTGTCTCTAAGCAAATCAATGCTCAGCCAAGCAATCAAAGTGATGCAAAGTATGAAGAGATGTCTATTTGGGGGGGAGGGCGCTCTTATTTATCTCCTCTGAGTCTGTACCAGGATGTTTTCCAACTGTCAAAGACATCACCCCTTCAGCTCACAGCTGACAAAGATCATGAGACCTGGCAGGAGTCTCCATAGTACTTGTTGGTGTAGATATGCTCCAATGACACAAGTGAGTAAAAGGTGTAGCTTTTAAATGAGATTGTACAATTGTTTCAAACCATTGAAATGTCAAAACCATGGAAAGTTCCATTTACAGTCCACAGTGGATAATCAAGCATGTGTATCTTCTTCCCCCCTTCTCTTAAGTAGGAGACCCCTAAGAAAGACTAGGCAAAAAGAATATACACACATTGAAAACATTCTGCCAATCAGGAATGCTTGAGCTGGACTACATTATAACCAAGAAATAAAATGTCCCCACATCTACCAAATAATTTGTTTGGTTATTTCGACTGCAATTTCCCTAAATTAATGTGCTGCTTAGTTTTTGTAACCCTGACACAAGCTAGATCACCTAGGAAAAAGGAACTCTCTGAGGCATTTTCTTGGCTGCTAATTGATGTGGTAGGACACAGGTCACTGTGGGTTTGTCCACAGCCAGGATAGGTGAGGCTGCCCTGAGAAATAAAGATGACCGAGCCAGGGGAACAGCCAGCGAGCAGCTTCCCACTGTGGTCCCTGCTTCAGATCCTTCCCCTGAGCTCCTTCTTCAGCTTCTCGAAATGATAAACTGAAACCTTCATAAGCCAAATAAGCTCTGTCCTCCCAAAGCTACTTTTGGTTTATCACAGCAATTCTTCTTTTTGGTTATGGTTCTTTTTTCATTAATTTTTTTACATGTACATTTATATTATTACACATATATACAATAAACTACCTACAGCAAGAAGAATCATAACACAATCGGGAACTATATAAATGTTACATTGCTAGTGTTTTGGCTATTTGTATTTGGCAGCCTTGAAGAAAACATCTTTCCTATCTTGGTGCATCTACAATTCTGAATGTAAATCAATATCTATTATATCTCATCATTATCAACTTAAAACATCTATCTAGACCTAAAAACATCTTAACTCATAAACAACTAAGCTTAATTGTAAAACTGACCTATCTGGTCTTCAAGCCCATCAGAGACTTGAGAAGGAATAAACTTGGTTACCTGAGTATACCAACAGCGAAGGTTAGTCGCCTGCTCATGGATCAGGAGAATCAACATAGTAAAACTGGTCATCTTACCAAAAAGCAATCTACAGATTCAATGCAATTCCCATCAAAATAATCAAAGAATTATTTACTGACCTTGAAAGATCAATTCTCAACTTGATATGGAGAAAGAAAAAACCTAGAATAGCTAAAACAATCATGTACAATAAAAGACCTTCTGGAAGAATCTCCATCCCAGATCTCAAGCTGTACTATAGAACAACTGTAATAAAAACAGCCTGGTACTAGCATATAAATAGGCTGGTTGATCAATGAAATCAAATTGAAAACCCAGAAATAAACCTACATACCCATGGACACCTGATTTTTGACAAAGAAGCCAAACCCATACAATGGAGAAAAGATAGCATCTTCAACAAATGGTGCTGGTCTAACTTCATGGCTACATGTAGAAAAATGAAAATAGATCCATATCTGTCATCCTGCACAAAACTGAAGTCCAAATGCATTAAAGACTTCAACATAAAGCCAGACACACTATATCACAGCAATTTTAGGAGGCCAACTAGAAGAGTGGCTAATACTTTGTGACATTTACTAAAAATCTCAGTAAAAGAAACATGTACTTTGCATGGTACAGAAAAAACTCAGACAATAAAAATTACACACATATCTATTTTCAATGCCTTTACTATAGTTTTGGTAATTCAGAAAGTTACTGGCTAAATTACTCCCCACACTATTTCTTTCTTCTGAAGATGTCTGGATGTCACTTTCCTCTAGCTGGGCTGCCTTGTCATTCCCTATTGGGAGAGGATGTGCTTAGTCCTGCAGTGACCTGAGATACCAAGGTGGATGGGTACCAATTGAAGGCCACCCCTTCTCTGGGAGGAAGGAGAGGGAGGAATGTTAAGAGAGGGTGGGGTGGGACTAGAAGGCCAGGAGGGAGGGGGCTGAGATCAGGATATAAAATGATTAAATAAATGGAGAAAATACACATATCTATTCTCAAACTTACAACAATCCATGCTCTTTAATGTGGTACATATCTATATTTCTTATAGATAGAATGGTTAAATTAGTTGTTTAAGTTGCTGTGGCTCAGGAACAAGGCAGTCTTTAGTATAGAGAAAAGCCAAGAAAGAAAATATCTGGGAAATGTGCAGCTAAATGGGAGAACAGGCTATAGATCAATCCTCAACGTTTTTTCTTTTTAATTTCCTTTATACTAAATGCTGGTTTAACATGGTTGGTGCTTCAGTCTCTGTGAGCCCCTGTGGGTCCAGTTTAGTTTACTCTGTAGGTCTTGTAGTGTCCTTGACCCCTCCAGCTTCCTCTATCCTTCCTCCCTCTCTTCCACACCACTTGCGGAGCTGGAAGCCAAGGACAGCCCAAGGGAAGATGTTTGACTCTCATTCAGAACAGGAAATACAATAGACATCCAAAGCAGATGGAGGGAGGGAACTGGGTGGGAGATGGGGTGGTGAGACTAACTGGAGTAGAGATCGGGCAGGCTGAGAGAGGAGGAGGGTGAGTGAGGAGAAGAACCAGAAGAGAACAGAAATAGAAGGCATCTCTGGGACAGGGGAGGCTCCTGGGAGTCTATGGGGTGACTCTAGCTGATACTCCAATCAATGGGTGTTAAGGAGCATAACCTCCTGTCACCAGGTGGGACTCCCAGTGGAGGGAAGGGGATACCAACCCACACAATGTGTCTTAAATGTGTCACAATGTGACTCGAAATGTGCCTTTTCTGCAAGAAGAGTCAGGGCAAAGATGGAACAGAAATTGAAAGAACGGCAAACCAGCAACCAGCCTGGCTTGTGATGCACTCCATGGGAGAGAGACCCATAGCCATAGTTACTCTGCTATACTTGCAGACAGGAGTCTAGCATAACTGTCTTCAGAGAGGCTCCATCTGGCAGCTGATGGAGACAGATGCAGAGACCCATGGCCAAGCAAATATGTATAATTTTAAGCTACATTAGGATTAGACTCAAGATTCTGCTTTGGTCAACAGAGCCTGCCTTAGCAAAGCACCATGCCTTAAACAAGACAAATTTCTTACAGTTCTGGAGATCCAATATTATGGTAATGGCAGGTTGGGTTCCTCTCAAGGCTGTTGTGGATGGTCTCCCGCATTTATTCATACTCCTAGGAGCCTCTGCTACTTGTATAAGGACGCTACTCATTTTTTAACTAGAGTCTCACACTTAGGACCTCGCTTAACCATTTTTTTTAATCTCTATAACAATCCTTTTTCCAAATACAGATACAGTTGAAGTTACAACCACCACATAAAATTTTAAGGCACACAATTCCTTTTTATCACTCTAGGTAACCCACAACTTAAGGTAAAATCTGCCATCTCTACATGAAAACCCAGGTATTGTTGGTGATTCTAAATTTGTGCTCCTCTCCTCCTATTGACCAGCGGAAAGATCTAAAACACTCTACATTTATCACCAAATTTATTCACTGTCATAAAACAAAGTTAACATGGTAATATCGCACTAGATTGATGCTGAAACATGGTGAGTACGAATGTTCATTCTGATATTACCCACTGTACGACTTTGCTCCAGTTATTTTGCAACACAGAACATCAGGTCACTCACCTTTCAAAATCAGAAAACTAATTCCTATTTTATAGTGTAGGTCAAAGTACCAAAGAAATGACGTGTGAGTCATATGAAGTATCGCACTCTTACTGCTACGGTTAACTAGTTGCTAAAACCTAAGTGGCTAGAGCAGCATTCCTTCACTCCTTTGTGGTTCTGGAACCAGAGACTTGAGGTGATTCTTCTGAACAAAAATAAGACTCTTGATTGGACTGTCCCTTCTGCAGGCTCTGAAATATAATTCATTCCTGGCCTCCATTAACTCCTTGAAATGCTAACAGTCCTTGGCTCACAGCCCATGTTTCCATTTTAAAGCCTCTCCTTTCTGACTCCTCACCTCTGCCTTACAAAAGTCCTTGCTATTAGACTGTGCCCACCTGCATGGTCCAGGATCTCTTCCTATCTTCATGAGATCTAAAAAAAAAAAAAAAATAGCATAACATGGTCACATGCTTGAGAAGTTGTTCAGCCTACTGTGCATGGCTTATTATGGATTGGAATGGACGCCAATCGAGTCGGCCTGGACAATAGTCCCTTTAATTCTGAATGGAAATGTGGCTGTTTGGGTTATAGTTCCTACTTTCCTTTCCCCCTCTCATAGAAGCATGTGTCCAGACCCTTTGCCATATTTAGAATAGAAGGAAGATGCTCTTTACCTCACTGACGCTTGACTTGGTCATGTGATGCACTCCGAACAAAGGCTTTAAATGAGTATGCATGATCTTTTGAGAAAAGGTTGCACTGGATAACTTCTATACGTAACCCATATCTGAACCAAAACTGTTAGTGGCTAGCAAAGATAAAAATGTCTGTTATGCTGAAGCACTTGAAATACTGGCGTAGGAATAGTTCACTAATTAGAGTGTGCAACTGCTCCTTGATAGTCATAGTAATCCACATAGCTTGGGGTGCTCAAAGGCAAAGCCTCTTCTAAGGACTCAGAGAAAAATGATTTATGAAGACATACTTCAAGGCCAACCTATGGCTAAGTTCAATTAGTAGTAAAACAATATCATAGTCACAGGTAGATGACCTTAGCACACCTCTGCAAGGGTATTTCAGTGATATTTTAGGTTACACTTCAGGGAAGAGTATTCATCAAGATAAGGGAGCAGGGCTATTTATAACTTGTGCCTGCCATCTCTCATAAGGGCTCATTTTAGGAAATGTAGGTTTTCCTGGCTCTAAGTAAATACAGGCCAAGCATGTGTAGGCACCCTTAATCAGTGCTGTTGCAAAAAGATACAGGTAAGTGTTGTTTGTAATCCTGAGGAACAGAAACAGAATACCAAAGGCATCTCCTAACCTAAACTTCCTAACTCTCCCATCAGTGAATGTTGGTCAGTGGACTCTGCTACCAAATCTAGGATAAATATTTTGATCAATCAGTATATTCCATCACTTCAGCTGTAGATCCAGAGGTGAGGTCTTCTTTCAATTAACTCTTAAAAAATCACCCTGGGAAATTTCCCATTTGCTAGAAGAGATTAATGATCCTGACAAAGCTGCTGAGGGAGTATCTGTGTGGCTGCCCTTGCCTAGAAATAGAGAGAACCAGTAGCGAACCAGTAAAGAAGCCCCAAAAGGAAAGTCCCGGAGCCTGTGGAAGCCTCTGGGTTCAGCCATAGTGGAATCAAGTACTAGTCACCATAGTGACCGGTAAGCCAAATCATCCCCTGTCCATCCCATTTATAGAATTCTTTCCTAGATACCCTGAAAATTTTGATAAAGGTAGTTTCTCTCAACCAGTCTGTTGATCTCAAACTAAGGCTATTCAATCTCTTTACAAACTGTATTTTTCTGAGACAAACAAATATTGGATATTAATCACCACCATTTAATCACTACCATTTAAATAAAAAACAGTAATCGCTCTTAAAAGTTGAAAAATCTGGAACTCAAGAGTCCAGATTGCCTAATCTGGAAATCTGCTGGGCTGAGTTTTAAATCCAGATCTGCCTGGCTCAACATCCACTCAGTGTCTACAGGTTGCATTTTTATTGTTTTACCCAAAATAATGAGGAAGGTCGAATACAAGCCAGTATTGCTTTCTGGAGGAATCTGGGCATCTTCAATACAACTTTTAGAAACTGTGTTCATCCTTAAGATCACTGAGGAAATTATTTTACTCTAAACATAGCTTTAAAAAATTAAATAACGTGTGATTTGTTTCTACCACATGTTCTGCAGTATGCTATATGTGTAATAAATACTCAAGTCTACTTGTATGTAATTAAAACCAAACAAGGAAAATAGTTGTAAATTTGTCTTTACAAGCTCATTTCCAGATTATTCCACTGGACTGTATTTGAATATGAGTAATCTTGGTTTACCATCCTTACTTGTAAAGCAAGAATGAGGAAAATGTGCAGTATTCCTTCAGCCCTTCCCAGTCCAAGAATTAATCTGGATAAATATGCATAGAATGGTGACATTTACCATATGCCTGCTATGTTCTAAGCACATGCTTCAGTGTTATATAAATATTAATTCACATAATCATTAAAACTGTCCTCTTTAAAAACACTATTAATGTTGCCTGTCAGACAAGAAAACTAAGAGTCAGAAGCAATAAACCTTTTGCTCAAAACAACAATAGCAACAACAATTGAAACTCTTTATTTATGGTGGTGAAAGGAACAAAAACCTTTTGTGTTGTTGGTTATCTGAGTTTGGGCCATTAACTTCACATGTTTATGGACAGTGGCGAAAGTGTCTACGAAGGCTCCATTTGTGGTAGATATGTATCAGTGACCCAACTTCTCCCGTACAGGGACGTCACTGACTTGATCACACCTCTGTCTGCCCAAAAAAATCTATGCTTTTTGCCCTCCCAGCTTCCTTGCAACTAGGAAAAGCTGACTTTTGCAAGTTTGAACATGCATTTGTGCACAGCATTGAGCTAAAAATAGGTTATTTATTGATTGGTTGATTAGTACTTTAAAGGACTTCTTAAAACGGTCTCATCTACTAAAGATTCCACTGTAATTATTACCCTACAAGCAGTTATGAATACATGGCATATGCAGCTCTAACAGAAACAAATTAAGCCCTCCTCTGTTCGACACTGTGCAGGGCACTGAGAGCCATGTCTCGTGGGAGGCATCCTTTCTGTGGTTGCAATCATAACAACTTTACCCAATGACTTCTTTCCTCCTGCAATAATATCATAATGGGAAACTAGATCAATAGCATATTTTCAGATCTAATTATATGCCTTGCATTTCTAAACCAGTCCTAATGAAATGCAATAAGTAGTAGTGTAGAAATTAGAAGAGGCTGAAGAATAGCAGTTTCAAATTATACTGCTAGTGACAGGAATCAAAGTCTGAACTCTGCGTCTGTCCGTGAACAATGCCTCCCATTGTGACTATGCCCATCAAAAGCCAAATATGCCAGCATTTTCAGAAACAAGAATTTTTACAGAACAGGACACAATTACATTAACTAAGAACTTTAAAAGGAGCAAAACCCAGCCATGCACAAACCTTTCATTTCTCAAGCCATAGGCCACCATTTGGAAATGTGATGAGGCCTGCCTAAGTCTCTCCTTCCCCTGCTTTGAAGGATGGCTCGCATTCGCTATAGAAACCCTGAAGATATCAAATGATACAAAGAAAAAATCCAATCATTCCAAACGTCACACCCAGACATTTGGTATCTTTGCCATATATTGTCTTAAAATTGATACTTACATATTTGAAGCAATAAAGTAATTTGATTGGATGCACAGTCAAATAGTTCGGAATAATAAATATCCTACAAAAAAAGATGCTATTTTTAGAAATGCTGGATATTTTTTCTATGTTTATGGTGGCAAAGTACTTAATATTGGGTAGTTTCAACCCAGGGATCTATTTTCTCGTCTTTCTGGAGACTGTAACTTTAACACTGAAGAAACCAGCAGACTTGGTTTCTTCTGCGTCCTTTTCTTTGACTTGTACAAAGCTGTTTTCTCCTCTATATTCAAGCCATTTTCCACCTGCACATAGATGTGGCTAAATATTATCTTCTTTTGTTCACTTCTTTTTTTCAAATTAAAAAAGTCTGTGTGTGTTTTCCTGCATCTTTGGCTGTCTAGCCTGTTCATGCCTGGTACCTTCAAAGACCAGAGGACAATCCTTAGAACTGGAGTTGCAGGCACCTGCGAGCCTCCATGAGTGCTGAAGCCAAACAGGAGCCCCCAAATCACCATCAAGTGTTCTTCATAACTGAGCCTTGTCTTTAGGCTCATATTTTCCCCTTTTTTATGGAAACCTGCTACACTGGCTCAGCACCCAGCATAATGATATCATTTATAATTCAACATTTATTTGACCACCAGGCTTCTAAATAGTGTCATGGTCTGAGTTTAGAATTTCAAAATATCAGTCAAAATAAAATTCAAACCATATCTACTCCTATGTATAGCAAGATATACTGTACATGTGGGGTGTGTGTGTGTGTGTGTGTGTGTGTGTGTGTGTGTGTGTGTGTGTAGTAACATAAATACATCATATATACCATATAGGCCAAAGTACTTATTCTTTCAGCGAGGTCATTCTTTTTAAATCTTTTGATTATAAGGTCTTATATTTACCAATATTAAAATGTTATGCAAAAAGTACCATTTAATAACTGATTAACTAATTTTTTACTTTGGGGAAATACATTAATGTTCACTTTATACCACATACCAAAATAAGTTCAAAATAAAAAATAATAAATGTAAGGAGTAATAGGGGGAGTAAAAAGGAGAAAGAGGAAAGGAGACATTAGAGGAGAAAACATAGAAAAATGGAAGTGAGTTTTGTCTGTCTAACCTATGATTGGGTAGGTGTTCGGCCTTTAATTTAGTCATTCGTTTAGTAAACTTTCCTTTACCAGCTATCACATGCTAAGTGTTATGCTAAATACAGCATTGCACACTGTGTGTTGGTACTTACACACAACAGGAGTCCCCAGAGGGCTATAATATAAACACAAATTCTAAACTCTGGTGCCCTGTTCTTTATTTTCCCCCCCTACATGCACCAGGATCACAGACAGTAAACAAGTCCTCATACAAGTTATTTTCAAAGCACTCTTGTGCATCAGATCTGATCAGAATGCACAAAGAGGCTGGCTGTTAAGGAGTCCTGAGGGAGCCCTGTGTAAGAACCCGTCATTACACATAAGGGAAGGCTGTCCCTTCATTCCAGGGCTGTACCTGTGTCCTGGCTTGCAGGTTATGCCTGAGCGCTCATCTGTGCTCACACTGTCTGCCCTGCTGCCTGGGACTGCAACCCCCTGGAGGTTGGCACACCACATCTGTTCCCTTCATTGTGACCTGTGCAGCAATGAAACACTCACAAAGAGATCCAAGTAAGTGCTTTTAGAAGATAACGGTGCAGGAAGGAGCTCAGCAGGCAGGATCTGTGGGGCCATTGAGGGGATGACTTGTGTGTGCCTCCTGCCTCTGGTCAGTTGGGCAGGCAACAGGGCCCACCATCCCCTTGGGCCCGTTTGTGTTCCCAGCCAGAAAACAGAGAAATCTTTTTATAATAAAGATGGTGAGAGAGTTGGAGACCTCCTGGGACACTCCAAGGTGCTGAGTCAGGACAGTTTTGGGGTTTTTCACCATTTACTGCCTTGAAGAGGGCAAACTTTTCTGGATGTTTCCAAGTAGGACAGAGATCCTATAGGCACTGTCAGTAGCCCACTGTAATACAGGATATTCTTAGAATCTAGCTGTTTTCCCAAAAGAAATGGAAATTACTGCTGTTATCTTTAGCCAAATGTTTTAGCCAAAACTTGTTTTTTTAGTAAGAAAATGTATAACACTATTGACAGCAAATGAGTGATATGATTCCCAGATCATCTATCACTAATTTCAAACAAAATATCTTGACCCCCAAATTGTCTTAATTTAAGGTTCATAAATATTAACATTGTCTCAGAATTATGCTAATACTATTGACTTTCCCCTAAAAGAAAATACATCTTTAACAGAATTAAGTCAATTGAATTATTTGTCTAATTTTTACTTAGCAGCATTTTCTCATTTTTACTTCTAACTTACTAAAACTATTTTTATACTAGCATTCCACTGTTTCCCTTGAACACCATGTACTAAATCATTCATTTATTCATTTTGTTCACATTCATATCAGACAAGAATAACTTTTCCCATAGATGTTGCTTGGAGGCCATTATCACACCAGAGTCTGATGCCCCTGAATCTACTTTGCATTTATAAATTTTATAAAACATTACTCTATCCAATCAATATTTTTCAATACTATTTTATTATGTTGAATGTTAATTTTTTTGGACTAAATCTCCCAAAAATGATTAGTTTCCAAGTTATTTTTCCATTTTTAACTTCATGGCTTTTTGTCTCTTTATATTTAATCAAGTGGAAATTTAACCATTGCTAATTTATTATTTTATTATTTAAAATAACCTCCCCCTCCCATTGAAAACCTGTCTCCTTCAATTTCTTCTACTGCAAACATCTGCCAAAGAGGTTAGCTGCTGTTCAAGGCTGAACATGTGACAAGGTTCTACAGTCACATGCTTTCCCAGAAGTAAACACTGAGATAGTATTTCCCCAGTGACCTGACCACTAAAGTGTAACCAGGCCCTGGCTCCATCCTGTCCCTTCTCTGTACTGTAGCTCTCACTCCATATTTCGGGAAATAAAGAAGTTGAAATTAAAAAAATACGTTGTTTGATGTGTTTGTATGATATTGTGTGTGTGTGTGTGTGTGTGTGTGGGTGTGGGTGTGTGTGATGGTTAAGGAAGTGGGCTCAGAAGGGGCTGGAATAATAAATAATGAAGGTTTTTAATGCCATGTTCACAGTTCTGGCTCTACTCTGGAACAGCAGAGAAGAAGGCGTGGCCCTGACTGGAGACCTGCATCTTCAAATATAAGATTCAGAATAACACATCAAGCTGACAAGGGTTAATTGTTCTGATGAGTGTTGTTGCTGTTGTTGCTGCTGCTGCTGCTGTTGTCGTTACTATATTGTTGTTGTTGCTGTTGTTACTGCTGCTGCTGTTGTTGTTGTTACTATATTGTTGTTGTTGCTGTTGTTACTGCTGCTGCTGTTGTTGTTGTTGCTGCTGCTGTTGTTGTTGTTGCTGTTGTTGCTGCTGCTGTTGTTGTTGTTGCTGTTGTGCTGCTGCTGTTTTTGCCTCTGCTTGTTGTGCTTTGCGCTGCTTGCTGTTTGCCTCTGTTGTTTTGCTGTTGTTGCTGCTGCTGTTGTTGTTGTTGTTGCTGTTGTTGCTGCTGCTGCTGTTGTTGTTGCTGTTGTTGACATGACCTGAGCTAGACTCACCCGGGAAGAGGGAACCTCAGCTGAGGAATTTCCTCCGTCCACTTGGCCTATGGACTTGTCTGTTGGGAGTTTTCTTGACTAATGAGTGATGTGGGTTGCACCAACCCTGGCAAGGTGGCCATAGGCTGTATTAAAAAAACAGGCTGGTGTGGAAGGATTATGAAATGAGTGTGATTGGGGGCATAATGTGAAATTCCCAAAGAATCGATGAAATATTATGCTCTAAGGAAGCAAACAGCAGGCTGAGAACGCCACGAAAAGCAAGCCAGTGTGCACCATTCTTCCATGACCTCTGCTTTGGTTCCTGTCTCTGTGGACCTACCTCAAGTTCCTTCCTTGACTTCCCTCAGTGACAGAATTTAAACTGAAGATGAAATAAATACTTCACTTCTTAATTTGCTATTGAGCAGGGTTTTATCACAGTAATAAGAACAGCAAACTAGAACATACTCTTTTTCCTTTTTTTGTTTTTTGTCCCCCCCCCCTTTTTTTTTTAAGACAGGGCTTCGCTGAATAGCACTGGTTGGCCTTTAGTATTCTATAGAAAGTGGGATGACCTCAAAAACCACAGGCTTGCCTTTGCCTGTCCCAGCCTCCCAAATGCTTTGTTCAAAGGCGTGTGTTACCTTGCCTGGTCTAAAGCACATTCTTAATAGATAAGAGTGTTTTATCATTGTGAATAATTTCTGTTTGTTTCCTATAAATATTTTATATGCTGGATCTGATTGGGTAGAGAGTTTGAGTACAGAATTTCTTCAGTCTGTAACTGTGGGCCTTTGGAAGAATGGAGAAGAACCCAGTAAGAGCATAGTGAAAGTACTGAGTAGCTACAACAGCTGGCATTAGTCACTATTAAATCATAACCTGTCCTTTCCTACTTATCAGTCAAGATTTGATGTTAGTATAATAATGTAAAGCACAGTCATAATTTTAGAAGTACCACAGTCTTTTAGAAATTTCAGCACATTAAAAGTTCAATGCCTCTCTAAAATATCAAGAGTATCTTAATTGTGGGTTCCTATAAATTCCAAAATAAATTATGTTCTGTCTTATTCCAAGAAGGAAGAACCAAGGCTCAATTGCAATAAAAATCCATGTAAAACCAACATCCAGAAGTACTGGCATCAGAATACACCCATAATCCCCTGGGTTCCAAGGAGGTTGGGAGCCTCAACTTCTTTCTATTCCACCATCCACAGCACATACAACTTGCCTCCTAGGCTCAGTTCAGCTCCATGCCACACGTACCACTGTCCTTGCTTGCCATTCTACAGTCCTGGGGTCCTCGGTACCCTGGGGTCTCCACTGCAAGTGAAGCTCCCTCATCACCAACATCCTCTCTTCATCTCTGTCTCTACCTTAGGGTGCCAAGACTCAGCACCCCTTCATGACCACTTCAATTCTGGGACCTCCGCTACAACCGGGGCTGAAGATTTCTTCTTCCCGGATGACCCTAACTTGTGTCAAGCCAGCATAAAATCCAGCCTGCACACTTTCATAATAGCTCATTAAGATATGAACACTCAATGGATTTTTCTAGTCCAAACTCTAAAACTTCTACCATAACCCTTCACAAAGTCAACATGGACAGATATATCACAAAAGCTCAGCAGCCTCTGACGTGAAGCTCCCTGGCTGCTGTGATAAAACACTGGCCAAAGTCAGCACGGAGAAAGGGACTGTGCTATCCATCACTGAGGGATACCATGGCAGGACCTGATGATGCAGAGACCGTGTGGGAAGACTGTTTGGTGGCTGGCTTTCCATGAAGTGTTCAATTTGCTTTCTTAAGCAATTCAGAACCTAGTGGGTTCTCAGCAATGGCATTTCCCACAGTGAAATGAGCCTTCCCACACGAATCGTCAATCAAGAAAATTCTGCACTGATGTGCCCGAAGGCCAATCTGGTGGAAGCCATTTCTTTACTGAGGATCCTTCTTTCCAGGTGACTTTAGTTTGTGTCAAGTTGACAACAGAACACGCTTAATACAATTTCCTTCTTCTAACCTCACCAGATAATGAAGCTGAGGTCTAGAAAATCTAATTTGCTAGTTCAATCTTCCCTGACTAATAGGTAGTAAATCCTATATTTAAATTCATAGTGATGCCAGAGTCCATGTGTCCTAACCTTATTTTTTGCACTATAACAAAATCCTTGAGACTCAGTGATTTATGAAACACAAAAAAAAAAGAGGTTGTTTGAGAGCTAACAAAAAGCTGGCATCGTCTCGGCTCTTGGTTAGAGCCCTGTGCTTCATGCTGCAAAGGGGCACAACTCGCAAGCACGCATCGCAGAGAGCTATGGCTTCTTTTTTAATAGCTTTAGAGAAAGAGGCTTCCTCAGACAACATCATCTGTTTTCTGGGGCCTTATTTTCCAATAGTTGAGAACAGTGACCAAACTTAAGTCTAGAGTAGATCAGCTAGATCCAACAACATGTTGTTTTTATCATTACCCTGTATTGTGCTTGTCAACCAGAAAGTTGTTTGGCCACATAGAGAAGTGGGTGTTATCCGTTTAACAACAAAAAACCATGTTAGTGTTTATTCCAGTTTCCACAGTGTGGCAGACAGTGCTTTTCTATCTAACCGCAGAGCCCATTATCTTTCCCTGGATGTGCCTGGCTCACCAGTGGTTCCTAGTGCACATTGACTCCTTTTATCCTGTAAGCATCTTCCTGTTACCATCGTGCCCATACGTACATCTATTTCCATGCACCTCTTGGTTCTGGGATAACTGAGGTATGGGAAGTTTTCCCTCTAATTAGAATTCTTATTATTTATGGGATGCAATCTCTATAGGTAGGTCAGCTGTGTGGATCAAGACTGGAACTCTGATGTCATCGTCGTTCTTAAAAATACAACCAAGATCTGAGCCCCTTCTCTACCTGCGTCCTCTTATCCATACTTTCAGAGCAGTCTGCCTGGTTCGAAATGGTATCTTGAGTCTCTTTTCTTCTCCAGTGAAATTTCAAGTCTGTTTTATATAGGTGAGACAACTGCCACCTCCATCAGGCCAATTGGAAGGTGAAAACTGGAGCACTAACTGCTTTGCTAAACTGCTACATTTAATTTTTGAAATATGCCCCCTGAATATTCCTGCAATTGTGAATACATCGCCTCACAGGTAAAAGAAAGCCATCATATTTGTACTCCATTCCACTGACAAATGACTCCTATGCACATTTTGAAAGAAGAAATTTGGAGCTGGAGAGATGGCTCAGTGGTTAAGAGCACTGGCTGCTCTTCCAGAGGACCTGGGTTCAATTCCCAGCACCCACATGCCAGCTCACAACTATCTGTAACTCCAGTTCCATGGGGTCTGACAACCTTTCACCTATAAAATAAAATTAAATAAATTATTAAAAGGAAAGGAAGAAGCAATTCAGTATGGCTGTGGCCAGTGGGCTAAGAAGCCTGATGTGCAGAGTGTCACTTTGCCAGTGAGAGCTCACCAGACTATAAGGGAGAAGACAATGTGGAGACTGCTTCCTTTATCCCTCCTGCTCCTTGCTATTTGCTGCTTTCTCTAGGGCAGGACATCTCACACGAGCATCATATGCTCTTACATTTAGAGTGCAACCGAAGGATTTCCAGGCAGGGTTTTCACAGGTGACAGCACTAGGGCATCCTGCGAGCCTTCACCACAGCTGTTTCTCACTAGCTGCTCCCTTCTTCCTGCTGTGCCTGCCAGCTCCTGTCCTGCTCCTTCCCTAGGAGTAATTGTGAAGCAGACTACACTTTCCTTAGGAAAATGCAACAGAAAAATCCCATAGAGGTGCTTCTAGAATGAACTCATCAGGCCTTCCTATCATTGGTATAAGAAATCATATATATTTGTGGGCACATGGTTAAAAACTGAAAATTTATAGTGAGTTTATTAATATGTATGTCATAGAAAACAGTGTGTGTATTTTTATAAACACAACACACACATGAACACACACATACCCAGATACATACATGCATACACACATAAAACTTTCACAATTTTACTAACCTTTCTACCTATTGCTGTAGTCTACCATGTAGCTCTAGCTAGCCTGGAACTCTCTGTGTAGACCAGGATGAGTGTGACTCCGCAGATATAGCTGCCTGTTTCTGCCTACTGAATGTTGCAATTGAAGCAGTGCACCGCCATGGCCAGCATGAAGGCTTTCTTCTTGACTCTCAACTGTCCATAGCCCTACTTTCGCTGAAGACTTTGTCACTTGGAAGGTACTGTTTTGTTGGGAGTTAACACTGACTGGCCTCTATTTCAGTGATGAACTACTTTTCTATGATCTTACTCAAGGGATCCTTTGCCTCTTAGCACCTTGAGTATTATTCTAATATGGAGGACCCCACCATATATAATGACAAAATATAGACCCCTGACATCTGATAAATTCTCACTGCTATCAAACCTGTGTACCCCGACAGTTATGAATGGGAGATGTGGTACTGTGGCTCAGTCATAACACCAAACTTCTGGTGACCAAACAAGCCCGTACAGTACTTCACTTCTGATCTCTTCATAGGTTTACCCCCAAATATGTGTTGTTTTGTGAGTTTTGGCATGTTGTCTTAATTCCATCTATTTTTTAAAAAATTAGTATTGCATGAATGGAGATAACACTAGCCATTACAACAAGAAAATTCAAAAATACATAAAATGCATGCGTAATGGTGATGATGATGACGCCTCTTTCAGTCATAGTCTACTCAAGCACCTTTTCTCCAAAATATGGTTTTATCAGTGGTGGATTTATTCTAAGAGATGACGGAGGGGTCCAGGTCTCCTGTATCTCACATATATACCACTTTCAGCATGTGGTTTTCATAATCCCTGTGTTTGTTTTCCATAAGCCTGTAAAAGGAGGGAAGTATGTGGAAGAGCATGGAAGATGAGAAAGCATAAGGCTGAGAAAATAACACAGATAACCTCTACTCACATTCAACCTGGCTGGGAATCCAACAAACACCCGTACTGAGAAGCAGATGAGTCTAAGAAACGTAGCCTGTCTCAGGCCCAACTAAAAACAAGGAAATCTTGAAATCGGCAGGCAAATGGATGGAACTAGAAATAATCATTCTGAGTGAGGTTACACGGACCCAGAAAGACACACACAGTATATACTCACTTATAAGCGGATATTGGGCACTTAATACAGGAAAACCAAACTACAATACACAGACTTAAAGAAGATAAATAACAAGGAGAACCCTAGGGAAAATGTTCAATTCTCACTCAATGGACAGATAGACTAGACACCAGAAGCAGTTGAAGAGAAGGAACAGGGCAGGAGCCTACCATAGAGACCCTCTGAAAGACTCCACCCAGAGCGGGATCTATGTAGATGCTGAGACTCACAGGCAAGCTTTGGGGTGCAGCACAGAGTGTTTTATGAAAGAATTGGGGGGATAGAAGGAACTGGAGGGGACAGGAGCTCCACAAGGATACCAATGGAGCCAACAAATCCATGTGCAGGTAGGGGAGGGTGGGGCTGCAGAGACCGATGCCCCAACCAAAGGCCATATACATGGTGAGGACATAGACCCTCTGCTCAGATGTAGTCCATAAGTAGAACAGTGTTTTTGTGGGTTCTATGGGGAGTATAGGCTACCTCTGAAATGGTTTCTATCAGTTCTTCCTGGCAGGGCAGCCTTGCCAGGCCACAGAGGAAGAGGAGGATACAAGCAGTCCAGATGAGACAGGATAGGCTGAGGTCAGATGATAGGGAGGAAGGCGTTCCCTTTCTGAGGACTAGAGGTAGGCGATGAGGGGCTACAATCGGGATGTAAAGGGAGCACATTAAAAATTTTTTAAAAAATGAAGAAGAAGAAGAAAAAGAAGAAGAAGAAGAAGAAGAAGAAGAAGAAGAAGAAGAAGAAGAAGAAGAAGAAGAAGAAGAAGAAATGGGGTTGACTAGAGACACTGCACATCTACTCCACTGCGTGTGCCCACTCTGTTTTAGGTGACAGATGTCTGTTCACACAGGCATGGTGTCTCCTTAGGGGCTTAAATTTTGGAGAAAGATTTAAAAAAGCTAAACAGCTGGTTATATCTGCAACCACAATAATAAGTGTTCTGCAGTGCAACTTAAGGATTGCAACCGGAACAGCGACCACAGTGTAGAGGACAGACATAACTCTGATGACTATTACTGACACACATTTTAAGAAGATAAGAACGAAATGAGCTATAAGGAAAAGTAGGCATTCACCAAGTTGTTTGGAGGGGGACATTTAAAGGAAGAATTCCATAGTGTAGGAATAACATAAATGCAGGCCCTGCCCTTTATTCAATTGCTCTCCCTGGCACCTTGAGTTCCCACTATATGCCAGAGATTCTGCCTGTACTCCTGGAAAATTACAAGGTGGAGGAAGCATAATTTTTCTGTCTACTGCATTAAAGAACTTAGGTGGCTGCGTCAAGGACTCCTCAAAAATAGCCTTATATATTTGGAATAATTTCAAGTATGGAAGGAAGAGGGCCTTCATGCCATCAGGAAGTTTTCCTTTAAGTACCTACTACGCATATTATCAACCCGCCGCTCCCATCCCAGACCCGCCCCCTCTCACTGCTGAGTCCAAGCCCCAGTGTCTGTTCTGTACTCACAGGCTCTTCTATAAAGAGCAGTGTAAGGCCGCCACGTGTGGCGCTTGATGACCACAGTGCCACCTTCTTGCTCTGTGCTCACTGCTCAGCGGAGAGCTCAGCTGGGCTCACAGACCCCAAGTGAAAACAGCAGGAAGATGCCAGTTTTCCGCTGATTAGGGCTGTTATGTTTTCACAGAGACATTAAAATAAACAGTTGATACTAACAATTTGATATCAAACCTACTTGAAAAGATCCTATAGCCTCGAGTTACACTAAAAGATAGATTCCCGTCTTTTAGAATGAAATACAGAGGTTATTATCTGCAAAAAAAATAAGCACTTTATATAAAGTAAGCTTTCTTGTATTGCTCTGGATGGGTACGGTCTCATAAGAACAAAGAGAGCTCTGCACCTAACGTTTAGCACATTTGGAATAACGGTAAATGACGTGAGTCTGCTGAGATCTGAACATGACACAGCAAGCAGCCATTCCCTGGGGGGGGGGGGGCTGTGGTGTGTGAGGCTTCTGGTAATTCAATTTCCATTTGAAGTTGGTTCCTGCTCTGTTATAATCCCTGTAGCCATGTCTAAATTTTGGGCAAACACACACACACACACACACACACACACACACACACACACACACACACACACACACACACTCATTCTGCTTTTGGTGATGCTTTGACATAAAGGGTCCCAGGACCATCAGACCTGACTTTTCCTGACAGTCACGAATGGGTGATATACGGAATTGGCTCAGCCCTCACACTAAACATCCAGTGATCCAACAAGCCAAGGCAGTACACCATCTCTGCCCTCCTCATCAGCTTGTTCCAAAATGTGTGTATGGGGGTGATTTTTCAGTGCACTGCTTTGTTTCCTTTTCTGCAAGGAGAGAACTGCATCTTTAAAAACGCTTTTCTGTGGCTACCTGGAAAACTATCCGTTTCATAGGCCAGCCGACTTAGGACGTGAGCTCCGTGCTGCTGCATGGGGTCTGGGGTTGTCGAGCTTTGTCTTTTGTTCCTTTTACTTTTCTGAAACCAGCACGACTTTGAGTGATATTTTAATTTGTTATTATGAAAGAGGCAGTGACTGGTTTTTTTTAATGGTTACAGAATGGACTTGCAACCCTGGCCCAGCTGCTGTGCCCACTGGGCCACAAGCAGACTTGCAGCATCTTGTCCAAGCCACACATCAGTGCTCCTGGCTGCTGCCTCCCTCGCTCCCAGTGGACAAGCCACCACCTGCTGTTGGCACAGTGCCGGCCCTTCAGGGAACAAACGTTCTCTTGCTGCTGGGTGATAGGACAGGACAGACGATGGAATTCAAGAGAACAAGAGAAAACCGTTCACCGGCTGGCTGCCCACTGTCCTCCACCCATCTGCCTCCCTGTCTAGTGAAGACAGCGGCAATGGAAGCTACAGAGGAGTGGACATTTGGGTCGGACTCTGGTCTAGATTTTCTGTCCCCCTTTCTTCACAGCCTTTCTCAGGGCTATTGTTACCCCTTATTTATTCAGCCCACAAGCATTTATTGAGCCTCTGTTATGTGCCAGGCAATTTGCTAAGTGCTAAGACTATAGACTTAAACATTTTGTTCTTTGTCCTTGAGAAGGTCATAATTTAATGGGGGTACACAAGGACACATCAACTAATAAATTATGATACAACACCAAGATTTAATAGCAGGCTGAAAAACCAAATGCAGACAGGAAAAACATTAAAGTATCACCCAGGCATGAGATGTCAACTTTGGACACTGTCACCCTCAGTAGAAATCCCTGCCCTGTCTCATGTCACTTAATTCACCTTTAATTAATTTTTTACTGTCACTACCCCAAATGATCCACAAGTACAAGAGTATGTGAGACAATGTAATGGAGCTCTGTAATATGCCGTATAATAAATAGTTAGTAAATACTGGTCATTGATACCAAGTAAAAATGTTATCTAAATGTCTTTCATAGAGATGATGCGAGTCCCCATTGTTGTCAAATCGTAATCCATGATGAGAATGAAACAGATCAGCTCCTGGACATCGCAGCTTGCTACCAAAACAGAAGCAAGTTGGCTGTGTCTAAGACATGTTGCTGGATGCAGGACCTTGTAAAAACCCAGGGTACCAGACAGGACAGGCTGCTCTGAACAACGGAAAAGAAATCTAGGTCTATAGATCAGAAATCAGCAATATGAGGAAGAGTCCGTGTATCAAGGAGCACAGAGCGCAGGGGCCGGGAGTCTGAAGCAGCACCCATTTCAAAATACAGAGGGGGAAAAAATTTTAGAGGAAGTTTTGTTTTGTGTGTGCACCATGCAAAGTGACTAGGGTCTTACCAAAAGGGGAAAAATATGGTCCATTCTCACCGAAGGGCAGGCAGCATGGTCTTTTGAATGGCCACACTCAGGGATAAGGTAAGACTGTGGTGGTGGCTGGAGCATGGAATGAAGTGGAAAGAGCTGAGACCGGAAGAGGGCAGGAGCTAACACACAGAGGGGTTGACAAGCTGCCTGAGGGAGATTTAAACTGTTCTCCAAGCTACCGCACGGCCGCAGTCACCTGTGAGGCGTGAAGCAATGTATGGTTCCTATCAGTCAGAGCTCTAAGTTTAAACAATCTGGGGGAAGGTCCTGCCCATAAATCTGTTTTTGAGAGCTCCGGGCAATTCTAGTGTGCAGCAGGGGTGACAATCCAGTGCTATAGGCGATCCGAAGCCAACGATAACTCACCAGATGAGGTTAGATTTCTGGGAAGTTAACAGAAGATGCGCATTTAATTTCAGCAAATGCTGTCTGCACCAGCTTGGTACCGGGTCTTGTGCTAGGGTAAGGAGATAAGTGAGACAGGGTCCACTGCCTCCTATTTACCTCCCGAGCAATGATGAATCACTTTCACCTTCACTGTCTTACCAGAGGGACCGAGGTCGCAGCCTTTGCAGGGAGGCAGCCTATATAATCACCTCCGTCATCCACAGGCCTATCCCGGGGTCTGGTGTGGGACTGCAGTGGAGAAAATGAATTAAGCAATCTTTTATACAGCAAAATCAATAGCATCAGAACAGCAACCCCAAATAGCAGCTAGGGCTGGTGAGAGGAAAGGAGAGAGAAGGGTAGACAGCTGAGGGATAACGTAAGGACCCAGCAACGCACACAGAAGAACAGGGTGCCCGGATGCCAGGAGGCTAAGGGGAGTTATGAAGAGGAAGCGAGCTCTAGCTTCTGGAAGTCTGAACCGCCCCCCTCTACCACTCTGCCTGCTCAGAGCCCCAGATGCAGAGTAAAGCAAGAAGGACTGAAGGAGAAGCTAACATTTGGTACATTCCTGTCTCCGTGCTGGATGTTTTTTCATAAACTAATGCAAGATAATGCTCACTGCTTGCTAGTTTCACAAAGAAACCAAAGTCCTAAAGATGGAAGCTTCTAAGCTTATGCGTAATGGAGTCATTTAGCCCTGTCAGGAAACGCATCACTCAGCGGCTTAAGAAATAACTATTTTTCCTAGCCTCAGCTCACATGTGAGCACTGTGTGATAGGATCTCACAAGTTATCAGGGAGTTTCTAAGCAGAGCTCTCACGCAGCCCAAGGGAGATGATGCCTTACCCCTGTAACACAGGCAATCTTTAAGAAGGGGAGCATGCCCGCACTCACACAGCCCAGGGAGATGACGCCTTACCCCTGTAACACAGGCAGTCTTTAAGAAGGGGAGCATTTCTAGCTCAATCCATTTATCCACAAATTTCGGGAATTCTTTGTGTTTAATAGCTGAGTAGTATTCCATAGTGTATATGTACCACAGTTTCTTTATCCACTCTTCTACTGAGGGACACTTAGCCTGTTTCCATGTTCATATTCATATTCATAATAATGAATAAGGCTGCTATGAACATGGTTGAGCAAATTTTCTTGTTGTGTGCTGGAGCATCTTCTGGGTATATTCCAAGGAGTGGAATAGCTGGGTCTTGAGGAAGCCCTATTCCCAAGTAGAACAATATGATAGGCAGATTTGGGCCCAGGGGTCCCGCTCAGACTAAGGCACCAGCCAAGGACCATACAGGAGGTAAACTTTAAACCCCTTCCCAGATCTAGCCAATGGTCAGAATATTCTCCACAGTTGAGTGGAGAGTGTGATACGACTTTCTCTCGTACTCTGGTGCCTCACATTTGACCATGTCCCCTGGAGGGGGAGACCTGGTGGCACTCAGAGGAAGGACAGCAAGTAGCCAAGAAGAGACTTGATACCCTATGAGAATATATAGGGGGACGTAATCCCCCTCAGGAACAGTCATAGGGAAGGGGAATAATGGGAAAATGGGGGGGGGGAGGAATGGGAGGATACAAGGGATGGGATAAACATTGAGATGTAACAAGAATAAATTAATAAAAAAAAAAAAATAAGGGGAGCATGCCCGCACTCACGCAGCCCAGGGAGATGACGCCTTACCCCTGTAACACAGGCAATCTTTAAAAAGGGGAGCATGCCCTCACCAGGCACCATGTTTTCTAGCATATTGATCTTGGATTTGAGAACTTCTAGTCCAACAAGAAATAATTTCTGCCGTTTCAAAGCTACACAACCTAAGGACTCTAGTATAGTAAGTAAAACAGGGTAAGACAGTGCTGGGCCATCAAACTTCAGGAATGGGTGGTTATAATTAATCCTTGAATAGTTGAAGTCTGGAAAATATTCATAAAAATTTGCCTCATTCTTTTGTCAATGCTTGTTTTATTTATCATTTATTCATACAATGCATTTTTTCCCTTTTTTGTGTTTTTTCCTTCTCCAACTCCTCCCAGATCATCTTCACATCACTGCCCATCCAACATTGTCTCCCCTCTCTCTCTCCCTCTCCCCCTCCCCTCTGAGTACTCTTTTTTTTCCTATCTGCTGCAGGAGGATGCTTCTCTTATGATGTCTAAATAAGGCCTCGACCTATGAGTATAGAAAAATATCATTAGGAATCATTTGGTTGTTGCTTTAAAAAAATACCAATAGTATTTGGTTTTACCCTAAGTCTCTAGAACTCTTGGTCTCTGGTTCTTGGTCACCCAAGCTTTGTTGGATATAGGTTCCATCTCCTGGCATGGGCCTTAAGTCAAATGTCATACACACACACACACACACACACACACACACACACACACACACAAACGCACACACACTTTTTTGTTATTCCCACAACTTTTATACCACAAGTGCCCTATTTCTCTTTTGGTAGCCTGTAGAGTATCATCTTCTACAAAAAACACTGAAAGATGGTTCTATGTATGCACCAAATCAACCTCTCCATATTCAATGAGTTGTGTGGGTGTTGTTTTCAGCAATGGGGCCTTAATGTCTGTTTGTAGAGAGTAACCCAGTATCTTTGCAACCAGATGGGTCCTTTGGTGATTTCCTTGGGACCCATTTGACCAACAACTCTATTGAATGTTACCCAGTTTTAGCACTGGGAACTTCATTTGATGACAAGAGATAACCCACTGGGTCTCCATCTTCCTAATTATCTGGAGACTTCATTTGAATATATTTTAAGAAGTTTCCAGTGCGCTAGGTTTCCATACCACCCCTCAAATGTCCCTCGATTCTATCTTTCCGTTAACACCGTCTTCCTCTAAGTCAACTAAACAAAGCTCATATGAACTCATAGACTTTGAAGCAGCAAGCACAGAGCCAACATGGGTCTGCACAAGGTCCTCTGCATATCTATTACAGCTTTCAGTTTAATGAGACTCCTGAGTGTGTGAACAGATGCATCATTCCGCAACTGTGGAGAATAAGCCGCCCATTGGCTGGATCTGAACAGTAGGTATACAATCCATGTAGTAAACCTAGACCCGCTAGACATCTTATGTCACTGTGTACACTTGGATTTTACTCTCAAATTTCAGGGTCTTTTTTCTGCAAACTAAAAAAGTTTATTTCCAACACTACAATTTGAGAAATCCCAGAGAAGGCCTCTGTAGAAGAGTCTGTTCAGTGAATTTGGAATGATGGTTATTCTTGCAACCAATTAGTTGTGTCCAGAGAAGTAAAGTAATATTTGACATCATGGTAAACCCACTTGAGTCTGTTCCATTAAAGAAGGAAATGCTATCAGAAAGTGAGGTCCTACACTATGTGTCACCAACATGAAGAAGACCCATCAACACCAGCAGAGCAAGATAACAGTGGTGGTGAAGTTCAAAGCATATTATCTATCTGAAAGAAAAACAAACCACATATAGTGCAGAGAGATAGGTAAGGTTTTGTCCAAGTCCACCAAGAGCTCTTAACCCCAATTCTATAGATTATCACATTCTTTTGTTGAGAATAAAAGCATAATTCCCAATCCAGAAATGGCCATGTGACTAACATCTGATAAATAATATATGGATAGATTATTTTTAGAGCTTCTCCATGCCATCTTGCAAGAACACGTCGTGTGGCTGTGAGGGGCCATGTAACAGGCATCCATGAACACTGGGAAAGCCATGTGTTTGAGGCAGCATAGCTACAGAGGAGGGGACCGGCTCCCTGCGTTGCTGCAAGGAATAGACACAACAATCACAAGCACACACAGTGCTCTCACAGATTAGCAAGAGCAACGTAGTCTTAAGGAGGCGACACTGTTACTTAGAGGTTTGGTTGCTGACATCTGTAATGTCTGCTTTTGTTCATTCCGTTTGTAAAAGTTCATTAGCTGGAATAAACTGGAATAAAGTACTTGTCTATCCAATCCCATGGCACACTTGCTGGATGACCTTGGGAAACTGACTTTTCTTCCTGAGTCTTCCTTTCATTTATAGCTGCAGTGAAGGGGTTTTCCTTGATGAGTACAGACAATAAATGTGAACAAATATGAGTGCTGAGTTGTTTTATAGCTTCAGGGTAGAATATTGAGGCATGTCTCTGGCTTGCCATTTCTCACATACGCCAAGATTTTATTTTAGTGCAGTAGAAACATTTTGAGCTTATCATTCAGTCTCCTACTTAATAAAGAATGTAATATAAAATATAAGAATATAATTTTCCCATAGAGGCCAGTAGTTATTTTCACTTTGGAATTTTTTAAATAAGTAGCACTTAAACATTTTATCTCCCAAATTAGCATTAGACAAAAATAGCTTGCTCACCACTAATGGTATCAAGCTGTCTTTACTTCTTGAAAAGACCAAGACTGAATTACGGGAAAATTTACCACTGTGCCCTTAGTAAATGAGAGACCTCAACCTTGAACCTGTAAAACAACTTCTGACTCCAAGTTAGCATTTCTTGCCCATCTTGTAATTCCTCCTTGCTGGAGTGCTCGAACTCCTACAGTCAGCTTGGAGCTCAAGGAAGCAGTTGTCTGGAAACCATGAGAAAGGACTCAAGCAACTTGTTACATCAACAACTTTCAGTATGTGCACTTGCCAGCTCTACAGCAGCCATTGTGTTGGGGTTGTCGTCAGAATACCTCAACTACTACTTTAACCAGAGCAACAAGACTTTATTTGTCTTATGTATGCATACTGAGCTTATTGATAAGACATCCTTGAACAAAGAGTTCTCTGTTTGGGGTTTTACTTGCTTTGGTTTTGCTGTTGTTGTTTGTTTATTTTAGATGAATTCTCACTACATAATTCTGTCCATCCTGGAACTTGGATTATCCCACCCCAGTTAGCCTCTTGTCTCATTACAGGTGTGTGCCACTATAACTACCAAAGTCCCCAATGAAAAAATAAAGGAGGAGCTGTTGACTCATTAAATGAGGTTGTCCTTGTAAATTTCCCATTGTTTTTATTGCTGTGATAAAGTTCCTTGAAAAAAGGAGTTTTGTCCAGTGCTTTGTTTGGTTCACAAAAACTCCCAGAGGGATCACTCTATCACGCAGAGAAAGATGTTACAGTAGGTAGAGGAGAAGGCTGGCTGATCACATTATAGCCATACTCAGGAAGCAGAGATCAAATAGGAAGCCTCGGGATCCGCCAGCAGTGACCCACTCCCACCGGCAGGGAGCCACTCCAAAGAGTCCCACCACCTTTGCAAACAGTACTACCATCTTGGGAGCAAGTGTTCAAACATCTACACCAGTGCAGGCCACTTCACACGCAAATCAGAGCAAGGTGATTTTGGACTTACATTAGGATGACAAGGAGAGAAGACAGTCATTTTATAATGTTGTGTGATTGCTTTTTATGGTTCTGAACAAGGCCCTTCAAATCCTCGACTTCCTTGTCTATGAAATGGTAAGTAGAAGACTTGAAAATGAAGGCCAGGAAGGAGGGAGTGATTAACTACGAGAAGATCAGCAAACTCCCTGAGAAAGAGACTCTAAGTTTATTTTAAAATAACACTAAGCTACAGCTGTGTTGTAAGTGATTGTGCCACTATGACAGGGAGCCAAACAGACGTGGTGCTGATGGAGACATGTCTAATGAGAGAGCTTAGTCAATCAGTCACGGATCAAAGAATATCAGGAAGCAAGGGAATGCACAGCTAACAACAGAAAGGTTCTTGCTTTCTCTGGAGATCCCCCCCCCCAAAAAAAACCCATAAAATCATGGTCTTCATTAAATCTTTACTCCATCTTCACTCTTTCAATCACTGGTAGGAATTACAAAGAGACAAGCCCCTCCTTCACCAGCATTGTCATTCATTTGTCATTGAAGAGCACATAACTCCTAAATATCTCCTGCATCACATACTGCACGCCAGGCACTAAGGATTCAGAAACGAATTGAATGTGATGCCGGTTCTCAGGGTGCTCATGATCTGTCCAAGGGATTTAAGGCCCTTGCAGTGCAACGCACTAAGAGGATGATAGAGCAGCCAGAGCAAAGAAGGAAGGATCTGCAGTGGTCTCTCTCTGTTCACAAGATGCTGGGTTCCCTTTTCCCTGACTTCCTCACCTCTCTGCACCTCACCTCTGCCTTCTGTGTGCGAGCTCCCGTGCTGAATCAACAAGATCAGGTGCAGACATCCGAAGTGAGGGAATAATGGGGGCATCAGAAGGTCAGTGCAAATAGAAGGCAGTTACATTGCTTCATGATTTAAGTACTAAATGGTACATTTATTTCCATTAACTGCAACGAGGTGGTATCCATGTGGCTGATAACAATGAGATTTCACAGCATCGCTTTAGCATACCCGAGACAGAAACCGCCGTATCTGGAGCACTGAATGTTCTTGAAACACTGAGCAATAAGGATCGTTATGTCTTTTATCTTCCTTGCGCCCCTATACTTGGTCACTTTTAGCTACAGACCAAATCTTCATTTTCCAGTTTTTTAGTTTAGTTAAGCAATGTCCTCTGAGCATTGGTTCATGCAAGCCACTATAACTTTTACAGACAGGTAAATGATAACAAATTGTTCTCCGATGACAAAGTCCTAAGAATCCCATGGAGAAACAACCATAATTATTAAATTCATGTGACTGGTACCACATCAAAGGCAAGGCTACTCTGAGTGAGACATACCAGAGATGGACACCCCATCAGATCTCATCCTCAAAAGGCTTCCTACAAGAGAAAATAATAAGTCAAAATTGAATAGTCCAACAGACTATTCAAAATGCCAGTCAAACAGATAGACTGGAAGATGTGTCCAAAGAGGTGATTTGTTCCCTTGAATATGCTTCCTGGTGCTGTGACTTAGTACACACACCCAAAGTGAATGTAGTAATGATGACCAGGAACTTAGCATGCCTTGTCAACTCTGGACATGAAGAGATTCCCAGTTTTGGTCTGTTTCTTCCTTAATGTCAGACACAAGATGACTAAATTAGGGTTATGTATTATATATGGTTTCTGTTACTAGAACATTCTCACCCATGAGGTCAGGGCAGGGAAGATGCCTATGAGCACAGGGTGTGGCCAGAGAAAGGGATCTTGAGTGTATTTGTGCAGGACTAAAAGCTTGCGCCCCTAATAGATCAAAGTGTTTTTCTCATATTTTGCCCCCTATAGCCATGCTAACCAGCTCTGTTGGAGCAACTGAGGTCTTCTTGACTTCCAGTGTAGTGAAGTAATGGAGGGGCCGTTCAGAGGTCATAGAGAAGAAAAGCTGTGATCAGCCACCTTGTTTGCCATCACCTTAAGTTGCTGTGTCCTTGACAGAAGGTCAGAAGTCCTACTAGAAACCTTCCATGCTATTTTCTACTCACTAGATTGTATAATCTGCCCATTCCTTTCATCCTGGTCACACAACAGTAAGCACAGCCAGCTGCTCCTAGCCCTGCCCCGCTCTGGGCACTGCCCTGCCTCTGTGTGCACTTCAAACAGCCTATTCACGCTTTCTGAAGTAACCTTCATTCAATCTCGTGACCTAGTTAGAGTGTGCCACCCTATTCCCTGGAAGAAGTCCTACAAAGGGATCCAGGTGGGTATGTTAGGAACATATCAGTATGTGTGTAGACATGGAAATGAGTAAAGAGGTGGGAAAAGCATCCTTCTAAGCCGGAATTCATACTGATGGCAACAGAATGACAAGTTAAGCTAGCTGAGGTCTAAATAAGGGTAAGGAGAGATGGCTTTGCCTGCATCTCTCTTTCCACTAAGCTGAGCAACAAACAGGCTTTATTTCTATTCTGCCTACCTAATATTGACCTGAGAAACTGGAAAACAAAATATATATGCCATGTACATTTTGGTTGGATTTACAGAATAGAAGGGATGAGGAGCCTGTCAAAGAAGTTGAATAGGTAGAGTGGGGGAGGAATAGGATAAGATTAGAACTGTTAAACGACAAATCTATTTTTGTCACTGCCTCCATACCCACACAAGTGCATTCATACAGAGATGCTTCTTTTTTAGCATTTAAAGAAAACTTCATTTGGTGATTATAATCTAAGTTAATATAGTATGTGTCTGGAGGAACCCTTCTTTAGGTTGTGGGGTAGGGATACAAAGTACAATAGGATAGAAGCTCTGGCATCAGTCAGGAACCCCAGCACCAATGGAAGCTTGGATCTTGGCAGCCCAGGGGTACCTGCTACCGGAAGACAGTTAATGATGAAACAGGGCCCCAGTTTCTGGCTTCACATCCCTTAGTGGTTGCTTATCCCTTATAAAGATAGACTCTCTACATGAAACTCAAAGTCCGTCTTGCTGAATTCATCTCAAGGAACCATAAGATAACTACTGCATACAAGTTTTCTGCCTTCTCAGAACTGGGGGGCAGTTTGCCCGCAACATGTGTTTTGGGTGAGATCAAGAGGCTCCTTTGTGTTGGGTAAACAAGGATGGTTGTGAGAAGGCATCTACCAGGAAAGGGTCCTAGCCCATTAGGTGAGCCCTGAGTCTAGGAGATGTTATAGAAAGCCTTCAGGGTCATGTAGGCCACGGGCCAGGGAGAAAGCAGGGTGCAGTTTCACCATCGGCAGCAGTGACCTTGGAGGAGTCACTGCCCCCCTCTTTGAAGTGAGGAAGTAGGAGGGCCATCTCATTTCTAGAGGTCTTCGTGTTCTATAAATCACCAGTTCCAAAACACCTCACATTTCTGTAGCTCTTCACAGCTCATAAAGTACATTACCTCATTCCATGCTGCAGCTCTAAAGGCAGAACTTGGCAGAGTGCAGAAATGACCTTACCCTTCCTGGTGACTTTTCAGTGGGGATGCGGGACTCAGAGCATCTCTGTGGTTTTGTTTCTCACCCCCATCTCAAGTAGCTCATCCTCCTCCACTGAGAGATGGAGAAAGGGGCAAGAGATTCTTTTTTAAAAATATCTTTAATTAATTATTTATTCAGATTACATCTCATTTGTTTTCCCCTCACTTGTGTCCTCCCGTTCCACCCTCCCTCTCTCCTGCTTTCACCCTGTTCCCCTCCCCTAAGTCTGTGACCTAAGGGAAATTCTTAACCCACCATATGGTCATAGACTGTCAAGTCTCATCTTGGGAGCCTGTTTATCCTTTCTCTGAGTGCCACCAGGCCTCCTCACCATGGAGAAGTGGTCAAATATGGTGCACCAGAGTTCATGTGTGAGTCAGTCCCCACTCTCCACACAACTGTGGAGAATGTGCTATCCATTGGCTATATCTGGATAGGGGTTCTAGGGTTACTGCATGTATTGTCCTTATTTGGTGCAGTAGCCTGAGCAGATGCTCCTGGGTCCAGATCTGCCCATCATTATGTTCTTCTTGTAGGTTTCTAGGACCCTCTGGATCCTTCTATTTCCCCATTCTCCCATATTTCTCTCACCTAGAGTCCCAATAGGTGGCAAGTCTCCTAGTAAGTGAAGACTTTCATGGGACATGCCTTTTAGGCTAGTATCCAATTATAAGTGAGTATATACCATGTGAGTCTTTCTGCTTCTGGGTTAACTCACTCAGTATGACCATTTCTAGTCCCATCCATTTGTCCACAAATTTCAGGATTTCCTTGTTTTTAATAGCTGAGTAGTATTCCATAGTGTAAATGTTTCTCTATTCATTCTTCAACTGAGGGACATTTAGGTTGTTTCCAGCCAGGTTTTGGCTATTACAAATAAAAGTGCTATGAACATGGTTGAGCATATGTCCTTATTGTATGGAGGAGCATCTCCTGGGTATATTCCACAGAGTGGACTAGCTGGGTCTTGAGGTAGCCCTATTGCCAGTTTTCTGAGAAAGCACCAGATCTATTTCCAAAGTGTTAGTAAATGTTTGCATTCCCACCAACAATGGATTGTTCCCCTTTCTCCACATCCTCACCAGCATGTGCTGTCACTTGAGTTTTTGATCTTGGCCATTCTGATGGGTGTAAGATGGAATCTCAGAGTCATTTTGATTTGCAATTCTCTGATGACTAAGGATGTTGAGCATTTCTTTAAGTGTTTCTCAGACATTTTATATTCCTCTGCTGAGAATTCTCTGTTTAATTCTGAGCCCCATTTCTCAATTAGGTTATTTGGTTTGGTGGTGTTTAATTTCTTGAGTTCTTTATATATTTTGGATATTAGACCTTTGTCAGATGTAGGGTTGGTGAAGATCTTTTCCTAGTCTGTAGGCTGTCACTTTGTTCTGTTGACAGTGTCTCCTGCCTTACAGAAGCTTCTCAGCCTCATGAGGTCCCATGTATTAATTGTTGACACTAAGGCCTAGGCTGTTGGAGTTCTGTTCAGGAAGTTGTCTCCTGTGCCAATGTGGGGAAGGGGAAAATTCTTAAGAATAAAATAATTTCTTTTTAAGAGTTCTCAAATGTACATTTCAATAAGTAGGCCACTGCCTCTGACCATCCTTGACCCATTAATGTCTGAAGAGTAGACAGCCAGAATGGGTTTGATAGTACATAAAACATTCCCGACCACAGAACCTGAATCTAGAGTATAGAGAAAGGAATTGTGGATAGGGATGGCCTGATAGAATGGAACCAAAGAGCTCTTAGCTTCCTGGATCAGGAATCTACAGCTTTACAGTTGATTACCAAGGGCTTTGGAGACACTGGAAAGTTACTGTTGGCTTACGCTTTTAACTTTATTTGACTGAGTGACCTAAACAAGTTAATGAACGTCTGAGTCTCTGTATCCCTATCTGTATCATTTTGTTGGATTAGATGATCAATAAAATACCTTCATCTTATCATTTCTTCATTCACTTGGTGACCACTGGTTGAGCATATAGCCTATACCTGATGATGTAAAAGGCAGAGGAAGATAACAAAAAAAATTTTTTTTAATTACATATGTGCACACTCCTAGAATCCCAAGACTATGAAGCTGAAGAAGGAGGCTCAGGGATTCCTGGTTAGTTTTGGTTACATGAGACCCTTTCTTGAATAAAAATTGAATTGCTTGTATCTACACATTTGAACATATCATCAGAGAATGAAAAGACAGACAGACACATCAACAACATGCAGAGTAAAAAACAATGTTGCTCAAAAAGCATCTATGTAAGGGGAGCACAAGGTAAGTAATTCTTTTGGTTAGTTGATTGGTGTTTTAAAATGTATGTATGAACGTATGCATGGAGTACGTATGTATTCACTTTACATCCCAATCTTAGCCACCTCCCTCCTCTCCTCCTAGTCCCATCCTCTATCCCTCTTTCCACATCCTCCTTCCCCTATTTCTCAGAAAAGAGGAGTCCCCCCAGCATCCCCAGCTCATAAAGTCACATCAAGACTGAACATGTCCTCTTCCCCCATGGCCTGGTGAGGTAACCCCACCAGGTAAAAGTGACCAAAGAGCAGGGAACTGAGTTCATGTCAGAGACATCCCTCACTCCCCTTACTATAGGACCCACAGGGAGCCTGAGCTGCCCATCTGCTACATCTGTTTACAAGGCCTAGGTCCAGTCTATGCACGCTCCTTGGTTGGTGCTTCAGTCTCTACAAGCCTGTCTGAGCTCTGGTTAGTTGGTTTTGTTGGTCATCTTGTGAATCTCCTGTCATCTCCAGTCCTTCTATCCATCCTCTTTACTTTTTCTTCTCCTTGATAGAAGAAGAATCAAAGAATTACAGCATGACAGAAGAATGTTTACACCAAGTCTGAAAGAAATTGGGCACAAGATGGCATTTCTTCAGCAAGGAGAGAGCAAATACAGACAGGCTTAAGAACTCAAAATTCATTTGAATTTCTTAGAACATAGAGAGATGAGAAGGATGCAAAGTGGCTAGAGACACAGACAGGAACCAGACCGTGAGAAACCAACACGGTGAATGCCTGTGATCAGGAACTAATATAACCAATCTGAATTCAGTAAATGTCATTCTGGGTGCCATAGGGACTACAGATAAGAAGGAACAAGACTTGAGCCAGGCCCTCACTATGACAATGAAAGTATCTACATTACTCTGGAGATTGAATCGATATTAAAGGCATGTCCATAGAGATATGGGGTGGGGGGCGCGTGAATTTAATAGCTTTTTTGGAATGTTATGTATAATTCATTAATTAGCAAACATTTCTATTGTTTTTTCCTATGCACCGGGTACTTTTCTAAGCACTTACAAACATTTAATTATCATACCAAATCTCTGAGCTCAGGACTAATATGACCACATGTAAGAGATGGGATAAATGGCACCTAGAATGGTTGGGCCATTTGCTCTTATAGGTAGTGAACAGGTTTTCTCGCACCTCAACCCATGTCCCGAACCCACTAAAGATGCACTGACAAGCACAAGTCCAAGAGTTCTGGCTTAAATTATGCCATTTATTCCCATATTGGAAATAGAACAGGTTGTAGGAATGAATAAAGACTGATGGAGAGCTTGCTCATTGAGCTTCCTGTGACACCATGGTGGGCAATTCTGTCAGGAAACGAGCAGGTGGGTATGGATTGGAGGATACAGTCATAGCTGGAGACAAAGACTTGAAAGCCAGCCACCTATGTCAATGGAAATAGTCACCTAAAGAATGGCCCAGATGGCCCAGCATTGTCACTGACTGTCATAGTTTACATGGAATGACAGGGTGGTGTTCGCATAGCACATCTGGTTTTCATCACAGGTTAAGAACTGTTCCTCATTTCCTGTGGAACATTTGTGATTCCATGCTTGTGAACTAGCTCTCCTCTGTGTTCTGAAACACAGAGAAAGGTTCAAATTGGTACTTGACAGGAAATGAGACTATGATAGAAATAAGGAATTGAGGAAGTTGAAACCTCTTGCAACCTTTGAAAAGCCTGCTTAATATGCCCATCTTTAATATTTTAGAACCTAATTGGTACAAGCCACTGGACCTGTAATTTGGCCATACTCATTATGTATTTACATTCCTTTTATTAGAATTTAGTAGAAATGAATAATTGAAAGAACAGACCTTAAAATGGCTCGGCAGCTACAAGTTAAAGCTTGAAAACTGATCTACAAATAATGACTATATCCACTTAAAATTTAAAGGGTGTTTTATTCTACTTTTAGACCTCAAAGAAAGTCAACAGACTTTATAAAAAAGCAAAAAGCATGCTTGCTGGCTGCGGGTGCTCCACCTTATTCACATGCATTCCCAACTGTTGCTTGTACCGAGTAAATGTAATAAACCATTACTCTGTGCCAGACATGGGACTGCATGTGTGCCCTTTCTCTATTGGGAGTTCACAAGGCTAGGCAAGAAAAAGTTACTTTCTTTGTTTAAAAAACATGAGGAAAGCATATTTCACAGAATTCTCATTTCCTCAAGCTCACTCAGTGAAGTTTTATTTGTATATAAATAATAATAAAATTATAAAATAAACAAAAATGAATGTGGCTACAAAAAATTATACTGAATAAGTTACCTCAGCCCCAGAAAGACCATAACACACAACCTCTCTCATGTGTAGATTCTAGCTTTAAATCTTTATTTTTGTGTGCTTAAGCTTGGAACACCCATGGAAGCCAGGAAGCTAGAAAGGAAAAAAAGGGATGGGCATTAAGAGAGGTAGATCAGTAGAACATGAATGAAATTAACTTAGAGAGACAGAAGACCAGAGGCAGAAAATTTTAAGCAGGGAGGAGAATGACAGGTGGCAGAAAGAATGGGAGGCATAGTTAACAACAATGGAAGGTACGTGAAAAACTTCATGTAGCACTTTCTAACAGGGAAACATGGGGACAGTCTTCTTCCTGCTGGAGATATCCCTCCACAGGCATCTCAGAAATTCTCAACAGCAGTTGACTTGCTCTACCCTGAGCCTTCCAGCGGGGTTGCCAGGTCCTGCAGGGGAAGTTGAGAAGGAAGTCCAGGGTCCCATCTCAGCAACTCACTCAGCTGATACTTCTCTGTTCCAAGATGTTCAATCACAGTTCCTTTAGCTACACCGGGTGCCACCTACTGCATCTGTGTGCACTTCAGTAGTTATACAACTTTAAAGTAAACTGCTCAAGAGTGACTTCAATAGTGTGTGGGTTTGCTCCTCAACCACACTAATTAACTTCATATTAAGATTGCTTTGTCTTTTAGACACATTATCCTGTCAACAGATATTAATACAAGTTTAATTAAAGCTCAGTAGGCAGTAATGTCAAACCTCACCGTAGACTAAAAGCACATAGGTACTTAGGTGCCAACTTGAAGATCTTAGTTTGGTAGATCTATTGTGGGTCTCAGGAGTCTACATTTTGAAAGTCAGGCATAATGGAGTAGGCCTACAGTCTTAGGGCTCACGATGATGAAGCCAGAGGAGAACTCATCAGAAGCCAGATAGGATTATATATTGATACTGTGTTTAATGGTGAGGAGGGCCTTCCAAGCACTTATCAGACTTTACCATAGATATCCTCTAACTGATGAATGGATGAATGGATATTGAAAATGTGGTACATTTGGACAATAGAATACTGTTTAGCTGGTAATAAAAATAAAATTTGCAGGTAAATGGATGGATATAAAAACAACCATCTTGAGTGAAGTAACACAGACCCAGAGGGACAAATACTGTATGTTTTCCCTTTTTCGTGAATGTTATGTTTTAAGCTTCAGATAAAATGTGTTTTACACATAATATTCCCAGAGGTTAGGTAGCCAAAAGGAGCCAGGGAAAAGGATAGGCTCTTCCAAGGATGGGTAAGTAGAATATAGTGTATAAAGGGATACGGGAGAATGGTAGAGGGGGTAAGAGGAGAGGATGAGTGGGTAATATGGGGAGGGAAAACAACACTAAATATCCTTTTGAAAAGCCACATAGAAACCCACTACTATTGAACTTCCCTAAGATAAATACATGGATGGAAAAAATTGGAATGGAGTTACCATAAAATGAGAACACAATATCTCAACTAGACATCACATGCTACCTAACACCCAAGAGCCAGGGTTAAGTTACATCTTTTTGAGCCAATAGTCAAAAGAAGTTTAATAGATGTCACCCCTCCCAAGCATTACTGGCTATAGCCAATGCTATTTGTTATCTTCTGAAACCTGATGGAAAGACCCTATTGCAGAAGATACCTACTACTTATGTTGTCAAATATGGAAAAATGGTGCTGGCGCTCAGCTAAAGGCTTATCCCTACTAGTCAGCATACAGATTGCTGGAATATAGCATACCCACTGGAGGATAAAAGAATCAATCTCACCTATCTACAAACACTAGGAGCTACCTGCCTACATGATATTCCCACAAATTTTATGGGAGTAACCAAGCACCCTTTGATTGGCTTTAAGGTTTGCTTCATAAGTTGGAACCCATACCTGATGCTATAACTGATGCTAATCATCTGAGACTATCTAAGTCATGAGCATTAGGGTAAAACCTACTACAACTATTTTGTAAAGTGAATATAGTATTTTTAAAAACTTCTAACAACATATTGCTAGACCCATAGATCAATGCAGTATTCAGTACTCATGAAGAAAGCTTATTCTTTCAATAGATGGTAATTAACACAGGCACCTGCAATTCGACCCTGTGCAGAGAGTGAGAGACTTTGGACTACTCAGACCTAATGGGGTGCCTGTATTATACTCCAGCCCTCAAGGATTATGGATCTATGCAGACAATGGAGCAGAAATATTTTAAGAGCCAAAATGGTTGATGACTCGAAGAAAACATTACGTTCGAGACACAATAGGGCTGATACACATATGAGCTCACAGAGACTGTGACAGCATACACAGGACCTGCACAATTTCAAACCAGATAAAATTCCAGCCCAGAAGATGGAAAGTGGGTACAAAGCCTCACCTTTGGCAAAGAAGCTATTTACAATTGAAAGTTTCTAGTAGAAGGAAAATCAGTTTTCTTCAATGGAGTGACACTGGATTTATTAAAAACAATTCAGGGTAGACCACTTAGGAATAGTTGACACAAACAAAATAGGACAGCACATGATGTTCTCCCCTGTGGTTTTGATTTTTTTGTTTTGCTTTGTTTTCTTTAAGAGAGGGAAAGAATATGAAACATGAGGTAGCCAAATGGGAGAGAAGCCTGGAGGAGTTGGGGGAAGGGGAAGAATATGACCAAATACATGGTATAAAAATTAATGAGAGCATGTAAGAGGGGGGACTTAACCAGAAGAGTATTCACTTTACCATTCTCTCACTAGTATTGATGGTGTTTAGACTTTTGTTCCCTGAGGACACTGTTTCTCAATCTTTCTCATGGGTATATTAAAGTTCATTTTATTGCTGTCTTCTGAAGTTGGCCATGAAGATCCAAGCTCAAGACACTATGTTGATTCATGGTAAACTCCCCAATAAAGAGCTATAGTGAAAGAACAATTTTAGGGAAAAAAAAAAAAACCAGGGATTTGAAGGCAGGAAGCACGTACAAAATCTGGCTCTTTAAGTTCTGCCCATAGATATAAAGTTCCTTGATTTTCTGTTACCTGCCCCTTAAAAGGGAGCAGCTGTGTACTTGTGATGCTGTGGCCACTAAGGAGGTCCTCAGTGGATCTAAGCACTCTCCAACTTATTCCTCAATGGCTCCAGTACATGAGTATTCGGGGAAACTCAGTGTCTCTGAACTGAATCTTTCTTTATGCTACTTGAACATTCCTATCAGAATTTCACCTCTCTTTTTTTTAAACTATCCTAGTGATATTCAACCAGATGTGCATCCAGAAGCCCCCGGGATCATCTTATATTAACATACTTAGAACACTGGCTCTCTACCGAGAAGATGCTCCAGCACACAAGGACATATGCTCAACCATGTTCATAGCAGCCTTATTCATAATAGCCAGAACATGGAAACAGGCTAAGTGTCCCTCAGTAGAAGCGTGGATAAAGAAACTGTGGTACATTTACACTATGGAATACTACTCAGCTATTAAAAACAAGGAAATCCTGAAATTTGTGCACAAATAGGTGGAACTAGAAATGATCATAATGAGTGAGTTAACCCAGAAGCAGAAAGACTCACATGGTATATGCTCACTTATAATTGGACACTAGTCAAAGGGGCATGTCCCATGAAATACCTTACTTACCAGGAAATTGGGATAGATGAGAGGACGTCCTATTGGGACTCTAGGTGAGAGAAATATGGGAGAATGCGGAAATAGAAGAATCCAGAAGGTCCTAGAAACCTACAAGAAGAACAGTATGATGGGTAAATCTGGGCCCAGGAGTTCTGCTCAAACTACCTGCACCAACCAAGGATAATACATGCAGTAAACATGGAACCCCTACCCAGATCTAGCTAATGGACAGGAAATTCTCCACAGTTGAGTGAAGACTGGGGAATTACTCTCACACGAACTCTGGTGCCCCATATTTGACCACATACCCTTGATAGGGAGGCCTGGTGGCACTCAGCGGAAGGATAGCAGGCTACCAAGATGAGACTTGATAGCCTATGATCATATACAGGGGGAGGAAGTCCCCCTCAGTCACAGACATAGGGGAGGGGAGTAGGGTAAAAGTGGGAGGGAGGGAGGAACAGGAAGGCACATGGGAAGGGGTAACATTTGAGATGCAATCTGAATAAATTCATTAAATAAAAATTTTAAAAAAGAACACTGGTTCTAAGCATTTCTCCTAGATCCTGTATTGTTTAATTCCTATTATTTTTAGTTAGTCTTGTTCATAAAGTTCAAGTTGGCTTTAAAGTGACTACATAGCCCAGGCTGACCTTGAACCAACAATACTCTTGCCACAGCTCCGTACCCTCAAAATAATAGAGGTTATAGATATATCCCACAATACCTGGCTCTCTGTAGTATTTCTTACAATGGCATGTGAGTATAAAATAATCTCAAGAAGTTTAATTTTTAAAAAAGCAAATACTTGGCAACAGGGGTTCACACCTAATGCTGTAAGCTCTGTCTGCACATTCGCAGCAGTAGCCTTGCTGAATTGACCCCAAGATGCTGCTGTTTAACCTTTCTTCCTTGACTTTGCCCATCCAGGCTCCCAAGTGACTTTGCTGGAACTTTGCAAAGCTCAACCTGCTGTCATGTGATGCAAAATTGTTGAAACCACTCCTAAGGACCATTTGCGAGGTCTGCCAGGACCAGCGAGGGGCAGCCTGCTGCTTTGCTTGCCAAGGAGGAGCAAAGGAAAGAAGGTAAGAGTCAGTGGGCACTTTGCCTACTGAGGACTCTGGGAATGGACGCTCCATAGATATGCAAATTGAATTCTGTGTAATTTGTGCTTTTCAATAACCTCAGCATGTGTTGGATGTGTACAAAAAGAATTATAAAATAAAATTGCAGACAATGGGGAGAGTGGGAACACAGAAAGGAAAAGAATTGGTTTATCCCCCAAGCCAAACAACAGGTCATCATAAATTCGCCAGCCATTAGCTCTTCAGTTGCTTGGAACAAAGAGATTGAAATGAAATGTTAGGGAGTTTGGGAACAAATATCACAGCGAACTGTGAAGTAGCTGGCCTGCTTCCACTTGGCCAACCAGGCAGATCAGAAGATGGGCCAGGGGACTGCCTTGTGACATGTGCCATCTTACTGAGACAGTCCCCCCATCAGTTTTCAAAGTAGCCACAGCTCTTCCATATGTTCAGGGAGCCACTGGGAAATTTTTCTCTTAAGTAAATCATGGGTTAAAAAAAAATCCAACTGGGGTTTAGGATAATAGCTCAGTGGTAGTGTGCTTGTCTCACATATGCCAGCCCTGGCTTTGATCTCCAGTGCAACTGAAAACAACAAACAAGCAAACCTACTGTGCTTTAAGTTGCTGACAGATAATGCATAGCTACAAGTCCCCGCAACAAACTGTAAGACAAATAAGGTATAAAGTAGAGATTTCAAGGTAAAACAAATAGGAGGAGACATGAAAGAAGAAATTGAAAGAAGACAGTGACAGAGACAATAGCAACCAGAGCTGCTGATGTCCTGCTAGTGTTGGCCTGTCACTCTACCTACAGCCCATCATTACTCCTCCATCAAATCCAAAAGCAGCTGTCTACCCAAGAGCAGAGCCCCAGTGACACTGCACACATTCTTAAGTGCTGTGAAACCGTCTCCTAGTCAGACAGTGTCTACCTTACTCACCACAATTGCCTGTTTATTTCCAGTTGTCTTTTATTTTCCCCTTCCCAGTAGAATCTGCTATTTCCAACAGCAGAGTCTAGAGGTCAGCAATGGACCCTAAAAGGCAAGCACTGGGCCTGGTGCCTGCGAACTACTCTGTGGATGTTTGCAGACGGCTGAGTTCTGCATTAACGGAGGGACAGACGGAGGCAGGAGTGAAAGCTAGCCATGCTACTTCGCACACTTGTTATGACTTAGCTCTTATTAATTCCATTCTACAAAACAAAGAAGAAAATAACATCCAAGAGAAAAGCTAGCCTGACATTTTTACCTTGTAAAATAGCATCTTTTAAAGGGACATTAGGCCTTAGAAGCAGAAGAAAGCAAAGACTGGGAGAGGTTAGGGCAGCAAATGGAGGGAGAAGGGAAAGGAAATAGAAGGAAGAAATACTGGGCAGAGCTAAAGCAGCTGTCCCTGGGAAGAACAAGCATTAAAATGAGTAACGAAGTCTAGGGTGAGCCTAAACCAGAAACACAGGATGGATGGCGTAGGAGCATAGAATCCAGAGTTTCATGTAGACTCCCAAATCCTATTTGGCTCCTACAGCAGGTAGAGACTGGGGTTGGGGATTTGCAAACTGGCCACATCCCTGGGAGTCCTAATGCAAAGGGAGCTCAACAGAGATTTGGTACATAAACAGACAGACATGCTCAGAGATTTTGCTGTCCGCATCAGAAAAAGGAAACGGGCCAGACAATTTTGCTTAAGTGAAGTAAAGCAATCTCCCTCTTAAAGATAGAAGTCCCATGGACACTGCCTGCCATAATTCTCAAGGTAATATGATTTTTGACAAATTCATTAAGCAATAAGGCACGACAGACTGTAAATTGCTGTACTGCTAATTTATGTCCACCCTATTGTTAGGCATCCAGCCAAAGCCTCGTCCTATCTGAAAGCGGAGATATAAATTGCCATTGTGTGGCCACAGTCTGGGATACTTGCAAGGATCAGAGAGTGATCAAATTGTAGAATTCCCCCAATCAGAGAACAAGAATTTAATCCTGCACACTGGCATTAATTTTACCAAGTGCCCCCTTTCAAAAAAAAAAGTTACTGCCCTTGAAGAAGGTTTATCAAAGCTTAGGAATACGTAAGTCACACACTCCATGATAATCTTGTGTTCAAAGTAAGAGGTGCTTTCAAACCACCGGAGAAAAAGGAATGACTGTTTCTAGACACATATTTAAAGGAAGAGTTCAAGGGATCTTCTAGAAAAGAGAGAACTTTTAACTTACTATTAAGACAGCTACAGGTATTGCTCGATGAAGAGTTGTTAGCAAGCCTTGCAGGAAGTGCCAAGGATGTAGGGAGCTGTGGTGTGTTCATAACATTTAAGCCAGCTGTGGGTCTGAAGTAGGTTACAACACAAGAGGGTAAGTTTGAGTAGCTATAAAGCCCTGAGCTCTAGCAGACATGCGGAAGAATTTTCACTTGGCTCCACCTATTCAGCTCCATTGCTGTTGCTGTCTCAGTAATTACCACAACACAGGGATATTGGAGATTCGTCAATCAGGACAGCTAGCAAGGAGGATACACACCCTGAGTGGGTATGCTATAGTCACCATTTAGGCAAACATGTATGTATTTAAAAGTGACCAACATGTATTGATGGTCATGGTCCAAGTCACTCTTGGGAGTGGTTCTTGTGATACTCAGCACTAGATCAGAGTACAGCTTCTCAGAGTCTGCCATTAGTGGGGAAATTGCCTTATAAACAGCTTCTACACATGTACACACTCACTCAGGGAGCAGACGTCCTCCCTCTTTATGTTTCCAGAAGGCAGAGATAAGGAAAAATAAGAGAAAAGCCAATAATTTCAGGAACCAGTTCCTAACCTGGAGTGGTGGAATCAGGGATCTGACATCCCAAAGGACACCAGGGTTTCATCCTGCCCTCTCACTCGTCAGCACCATGGCCATGAGCGAAGATATTTTTCTTGTCTGGCTTGCACAGATGTTGCTGCGGTGATGCATGTAAGACACCTGGCACGGGCTAGGTACACAGCAGCTTCTATTCAAACTGCATGACTATTAATCATGAGAAACCAGAAAAGTCCCATAGAAAATGCCTACTGTGTGGGACAAGAACTGCAGACCCAAAGGATAAATGTCATAAAATCATAAATAGGATTACAGGACATTTGGGTGGTGGCCTGGTTGTTGTTGTTTTTACTTGGCCCAGTGATCGTCAGCCTCTGTGGCTCTCTTAGGAAGTTCTGTTGGTGAACCTGGCAGACTTTGTTAGTCTTCCTCACTCCACAGAGAGAGGCAGGCCCCAAGAGATAGAGGGGAGTTCTGCTGCATATGGATCTAGTTGTGGGGGGACTGTATGTACTCCGAGGAGATTTCTAACAGCCTTCAGACATTCTTTCTACCCGTTGAGGGAGCCTTGTAGGTGAGGCTTCCTGTCTCCTCACTGACTAATGGGAATAAGGAGACAGGTGGGGAAAATAGTGGTGCTGACTCAGGAGACCTAGGTTTGGAGCTCAGCCCTGTCACCTGGGAGGCCTTGGCACAGCAGTTTAACCAAGCCTTAAACTGCTGGTCCGAAATGTAAATAATAGGGCCATACATTTGTTATTATTATTATTTTTACTCAATTGTGAGGAAGGGCTAAAACACTCATCATCATTAATTACGATAGAGTACACGAGCCTTGCTGTGTGTCACCATCATCTCCTGGCTGCTGTCCGTGTCCTGCAGGATACATAATTCATGCCCCATGCTTCAAATAGGGAGATTATTAGTAAGCCTCTATTTAGATCTGCATGGATTCACATAGTAATGGTTCTCAACCTTCCTAATGCTGCAACCCTTTCATAGTTACCAGTGTTGTGATGACCTTCCCCCAACCATAAATTCATTTGTGTTGCTTCTTCCTAACTATAATTTTGCTACTGTTATGGATCACGCTATAAATATTTTGGAAGATAGAGGTTTGCTGAGAGGGCTGTGGCCACAGGTTGGGAGCCACTAGTTTAAGGCGATTAATGGGGGATGATAAATTCTCAAGAGGCCAGCAACAACTAAAAACAGTTAGTGCTTCTCCCAGGGTTTGATAAGGACTGGAGCCTTGCATGAGGAGAGGTCAGCCCGAGGGATGCAGCCTTGCGTGAGGAGAGGTCAGGTCAGCCCAAAGGATGCAGCCATTACTCGGTACACGACACAGAAACGCAGACTTCTTCTAAATTCTGCCCACCAGCCTCTCACTGCTGGAACCTACTCTTACAAGTCAGCAGGGACAGAAATGAAGCAATTCACAAGACCAAACACTCAACGATGCACACTCTCTTCCTTTATCTTTTATACTCAGTGCTTCCTAATGTTTTGTGATTGATTTCCATTAGATAGGATTGAGTCATCCAAGGTCATCTTCAAATCTGCCGCACCCAATCCAAGTGATCTCGGCGACTGGGCCTCTCCAAGGCTCAGTTCCTCACTTGGAAAACGAGAGCTTAAGGAAGTCAAGCCCATAAAGTAGTGTCCGTGTGCAAAGCCGGAAGGTATGTAGAGTATCTTCCAAAGCAAGCGCTCTGTAAGAGGAGTGATGTTTTCCTCAGACCCTCTTGTTACTGTTTCCCTTCCTCCTGCTTCTCGGCACCCGAAACTGTTCATGGAACCTCACCCTCTTCATCTCTGAGGCGTTTGATCACTTCACCCCCTTTCCTGGACCCTCTATTGTCATCGTACTTGACTCCTTGGTGATATTTCTAGCATTTCTCATCACTGCCATCAAAAGGAAGCCTCTTCCCTTGGCTCAGTGTTATCACTGCAATGTTTACATAAAACTTAACCAAATCAATTGTATTGTTTCCCAAAAATGTGCTCCTTTCCTTTTACCTTAAATATATACACATTGCCCATTTTTTTAAAACTGAAAATCATACCTCTTTCTTAATTTCTGCATTCAATGAATCATGTGGCATATATTCAATAAATCAAGGGGCATATATACTAATATAAACTATATCTGGACTCCACCTGCTTTCCTCTGTGTTTAGCAGTACCAGGTCTTTGTGAGTCATCAACACATTTTGCCAACTTCACTGTAATAAATTCCCATGTGGTGTCAATGCCTCCTGCCTTTCTCTAACCATTCTTCACATGATACTTAGGATGTTTGCTCTAAAGAAACCATTTTCTCACACCTCCTATCTTAGCAAAAACTCCCCAGTGACTCCTTTTGCTTTTGGTAGAAAGACCATGCTCTTAGTTACAAGCGAGACTCTGTATGTCCTGTCTACTAGCCAGACACTCATCTAGGGGAGCCTCCTTTTTTTTTAACCCCATTTTTAACACGTGACCCACAAGTCCCCAGAGCCTTCAACATTTGCTCTCCTAGGGGTGGTGTGTGTTCCGGACAGGACCCTTCACCTTTACATGGGATTTGGCTCTGCAGTCCACTGTCCGTTTCCACCTCCAGCTAGATGCCACTTACTACTCCGTTTCCTGAACATTCACATCTGATGCTGTTGCTATGCACCCTCCTGTCATGCATCCTCAGCTTTGATTTTCTGACTCCATGAAGGCAGGAACGACACTGATCTTTGACTGTATTTTTTCAGTGTTTTTTCCAGTCCCTGACACTTTTGAGGAAGAAGATGTATGCCGGATAGTTTCCATCTCATCCCCATTCTCCCATTTTCTCTGAGTCTAAAATTATCTCCCAGCTATGCAGAAAATCTTTAAACTCACAGATAGCTTTGATCTTATAGCAGTTAAAGTGGTCACACGGCTCTAAGTTACAGGTGTCATGCCAGAGCTCCAATCAACATGGAGCCTTGGGCTTCCACAGACAGGGGAATCGGTACGAAATGCCGCAGCCCACGCGTTCAGGGCACTGTGGAAAAGCTAAGAACAAAGTTGATTTTGATGAGAGATGGGCAGCACAGTGTTTGTCTTGCTGAGTATTATGGTTTGCCATGCATGGAAACCCCTTTAGGATGTCACACTTGCATCCATAGTACAATCGAGTTCCTCTTACCGTTCCTGGATCCAGTTGTTACTGCTCTCCTCTTTTTATGTGCATGAATTTTTCCACTAAACCAAACCATAAGTGTTCATGTTTCTGTAAATAACACAACTCTTCAGCCGTGTGGCCTGGATGTGTCGACACTGTCCTTATGGTCTCAGTTTTTGCCATTACCTGCTATGCAGCATTCTTTATTGTATAAAAATTAATCTAACTAAAGGGAGTTTGTTCATCTACAAGGAATATGTTTTTTAATAATTAAAGGTCTTGGATCATAGATTTGGAACTGGATAACTGTTTCCCAAACTAGTCAGAGCAAAGGAAATTAGTTTAAGACCTTACATAATAGTAGTTCATGAAGGGACTGTGGCCCTGCTCTAGTTATTGCTGATGAGAAAAATATGAAGCTTCATTTTCTACTCCAAAAATTAACCCAGGCCCATTCCCACACTCTGAACAGTTTCTTTCATATGATAACAGCAAACAAGAATTGTGCTTTTCTATGATCGTGAGGCAAACACACAAGTTTGCAGTTGTCAAAACGTGTTAAATATTGTACAATCCAGGATACAATGTAAGAGGAGATGCTGGAGGACTTCCTGGAAAATTGGAGAAGGTGGATGAAAGTAAAACAGAAGTGTTCTCTTGCTTGGGAAATGCAAATAGATGGAGTGAAAAGCAGCAGGAAATTGGTATTTGTAAAGAAAATATAATATTTAAATCCACATATAGCTTGCGCTGTTCATGGTCACACATGACTACTATTCCAACGTTCAGCAAGTAGAAACAGCATGATTGGGAGTCCAAGCTCATTCTTACTAGCATAGTGAGTTTGGGACATAGCAAGAGTATGTACATACATACATGAATATATGTGTGTTTATATGTTGCACATATAACTCAGTGACCTGTTTTGTTTTGTTTTGTTTTAAGTAATATGCCTTTAATTGGATTTGGTTTTATTGGGCAAAATGCACTTCATGGGTATTGGTGTCCCTGATAATTTTTAATGCAAATAACTAAGTTAAAAAGTTTCAGGAATACTTATTGCTCACTTCCTGTAAGCACCCAGAACAGCAAGTGCTTTCAGCACGCAATTCTCCAGAGCCTGCGTAATAACATTCTTGGAAGATACAATTCTGCTCCTTCTCTACAGTGAAGAAACTCAGGCCACAAAGGTTGAGACACATTTCCACGTCACAGAGGAATAAAGCTAGGATTCAATCTAGGTCATTCAAAACCTAGAAGCTGAGCCTTGGCCGTTCATAGCATACAGCTTCTCATGAAACTTTAAGGATGATGACAGTGGTAAGTTGAAGCAAGATTGGTGTCTTAAATTTTAACGTTCACCTCCCCCTCACCTTTGAAATCCTAACCAACAAAGCTTTTCGTAAAAAGAAAAATCACCGAGGAGCTGATTGTCAAAGTTATGGTTTCTCTAATACGCTGAAATACAGCTCATGGCTGTGGCTAGGAGATAGCTATTTCTTCCCCCCTTTCTTACTGCTTGCAATATGGTCCGTTGTGTAATATGAGCAGTCATATCAAGACAATGAGGCAGAAACCCCTCCGTCCACAGGTGCAGGCCCCGAGAGGAAGCTATGGCTATCTAACAGGAAGGAATTCAAAGCGTCAAGTGAGGAAGGAAGCGTTTGTCTAGAGGGACCCACAATCCTTCTCACTAGGACTGTAGACATACCATTAGAAAATGCTCCTCTGTTCAGGATGAGGAACTACAGACAGCTGAGGAAGGGAGAATCAGTCTTCCCCAGAAACAAGACCTTTGATAGGTTATTCTATCCTAAATGGTCAACCCTAAACATGCATATAATAAAATGGATATATACAATTATTAAAATATACTATAATGAGAATTTAAAAAGAGGTCAATAATTTGAGAAAGGAGGGAGAGCATAGGAAGAGTTAGAGGAAGGGGGGTATCTCAACACAGTACTCATGTATGACATTCCAAAAAAAAAATGTAAATTAAAAAAGAAAATATTCCTCTGTTCTAAACGCAGTGAGATTTCAGAGGAACGGAAGCAACATGGCGGGATATTGCTTTCCTTCAGACAAAAGCAGAAACTTAGGGAGCAGATAACACTATTCTATCTTATACAAATACACTTTAAAATAAAGCTGAGCGTTCAAATATTTCCTGTAATCCCCAAAGCGCGTTAACATCACAGCCGCCCTTGAGGTCAAAAGCAGAACTACCAAAAGGTTAGGTGACTTTCCCCAAAGCAGACGGCGAGGACATTGACCACCCAGCCTTCCAAATCCCACCCTTGTTTTCTAAAGCCGAAAAGACAAGTCTCATCCAACCACTTCATGAAGAGAACACGGAGGTCACACAAAGAGAAGGGCCTTAAGAACAGTGCGGTCAGCCACTTGCACACATCCCACTGTTTGAGCACTTGCCTTGAGTTCCATCTGAAAGTTTAGACGATTACCAGAAGAAAAGAGACACTATGCATCACCACCGCGACCTATCCAAGCTTGGCTTTCATCATGTCTTGAACAGAAGAAAAGGGGAGAAGAAAGGGAAGATGGGGTAGAGAAGGAAGGAGGGAGGGAGGGAGGGAGGGAGGGAGGGAGGGAGGGAGGGAAAATAGACAGGGCTTAATTTTTTAAATTCCTAGTGATTGTAGCCATTGGCCGCAACACAGGCACAGTTACTCATGTGAAAAAGCTAGCTTTCAGAGTTGCTGAGGAAGTCTTTCTCAGATGCCATTCCATGGCAGTAATACCCATGGGCCTGCTTGTAGCACACCCTAGATGGTCTCTAGAGTAACATTTTTCTACCTATTCGCATCATACTGCCATAGTCTCCACAAATGGATACTGTGACTCACAATGCCTTAGCTCATTTTAAAACAAATGTCAAGCATGTTTTATTGCAATCCCACTCATCCATTCTAGGCATGCAGAAAGCTAGTATTAAGATAGACATCTCCACACCAGAATCACCTTGGTTGCCTGGACTCTTCTTTTCAAATAAAAATAAGAATACTATCACTGTCTGACCATTGTCAAAGAGTTGATTCTTTCTCCCCGCCCCCCCCCCCCAGGTTTGTACAATCCTAGCTCTTGTATATAAGTTTTTAAATATTCTTTTGAGCATCTGTTTGGGCATGATATGTGACAAAGGTAAAATTTCATTCTTCAACTTCTGAACGTCCAGTTTTCCTACTACCATCTACTCAAGAAGCACGATGCTTGCGCTGTGCACACTCAGTTCTGATGTGAAGTTCAGTGAACTGTCCATGTGTAGCTGCTTTCTGATGCATTGATTGTTGTCTGCTTCTGGTCAGCACTATACTGCTTTTATTTCTGTAGCTTGATAATATATTTGAGAACGAGGACGTGTGGTGCTGCTGACTGTGTTCATTTCTAGGTTAAGCCTGTTGTTTAGTGTCTTTTCAGGTTTCCTACAAACGTCAGGATTTTTATTATAGTCATACTAAAAATGTGGGGCTACATATTCAGTGGGATACTAACTTGCTTTTATATGACATGTAAACCAACAAAAGGAAAACACAACCTACTCAGTAAGATAAAAATATCTGTAAGCCATATATCTGATATAGAACTCAACTCAAATAACCCAATTTCAGAATGTTGACAGGACGTTAGTTAACAGACATGACTCTAAAGAATAGGTTCATATAAAAATTTAAACTGTGCTCAACACCAGCAAAAACAGGGGGAAAGTACAAGTCAAAGCCATGGAGAACCTCCTGGTATACCTGTTGGGATAGCTATTATGAATGTGTGTTGGCGAGGTGTGGTGAGAAGGCAACTCTTGTATACTTTCATTGGGAATATAAAGTGGTACAGCCATTGTGAGTAAACAATATAACATTTCCTAATATATTAACAAGGAAGCTACCATTCAAGCCAGCAAAACTGGTCCCAGGTTTATACGCAAAGGAAACAAAACCAGTTCCTTAAGAAATATCTGTGCCCCCCCATAATCATTACTGTTGTATTCACAGTCACAAAATATAGAAAACACTTAAGTGTCTTTGGATGGGTAAATGAGTACAGAATTATATAGCTTAAAAATGGTATTTGTGGCTTTTAAAAAGAAAATAGTATTGCCAGGTGCAACTATGTAAATGAACTCTGAGAAAAGTATGTTAAGAGACATCAGTCAGACACAGGAGTAGGGATTGCATGATAACCCTGTGAAATACAGATGAAGTTGAACTTAAAGAAACATAAAGTCAGGGATGGAAAGATGGCTCAGCAGTTAGGAGTGCATACTGACCATGAAGAGGACCGACTCTGAGGAACAGTGCCTAGCAGAAGTGCTTTTAGTACAGTAAGTTGTGCAACTCTCACATCAGCCACGCAACACAAGTGTTATTATTAAACCTACTTCACAGACAAGCAAGCCAGGGTACAGAGAACCGAAGCTTGTCAGTAGATCTGGAACCCCTTCAAGGCGGCGCTCAGCTCTGAGATGGACAGTCACATTGCAGAACCCACTGGGTCTAATCATTACTCAATGCTACCACTGCAGATATAAGTGTAAGTAATTGTGTTGCTTCTGTGTAAATGCCAAATAGTGTATTCACTCATGGCCTCTAGCGCCTGCTCCAGAAGCAGAGAAGTGCATAAAAGCTGCAAGCTGATTCTATATCAGCCTGCCATGGTATTACCCAACGGGACCTCAGGAAACTGGCAAAATGGTGGCAGGGAGTAGAGCTTGGGAGACACTGCCACTCCCTAATGTGCATTTGAAGCTAATGGTTATTGGGAAATGATTAGTCGTTATCTACAATGGTGCGTATCCACCGCTTGGTTCACATTGCTCCACTAAATAATGCTCCCATGCCCATGCTTATGCAAGTAACCCTACTTAAATTCAATGGGAACTTGTTGAAAAGAAGAAGGATTTCAGCAAAAGAGAGATAAGGAGAGACAGAGACAGAGGAACACACATATAATGTGCATGTATGTAATTCTTTAAACATTTTTCAAAGTAGCGTTTCACATAGGAAGTTTCTTACCAAAGCAGGATTTGGGACAAAAAAAAGAGAAGATGAACATCAGGAGAATGGTGGATGGTTTTGGCTCTTCAGACTGTTCTAGTAGTCTACAAAGAACATGTAGGATCTGGGGAGATCTGGGAGGAAACTGCCCACATTAGGCAAGTCCCAGTGGAGTCATGCACATTACACATTCAGAAAGAATCAGCCATCCCTTTTCTGAGCTAGGCTGCCCTTTGGTTTGCCCAGATGTAATGGCACATAAGAGCAACAGAAAATACCCATTATCTTGTGAATGCCAGCTATGCGCTGCATTCTGGAGACTCCCACAAACCCTTTATACTTATTACTTACCTCTTTAAGTAATAGAGCCCAGGAAAATTTCTTAGCTTTTTTCTATCACTTAAGCAAATATGTCTCAGAATTACACCCAAAGCCATTCTTCTAAGTCCAAATTAACAATCTGAATATATATCTGATTCCACCAAAGCCATTTTCACACTCACAATCCCCCTCTAAAAATGTCAGATTCTACCGGTCGATGAACTCACAAGTGTAGGTGCTGTGTTAAGTGAGTGGCAAGGTTTTCACTAACAACCCACTCTAGTACAGTGAGTGGGGTTTGGTAGTAACCTTTGCTATAAGTGAAAGGGAAAAAATTGTCAGATACAGTTTAGACTTTGTTTAAACCCTAGGCTAGTGATCACAGTTCCAAGAGGAGCAGGAAGTAGCCACGTCTTGCTTCTCGCTCAACCTCAACCCCTAGGGAAGGCCCTAGGGAATTGATGCAATGGGACTCTTTCATAATTGCCAAGAGAAACAGCAATTTGAACAACTTTTTGCCTATGAAAACAGCTTCATTTAAGTAAAGAAAACCAGGTGAGAGATCATAGTGTCTAGCCATTGTGTAATGATAAAAGGTGATGCAAAGAAGAAGATATAAGAAACTTCTTACACACATTCCCAACGTCACCAAACTAGACAAATGGCGCTAAGAGGGGGGGAGACGTTCTGTCCAAGGAGGGGAAAAATGAGCTTAGAGAACTTCCTTAGAGCCCAATGCTGGTGCACCAAGAGCAATCCAGCACCAGGCAGACCTCCATGGCCCCTGCCTACAGAAAAGACCCACAGGTGGAGTATCCAAACCTTCCCCAGCACCATCCATGAGGCTGTACCCACTAGGAGATGGACGCAAGTTCTGACCTACACCACATGATGAGTACAATGGAGTCAGAATGAGAGTAATTCACAGTAACAGGAAAACTCTGAGCAAGGAGCTTGGACTTCAGCCCAGCATCGCAACAGGCTTAGCAGCCAAACGTCTGTAGCCCAGGATGGCATCTACCATGGCTGCACTAGCTTTATAGAACGTTCTGGAATTGTAACAGCTGCAGCAATCATAAACCTAAGTTCCACATCAAGACACTTGCCTGGAACGACGGGCAGGGCAAAACTGTTGTAGGACCTTTAGATACACAAAAACAAAAACTGCTTCAGCGAAAGCTTCTTTCTTAAATTCTCAGACATTACAAATGAAAAGACAGCAGAGGAAGAAGATGTTGCAGTAAGTGTTCTGAAGGAAATGGAAACATCCAGGTTCTGATGAGGAATCATAAACAGTTGGCATGTCACTGTGCATGGGAAAATCTCACACGGCTTCACCCCTAGATGAAGAGCTGAGGGAATTAATGCCAAGAGAAGAAGAGCCAACCTTCTTTAGAAACAAGCCCCAAAATGGCCATCCAATACCAAGGGGTGAGCTTTAAAATCATACACATGTGAGCAAGACTAATTGGATTCAGTATGTTGTATTTATTCACCTATAACACATATATATGCATAAACATTAATTAAATAAAAAAAAGGCTGTGAGTTCTGGGGCAGCCTGGTCTACAAAGCAAGTTCCAGGACAGCCAGAGGTGTTACACAGAGAAACCCTGTCTTGAAAACCCACAAAAAAAAAAAAAAAAAAAAAAAAAAGATCATGAATTCACGAGGATTCGGGAGGACATAGGAAGAACTGGAGGGAGGAAGGGAACATAACATAAATGTAATATGCATGTATGAATTATTATTATTATTTTATTTTTACATATACATTTACATTACTACACATATATTCAATACATTACCTATAGTATGAGAACCATGACATAATCAGGAATTATATAAATGTTACATTCTTAGTGTTTTGGCTATTTGTATTTAACAGTCTTGAAAAAGACATCTTTCCTAACTTGGTGTGTCTAAATTTCTGGATATAAATCAATCTCTTTCATATATTGTCATTATCAACCTATTGGGACTTTAGGTGAGAGAAGCATGGGAGAATGGGTAAATAGAAGGATCTAGAGGGCCCTAGAAACCTACAAGAAGAACACTATGATGGACAGATCTGGGCCTGGGCCTGCTCCAACTATGGCACCAGCCAAGGACAATATGTGCAGTAAACTTCAAACCTCTACACAGATCTAGCCAATGGACAGGACATTCTCCACAGCTGAGTGGAGAGTGGAGTCTGACTTTCACATGAACTCTGGTGCCTCACATTTGACCACATCACCTGGATGGGGAGGCCTGGTGGCACTCAGAAGAAGGATAGCAGGCTACCAAGAAGAGACTTGATACCCTATGAACATATACAGGGGGAGGAGGTCCCCCTCAGTCACAGACATAGGGGAGGGGAGTAGGGGGAAAGTGGGAGAGAGGGAGGAATGGGAGGATACAAGGGATGGGATAACAACTGAGATGTAATATGAATAAATTAATAAAATACTTTTTAAAATTGAAAAAAAAAAGTCATTATCAACTTAAAACATCTATCTAGACCTAAAAACCTCTTAACTCCTAAACAACTAAGCTTCATTGTAAAACTAAGCTACCTGGTCTTCAACTCCATCAGAGACGTGAGAAGGAATAAACTTGATTACCTGAGTATGCAAAGAGTGCAGGTTAGTAGCTTTCCAAATGAGAAGATGACAGAGACAGTTTGCTACCTGAGCAGTCACCCAAAACTCTCTATAACATTGGAGCATCTTCTTCAGCCTTCCGGCCCAATATATCTGACAGACATATTTGTGAGGCAGGAACTACTGAGGACTTGCTTACTCTGTCTTCGCAGAGTTTCGTTGTCGACTCTGCCTGCATCCAAGCTTGCCCTTCTTTGAGGCAGGCTACAGATGAAATAAACATTTTTAAATCGACAAACAGCCATTTTAGAGAAGCAAGCAATTAAAATACAGACAAATCATTCCAAAACAGCAAGAAATTTGAAAAAATATTAAAATAATTTAATCAATTAAAAATCATTCATGGGAAAAATATACAATGTATAAAATGAAACATGGAACAGTCTGAATTATCAAGATAAATTAGTGATTTTTTTTTTTTGTTCTCCTTCAAGACCCAGGACTTCACTAGCCCCGGGTAGTTGGCTAGGTTTTTGGAACCTGTCACGGTTTCCCTAACATTGAAAGAGTATTAAGTCAAATTAGAGAGCTGGTGGTTACAGCTAAGGTGTGTGTGTCACTAATTTACTCTTACACAGTTTATGTTTGCATTCACTTTGTCTTTAACTTCTTAGTTGCTCCAATTTTGGGGGATTGTGAATAAAACTGATGTGAACATTTGCGTGAGCTTTTGTGGGGGCTTACTAATTTTTAGCTCATTTAAGAATCAGCGTCTCTCATCTAGAGTCCCAATAGGATGTCCTCCCCTCTGTCCCAGTTTCCTGGTAAGTGAAGGCTTTCGTGGGACATGCCCCTTGGGCTAGTATGCAGATATAAGTGAGTATATACCATTTGACTCTTTCTGCTTCTGGGTTAACTCACTCATTATGATCCTTTCTAGCTCAATCCATTTGTCCACAAATTTTGGGAATTCCTTGTTTTTAATAGCTGAGTAGTATTCCATAGTGTATATGTACCACAGTTTCTTTATCCACTCTTCTACTGATGGACACTTAGGCTGTTTCCCATGGGAGAATAGCAAAGTAGAAGGATCCAGAGGGTCCTAGAAACCTACAAGTAGAACATTATTATAGGAAGATTTGGACCCAGGGGTCCTGCTCAAACTAAGGCACCAGCCAAGGACAATACAGGCAGTAAACTTTAAACCCCTACCCAGATCTAGCCAATGGTCAGAATATTCTCCACAGTTGAGTGGAGAGTGGGATATGACTTTCACATGAACTCTGGTGCCTCATATTTGACCATGTCCCCTGGAGGGGGAGACCTGGTGGCACTCAGAAGAAGGACAGCAGGTTACCAAGAAGAGACTTGATACCCTATGAGCATATACAGGGGGAGGAAATCCTCCTCAGTCACAGTCATAGGGGAGGAGAATAAGGGGAAAATGGGAGGAAGGGAAGAATGGAAGGATACAAGGGATGGGCTAACCATTGAGATGTAACAAGAATAAATTAATAAAAAATTTTTAAAAATAATCAGTGAATACAGACAGTGATGCATCAGAAAGTAATAAAGTGTTTTGTTTACAGGAAGCTGCCTAGTTGCCTTCCATAGGGGATGTAGCATTAGATGTTGAAAGAGTTTCTGTTTTAACACATTTAAGTGAGTATTTGGTACTGTGCCTTGAATCTTTGACACTCTAAAATGTGGCTTAGTCCACATATATTTTTGAAAAAAAGTCAATTTTTAAAATCATAAATTAACTTGAAATAAAATTTTAATTAAGAAAAAACAGAGTTTGAACATCTGTTATTTATACTATGACTTTACAGACTGAGAGTAAGTAAAGGAAGATCTTCCTACAACCCACCTCTTACCTGTCACTTTCAAATGACTCCACGTCGCAAACTACAGTGCACATTCCAGGAAAAGTCAAAGTCACTCAGTCATAGGTGAGTGTGTGTGTTTATGTGGTGTGCAGTGTGTGTGTGTGTGTGTGTGTGTGTGTGTGTGTGTGTGTGTGTGTGAGAGAGAGAGAGAATGTGTGTTGAGTGTGTGTGTCATCTGCAGAGTGTGTGTGTGTGAGAGAAAGTGTGTGTGTGTGTGTGTGTGTGTGTGTGTGTGCTGTGCCTATACATCTTCTATTGAACAGAAAAGGAAAGTAAGAAAGTAAGAATGTACTTTGGAATCTCAGTCAAAATCCATCTCAGTGCTTTATTTTCTTCTCTAGCTACCATGTTCTGTTCCTCAAAATGTTGAAGCAAATATGGCCACTTCCCTCAGCTGGATTCCCATCTTCATCTTCTATGTTTGTTAAAATAATATGCATTCTACTGTTCCCTTACTTTTACCTTACTAAAATGCTTCATCTTTCTAAAATTGTTGTAGCTTTTCTGGGATTAATATATGGAAGGCTTTTACATGACAGCAGTATATGAACATGCAGCTGATAATGATAGTGGGCTAGACTATCATTTCAATAAACTACATGAATGGAATGATTTTCCAAGCAGTATACAAAACTCTGACCTTTAGTCAAATTGGTGATGGATCCTGTACAAACAAAACATTTATAAATGGTTAAGAATAATCACACATAAAATGGAACCACACTTTCAATGTATATTACCTTATAGGGTTTTTTTTTTCTCAACATATCAAGGATACTCTGTGGTCAAGGAAAGAAAATACCACTAATAGTGGGAAAATACAGGTATCTAGTTTATGTGGACATTTAACTGTTGTTTTTTTAGAACAAGAAATAATGAAACATCACTCATAATAAACAAAAGATACTGAGATGTCATTTGTGTCTTAAAAGGTGACAGTAGTCCAAAGTTCAAAAATAGACTCATATAGTGACTGTAGGGGTGCCTAGCACTCACAGATGTTGATAGGATTGGACATTGCTAACATTTAATGATATGATTTTATATTAAAACAGCCTATTTTTCCAGTTTTGGTGGCTCACACCTGCCTTGGAATAAAGAACCAAAGAGATTGTCAATTTGATGGCTGTCCTAGGCTACACACTAAATTTAAGGCCATCCTGAACTATATATAACCACGTATCAAAGAATAAAAGAAAGAAAGAAACAGAGAGAAATAATGAATAAATAAATAAATAAAGGAGGAGTAGCTGATTTTACCCAGTGATAGAGCACTTGCCTTCTGAAATTAATGCACTAAGTCTGATGTTCTGTACTGCAAATTGAATGAATGAATGAACAAATGAACAAATGAATGAAAATATTTTGGGAGAAACACAAAGCCATACTGTATGTCTTCACTTAAATGATATTGAATACCAAAAGAAAGAGAAATATAGAAGATAAAATTGAGACCACAAGTTACCTCTGGAGGGCAGGAGAAGAGAAGTGGGTAGCTTCAGATAGTGGAAATACACAGCTTGATCTGGGTGATGATATTGCAGGCATATACTTAAGTATAAACTCTTAATAATCTGCAGAATATTATTAATTTTTGCACACTTTATTTTAGGAGTGAATATGTGAGCAACATGCAGAACAATTAATTGTATAGTACTCTGTGCTTGGTGGGAAAAAGAAAAATTGTACTTTACCATTTGCATTCATTTTTATATGTACACAGAATCTGCAGAAGGCAACACTGTAAATACTTATATCAAAGAAGAATATGGGATGATTAGTGGCAGAGGGAGTTCATGTACCTCATTATACCCTTTGCTACTTTTGAATTTTAAAGCATATTAAGAGTGTACCTCATCAAAATATGCACTAAATTACAAACACGTCACCTTGAATTGTCAAAATTTTCTGGAACTCACATTTTCACTCATCCTGAGTAAACTGGAGGTTCCAAGTTCAGTCCTCTGGTAAAAACAGCACTCAAGCCGCTTGCCACAGTTGAAGACCAGGCCTAGCTAGGTGACCTGACCAAGCCAGGCCCCAAAGAGCCTCTACTCTCTGCCAAGGGAGAAGTCTTCAAAGTGGCCTAGACCCAGATAGTGAGAGAACATCCTGCAAAAAGGCAAGCATTGTGAAGACCTTGGAATGGAGAGTTTGAAGAAGCAAGGAACAGGGGAAAGATCTCGAACAAATTCCCTAAGATAAGGACACACTTGTCATGACCAATGAGCAATAGGAGGTCAATATGCAGTGAGTGACGTCATCAGAAGGATTCGGGGAGGAGGCATCTATGTGATGAAGGTAAGTCAAGCTTTAGAAAGCAGATGCTAGAGATCAAGGACAGAACGATTGGAGCTCTATACCAAGGGAGTTGCTCTTTGGGTCCTTTCTTGTCAGCGTAAACTTGGTCATCCCAAGTCCCCTCTACTATGTTCCTCATCTTCGCATCAAGAGAAGCCAATGTGAACATATCTATTCATCAGTCTCAGAGGACACATGGGTCTTTTCCCACCTGAATATACCACACACTTCACATATCAAAATATAAAGGAGCTAGCTAACCTTAAGTCACACACATGTGCTCACGTGCACACAAGTACAGTTGGACTTCCGCTAAATGCATACCCACTTTAATTTTTATGTTTCTATACCCAGGAGGATATGTTTAATCAAACTGCCTCTGAAGAGCACATAGTTACATCAGAATCATTAACAGCACTGAATAGCTCGTACACTTCATGATTCCCATGGCAGCTGACGAGCTGTGAGTACCCTTTGCAAACTGTATAAATATTTCCCCATTATGGTCAGATCCTCGGCTACTAAGATGTAGCTCTGTCATCCACTCCTCTAAAAACCTGTGTCCCATCTACACAGCTTCTGAAACTCAGGCAAAGACACTCACCTACCAGACGAATAGCACACAGTTTAACTGCATTCCTGAAAGTTTCTACATTCTTATGTAGTGATTGATTCCTATCTCTAAGAGTCAAATGGCTTTTTAAAAATTCTTTTTGCAGAGTTTTAAATTGATCATAAAGATGGTGATTATAACTGGTGGTGACGTTTTGTAAATTAGAGACTGTTCATGATCTTCATAAGACGAAAAGAATATTTCCAAGCAAAGAGGACACATGTGAAAGCTTTCTCTCTTCTGGTATCTTCTTCAGTTTCTTTCCTCAGAGACTTGAAGGTCCTGTCTTACATGTCTTTCACTTGCTTGGTTAGAGTTACATCAAGATAGTTTATGTTATGTGTAGCTACTGTGAAGGGCGTGGTTTCCCTAATTTCTTTCCCAGCCCATTTGTCCTTTGTATTCAGGAGGGCTACTGACATTTTTAGTTAATGCTATATCCAGCCACTTTGTTGAAGGTGCTTATGAGCTATAGGATTTCTCTGGTAGAATTTTTGGGGTCACTCAAGTACACTATCATATCATCTGCAAATAGCAATACTTTGACTTTTTCTTTTCTGTTTGTACCCCCTTGATCTCCTTTTGTTGTCTTAATGTTCTACCTAGGACTTCAAGAATGTTTAATTGTGATTTTAGTATGAGGACTCTCCAATTTCTTTATGAAGGCATTTAGTACTATGAACTTTCCCCTCATCACTGTTTTCATTATGTCTTATAAGTTTGGGAATAGCTCTACCTCAAGACCCAGCTTTACCACTCCTGGACATATATCCAACAGATGTTCCACCATACAGCAAGCACATATGCTCAACCATCTTCATAAGGACTTTATTTGTAAAAGCCAGGAACTGGAAACAACCCATATATCCCTCGACCGACAAATGGATAAACGAATGGTGGTACCGTTATACAATAGAATACTACTCAGCTATTAAAAACAAGGACATCAGAGTCGGGCATGGCCTCTGACATGAACTCTGGTGCCTGCAATTTGATCCCCACCCCTTGGCGGAGAGGCTCTGTGGGAACACAGAAGAAGGGGATGCAGGCTATCCAGATGAGAGCTGATAAAGCTGTGGTCAGATAGGGAGGAAGACCACCAGTCAGAGGTCTACGGGAGGGGAATAGGGCGGAAGAGGGAGGGAGGATGGGAACAGGAAGATAAGAGAAAGGGGATTATAACAGAGATGCAATGTAAGTAATTTGTAATTTTAAAAATGAATGAAAAAATACAAGTCCTCATGAAATTTGCAGGCAAATAGATGAAACTAGACAAAATTATCCTAAGTGAGGTAACCCAGACCCAGAAAAACACACATGGTATGTACTCACTTACAGCGGAGTTTAGCCATATAGTACAGGATAGCCACACTACAACTCGCAGACCCAAAGAAGATAAGTATCAAAGAGGGCCCAACGGAGGCTGCTTATTCAGAAGTGAGACTAGAATAGACAACAAAAGTGGCTAAAGAGAGGGAACATGGAAAGAGGGAGCAAGGAGAGAAATGAGAGTCAATTATTAGGCCTGCAGTAAGTCACGGAAGGAGAATAGAGGGCTTGCAGAGAGAAAAGAAACATTGGGCAGGGGCTTCTCTGTGACAAGCTGGAGACGTACAATAGGGTAAGCTCCAGGCAGTACATGAGGGTGACTCTGGAACTCTTAGTAGCAGGAGTCATGATGAGGCCACTCTCTAACTAGACAAGACTACAAGTGGAAGGAGGGGAACATCAACTCACCCACAGAGGCTTCCACCCAGGACTTGCCCTTCCTACAAGATATGCAGGGATTGGGACAGAGCGGAGATTGAGAAAATGTCCAGCTGGTGCCTGGCCCAACCTGAGACCCACTCATGGGAGCAAACTATACTCTGCTGTTCTTGCTGATGGGAGTCTAGCATGGCTGCCCTCTGAGCGGCTCTACACAGCCCCTGATGGAAGCACATACAGAGACCCACAGCCAAACATTGGGTGGAACGTGGGGAGTCTTGAGGGAAAAAGAAGGACTCAGAGTAGACAGGAGCTCAATGGAAGAACCGACAGTGCCCACTAACCAGGGCCGGGGATGAGGCTGTGGTGTCAGGGGCTCCAGCCAGGAACCATGCATGGACTGGACCTGGGTCCCCGGCACAGATGTAGCCAAAGGGAAGCTAGGTCATCATTTGGGTACCCTGTTGAGGAAACTTGGGGGCTGACTTTGACATGGACTCTGCTCTGCTGCCTGATTTTTGGTTACTTTCCCCTGGTGGGGCTGCCTCGCCGGGCTACAGGGGAAGAGGATACCCCTCAGTCCCGATGTGACTTGATATGCTGTGTCAGGTGCTCAGCTTCTCTGAGGAGTAGGGAAGTAGGAATGGAGGAAACAGGGAGGGAGGGCAGGACCTGGGGAGAGAAGAAGGAGGGGCCTATGACCAGGGTGCCAAGTGAATACTTAACAAAAATTAAAACTTTTAAAAAGACACATGTGGAAAGCATATCATGGGTACTATTAGAAGGATCCGTTATACATGCCTCATCATGGCCATCATCATCAACCAAGTTAACCACTGGTTAACACTCTGCCCAATCCTGGGCAAGCTCTAAGCTTATACGTGTCTGTCTGCTAACCTGTGAAGAACGGAAGTAGTCGAGTTTTTTTTCCCCCACAGGAAACATTTAAATGCCAGGAGGTTAAATACCTTATTAAGCCCATCTCATACCTTGACACAAAGCACATGATAAACTGAGAGTTGCTCTCACACGTGCCCTCGTCACCCAGAGTGGTCAACAGCATAAATGGAGGATCCAGGAAACAAACCAAATCCAGGGTAAGAGTGAACCAGGAAGTTAGGTTAAGAGTCAGATTCGGGAGACAGGAAGAAGGTACACTTTGTGAGTACTCACATCTGACATGACCAGAGCTTCCATCTCAGACAAACTAAGAAAAAGAAAAAAAAAAACGTTCTGTTTATAGCACAGTGCTCACAAATGCATGATCAAGAGATTGGGTTTTAAACAAGAGACAGACCTGGGGCTTCATTCCTGACTCCTGGAGCACACTTAGAATGTCACCTCATTTGCCCCAATCTTACCAGCTCATACATAAAGAAAAAAACGCACTGAGAAGCTATATTCATACAAGCTTTAGTCCAGAATTCCCATGAGATATCACCGTCATGGATGTCAAGAGAGGTGTCCCAAGAGACAGGCCTGCATGGGGATGGCTTGGCTTCTCAATCCACGGTTATCTTTTATGCTGTACCAGCTTTAATGGCTATCATATGCTTTTAATCAAATCTTATGGTCACTCTAGGTTTCCTCAGCTATAAAGTGAGAGTTGTTGCTAATTTCCCGAAGGCATATAAGCACTGTCATAGTGAGAGGCATGTCGAAGACTATGATCACTCGTGGCCTATACTAGCTCTTTACTGTACATTGCACTGAATTTTAGACAACCTTTCATGTGCTTAAAGGCAGGTGCCACATGTGTGTTTGTAACACATAGCCTCACTGCTTTTCAGTTCCATAGCCACACCCTTCTCACTCTTGTTCAATGCTACATGAGCTCTACCTTGTCAAACCCCTACAGCATATGGTGGCCAAGCTAGAGAGATATTGCTAGTCATAATTTAATTAACCTGGAGTGCCATAGGCTAAGAATTTTATTTTGACTGGAACTCTGTATTTCACCTGACTCAAGCAACAGTTCCGTAAATGTCTTAACTCCTGCAATAGCATCAGAGGAACCCACAATGAGCTACTGAATTTATTGGTGCACTGTGTAGTGGAAGAATCATGACTCTCCTGACACCTCTCTTGATACCAGTTTGGGATGACAGACACAAGGGACTGGAGTGGGGTTTTTGAGACTAATTTTTTATCACTTTTCTTTTTCTTCGTGGGTGAAAGACTACAGTCTGAGGGACCAGAAGAAGGCCTAAATGAAGAAGAGCTAGTACACCTCACTCACGTCACAGGCAACCAAGACCTTCGCAATTCCCACCACTGAAAAGATGGATATTTCCATTGTGGGATGGGGTGTTAAATGACTAAGGATCAAAAATTAACTGAAAAGAAAAAGCCTAAAGCATATTTTAAAGGAAAACCTCAAATGAAGGTCAAATCTTTGCTGCTGATGTCAGGAACCCTTATATTTTAACTTCCTACCAAGGAGGACACTGGATTGAAAGATGACTTCTACCCCCATGAAGCCAGAGTCTCTTACTAATGCCTCCAGACAACTCACTGGGCTGTGACAAACTGCAGCTCTTACCATCAGTAGGTAGTGGATTCAAGCCCAGAACAGAGGCAACTCCTCTTTCAATTAGAATAAAGAGTCCTCAAATACAGTCTGCATACTCAGAACACTCATAGAGACCGTGTTTGTTTGTTTTTTTGTTTTGTTTTGTTTTTGTTTTTGTTTTTGTTTTTGTTTTTTTACTATTTGATTTATGTGCCTAGATCTGAGTGTCAGAGGCTGGAGAAATCACAGTCAGATTAAAGAGATGAGCTGTGCATGAGAGTCACATTTTGTTTTATGAAAGAAACTTGAGCATCAGGTTTTGAATGACTGGGCACCTCTTTAATCAGTGAAGAGCTGCTCAGTGGGGGCTTTGTAAGCGAGCTAATTAGTAATGTGCTGCAGCCTTACCTGGTTAATCGGATGATTAATCACTCGGTAGACCCCGGTTCTCTTGTTTCCTGGCTGTCTTCGGCTCCTCTATTTGGTGTACTTTTTTAAATTTTTTTAATTAGCATTTTAATAGGTGGCAGTCACCATTTGTGGTAAAAGAGAATGGCATTTTCCTACTTTAACCACTCTTTGTGTGAATGAAAATGAGACAGAGACAAGTTTTCTGTAGGATTGATTATGGCTTGGCCAAAAAGTGTTTGGTTCAGGGGAAGGAAGGCTTTTGGTAGAAGAGGAAAGTGGCACTCTGTGGAGAGGTCTGCAAGCTCCCTTGCAAATGTGACCTGGCTAGTGACAGGATAGCTAAACCCTGAACCTACACGTCAGATGATGAATGCTCACAGCTGTCACTCTCTAATTACCATTTGGCATAGCACTAATACGGAGAATGAAAACATTTTATAGTTTTGTTGAACTATATTAAAGTCTACCTTAAATTCCTCCTCAATAATTTTTGGTATGAAAAGAAGCAAAATTTTAAGTGCTTCTGATACAAAATACATATTAAAGAAAAAACACACTTATCTGGAATGTTCTGGCTCCAGTCATTTCCATACTAATGATGATCCTGAATTTAGATGTCAAAATTGTCAAAGAATTCAATTGTTTTTTAAAGACAATATTATATCATGTCCCTATTTTAATTTAATGTCTTAAAATGCCCATCACTAGTGGAAACATGTACATGGCTAAGAACTACACAGCTATCAGTTACCAGGAAGTTCCTCATTATGTTACATTGCTCACCCAGGATGGTCCATCCCGCTACCCTGTGTCATGTTCATCAGCCCATCCTTCATCTTCATGCACCATGAGAAAGCATCCTTTGATGATCTTAATGGTGTTTTAAATGCCTAACAATATAACAACAATTATCAATTTGTTACAGCAATTCCCCTTTACGGTTTGTTCCTGTGTTTAATTATAATTAAAGTATCTTCTATTGCTGCACGTGTAGAATTTCTATGTGTGAGTGTAGAAAACAACTGCATGGACACATGGATTTTCTCTGTGTAACAGTACATTGGCCAGTGGGTATCCATCATATAAAGTTAGTGATCCTAGAAACAGCAGCAATTCTACTTGTATTTTTCAAACTGTGTAACTTACTGCCTTAAAGGATCGTACCTTTTTCTGTGATGAATCGCTGCTTCTGATGAGAAAAGATCATACAGTTGAGGGTTGGTATAGGAAGGTGAGTGTGTGTGCTGTGTGTAGTAGAAAGCTAATCAATACACAGGTAAAAGCAAAAAGAAGTTTCAAGGAAGCAAGTATCCCTAAAATAATTTAGAGATACAATGGAACAGGCGTGAGAGAGAAATATGGACGTCAGGAAGCCTGTGAAGGGAACTGCCTTTCACTCATTGTTTGCTTCTATGCTGCTCTTTGAGGACAGCGGCATCATCTGGAAACCTCTACTGCAGCTGGAAGTGGTTCTTGGAACAAAAGCTTTGATTATCAAGAAGACTCGTAAAATCAAAGATGCATCAACAAATCCCTTTGGTAACCAGAAAAGAATTATAGGATCTCAAGCTAAAAGCTAAGTTCTAGTTTGTTCCCAATCAGTCAGCCCATCAGGAAGTCCTGAGGGAAGCACAGAAGCTGCTTCTGGTCCAATCATAACCTGTGGTAAGAAGCATTTCTAGAAATATAAAAATATATAATCAGTCAATTATTGGTCTCAGAGACCATGCTTACTCTCTTCAATGAGGAATCTGACAGCTTCAGAACCCAATTTGTCTTCAAGATAAATTCAACCTGCTTTGGACTTGTGTGTAGGCTGTCCAGAATCTTTCCCTCCTGCCCTACCTGCCTTGACTCCATCACTTCCTCCCTACATTTTGGTTTCTGGATCACATTAACTTGCATTTTCAAAAGTAGAGTGGCACTTCAGCCATCTTCAAGGTTTCCCTTCCAAGAAATGCCAGGGCTCTCCTGGGTGAAAGCCTATTCCTGACAGGTCCACTCCTGAAGGATCCTGGAAATGGCATCATGACGCTCACGTCCATGACAACCAACTTAATCCTGGTCCGGGCTTTGTGGTCAATAATGGCTTTTATCTGGATATAGAATACACTTGCAATTTGAGAGACCCAGGTTCAATTAGAAACCAAGCAAAATTATTCTATAAAAAGTAAAGAAGAACTCAAATGCGATAGTGCATGTCTTAAATCCCAGCATTCAAGATGGGGGTTGTCAAAGGCAGGAGGATCTCTATGAGTCTGAGGCAAGCCCAGTCTTCTAATGAGTTCAGGGCCAGGCAAGGATACATAGTGAGACTGTTTCAAAAAAATGAGGAAGATTGGATTTTTAAAGTCTTAAAGTTATGAGCAATAGAGTAAAGTGTAATTTCCTGTCCTGACCTGTCTAATTGTTGTTTTGCACAAATTTAGGTTTCTTGCTCTTGATATATTAATCTATACATAATTTCTTGCCAGGAGATATCACATATTATTATCAATAAGTAAAAACTTTTGAGACACTCAGCCAGTCAACAGAGGGCCCAGCATTAGAACCTCTCACAGTCTCTTCTTCAAATTCACATTCATTATTAAAATTAAAGACTGAACAAACTTGGCCCTTGATCAAACAGTCACTTTTCCACTGTAATGTACAAATATCACCGGGAAGTCCTACTGTGTGTCCCAACCACATGGAAGCCACCTTGACTTTTATTTCTATGTCTCCATGGATTTTCAACCTCTCCCTGTGCCAGCAATCCTTACATCCAATGAAGCAGAGGCTTCAATGTGCCAAATATTTTAAAAATGGTCAAATTGAAAATTAAGTAGATAGATTGTCTCTTTTCCATTCTGGTAAATCTCTCAGATTTGAGATGTATGAAATTTAATCATTTCATTTCTAAGTTTGCAAGAAAAATTATATATGGCAATTCTGCTCTTTAAGATTTACCCTTCAAAAATATATAAGGCAGCTTAAAGAAAATCAAAATGGTGGCCAGGGCACCCGTTGCTCCCTTGGGAGTCTTCCTGGAGCCTACAAGAAGAAAAATCAAGATTTCTCTCACTTACAGATTCTCAATGTTTCCTCCAAACTAAATTGCATCAAATTTTCATCAGAAAATTTTAATATATAAAACATGCCTAGGCTTTCAAGCAGACATGGCTTGTGCTGAGATCATACCTATCTTCATCTTGACTTATGGATTGGGTAGAGTAAAGTGCTTACAAAGCAGAAAAGTGCTTAAGGCATATTTTATAGAAAGAATAGGATTTATGCAAAAAAAAAAAAACCCACAGTAATATTTCCATGAAGAGGACGCATGACAAAGAAGAGAATGATCTCAAAGTCCTTGTATGAAAGACACAATTTAACCCAATTTTAAGACTGCCAGAGAAGAATTCAATGAAATTCTCCTAGATCACACCGATTCATAGACATAACTCAATACATATTGTTGAATGAGTGAATGTGTGCCTGCATCATTTTCTTTCGGTCAACTAAACTTGGTTTTAGCACCTCATTCCCCCATTAGCTATGTGCAGGAAGTATGCAATTGTAGTTCCTCTTAAACAATATTTTCTTTACCCTTAGGACTTTGAAAACAATTTTAGCAGTTCATGTGGTATCCAAACTCAAGAGATTTACCCATAATATATCACTGTCCTTACATATGTCTGTTCTGGGTCTGATGCTAGTCGGCAGACTTGTCCTTCATCATCAGTAGATGGTACAGCGAGAGGCATCAGTAGATGGTACAGCGAGAGGCATCAGTAGATGGTACAGCGAGAGGCATCAGTAGATGGTACAGCGAGAGGCATCAGTAGATGATGGTACAGCGAGAGGCATCAGTAGATGGTACAGTGAGAGGCATCAGTAGATGGTACAGCGAGAGGCATCAGTAGATGATGGTACAGCGAGAGGCATCAGTAGATGGTACAGCGAGAGGCATCAGTAGATGGTACAGCGAGAGGCATCAGTAGATGGTACAGCGAGAGGCATCAGTAGATGGTACAGCGAGAGGCTCAGCTGTACTCTGCTGGCAGCATCAATTCAATGGACAGAGGACAGAACCCATGGTTGGTCCACATTTCTCAATATGAACAAAGAATCCAAGATCCTCTCAAACAAGCTTCCAATATTTGATGCTTCATAGACTGGAGGCATGGATCTCTGCCAGCTATTGACACATGGAGAACACCTATAGCCCTGCCTTATCCAGTGTAAAGCGAAGCCCTTCCCTTCCCATGGACCCTGTGTATTTCTTTGAAATAGATGACTCTCCTCTCCCCAAGGCTACACACCTAAGTAGAATCATGTGTTTTGTTTTCTTTTTTTGTTTTTGTTTTTGTTTTTCTAATCTCCAGGTGAGTCTGACCACTATTTTCAGCCCTGACAACATAAAAACTACCATCTAATTCTTAGACAAGTGGCTTTAACTCAGAACAGGAGTATCTGCTTCTCTGTAGTGGTAAACTAAAAGGAAACACTGTTTGTCTTGACAAGCGCCCCAAATAATGTTATATTATTTTTGCCCTCATCCTCACACTAGTCTTCACGATACTGTGGATTGTAGCAGCCAGGGCAACAGGAGCTTTGAGCTGGGAATGAAAAGCCTCCACCACCCTGAATCTTCTGCAACTCATCACGATGCCATTTTTCTTTCTTTTTTTTAATATTTTATTAATTTATTCATATTACACTCAATGGTTATCCGATTCCTTGTATCCTCCCATTCCTCCCTCCCTCCCATTTTCCCCTTACTCCCCTCCCCTATGACTGTGATTGAGGGGGACCTCCTCCCCCTGTAAATGCTCATAGTGTATCAAGTCTCTTCTTGGTAGCCTGCTATCCTTCCTCTGAGTGCCGCCAGGTCTCCCCATCCAGGGGACGTGGTCAAATATGGGTCACCAGAGTTTGTGTGAAAGTCAGACCCCACTTTCCACTCAACTGTGGAGAATGTCATGTCCATTGGCTAGATCTGGGTAGGGGTTTGAAGTTTACTGCACGTATTGTCCTTGGCTGGTGCCATAGTTGGAGCAGGACCCCTGGGCCCAAATCTGCCTATCATAACGTTCTTCTTGTAGGTTTCTAGGACCATCTGGATCCTTCTATTTTACCATTCTCCCATGCTTCTCTCATCTAGAGTCCCAATAAGATGTCCTCCTCTCTGTCCCAGGTTCCTGGTAAGTGAAGACGCCATTTTTCATATGGAAATCCTGTCCTATGTGCTTCCTAAGACCATCAAATGAGAAAATAAACTCAGTGTGTGTGTGTGTGTGTGTGTGTGTGTGTGTGTGTGTGTCTGTGTCTGTGTGTTGTGTGTGGGTGTGTGTCTGTGTGTGTGTCTGTGTGTGTGTGTGGGTGTGTGTCTGTGTGTGTGTATGTGTGTGTGTCTGTGTCTGTGTGTGGGTGTGTGTCTGTGTGGGTGTGTGTGTATGTGCGTGTGTGTGTGTGTGTGTGTTACATGAACATGGTTGTATATGTGCACGTGGGTTGTTACTGGTGTGCATGTGCATGTAAAGATGAATGATCAGCATCAGGTGTCTTCTGCCTTACCTTCTGAGCAGGGTCTCTCACTGAAACTGCAGCTCAACAATTGACTAGTTTCACTAGCTGATGAGCACCAAGGATCTTCCTGTCCTCATCTGCCGTGCCTTGGGCTTACAGGTATGTCCCAGCATGCCTGGCTATTTGCAGGATCTCTGGAATCCCAATTCAGGCCTCGTGCTTGTGACTCAATCACTACACCAACTAAAATATCCCCGAAGATCTGAGAAAAGAAATTTCATCAGTCCAAAGGGATGGACAAAAGGCCTGCTGGTACTGACCTTGCCAAGTTAGTAGAAACCTAAAGTATCCATGCCTGTTCACTTATGACTCTGGGAAAGGTCCTCAGAGTAATCTATTGGGTTGGTTCTTCTCTTCGTGGGTTGGGTCTACTTTCCTTACCCTTAAGCCACAATCCTGTGACAAAAATGAGCCCTAGTGGTAACTCATAAGAAATACCAGACAAAACTACCCAAGCTACTGTGGGCAACAAAGCAGGTCAGTCACCTGTGCAGCATTTACTGTAGCCAGAGCCTCAATGGCTGCTTTGTTCGCCCACCAGGTGAATGGTAAGAGGAAGGTGCCTTTCAGCCACTGCCACTTGGAGCACAAAGCGCTCATTCAGTGCCAGGGTCCTGACCACCCCTCTCAGTCTGCCCCTGACTTATTGGGTTGCCTCTGTGAGATCATTTCCCCATCTGTGCCTCCTTGCCCCTGACCCCGTTACCGCACAATGCCGCTCTGAGGGTGTGGTAGAATATTGCATTCCAGAGAGGAGAGGCTGTGCTCAGGATGAAGACACCGGGCAGGCGGACTTGAGGACACTCCCTGCTGGCCACAGAGATCTCAGTGTCCCTGTTAGACAATAGGCCTCTGTGTTGCCCATCTCCTCCTGAAATGGCTGTTTACATGTTTTCTTCTTTTGAAAACTTCAAACTGTTCGGTACCCTGTGCAGCTGCACAGGGAATTGTCTGTCCAGGAGATAAAGGGAAGAAGGAGGGTGAGATTTGGTCCTTTAGAACAACTTTCCAGCAAGCTTGTTTACCCTGTGGCAATGCCATGCTTTTCACTCACTTACAAAATGGTTATCGATTGCTTACTGACTAACTATGTGCTAGCACTGACCATCTTATTATGAAGCCTACTAAGAGATGCTTAACCTGATAAAGGAAGATGAAGACTGCATGCCGGTGTTTGGGTGATGTTGATGTGGATGAAAAGCTTGTCATTAGTTAATTTTCTGCTGGGCAGCCCTTCTCCTGTTTGCTTCTATGCATAGCATTGTGTCATGGCTCTTGAACTTTTTCTCATTCATCACCACATAAGAATAAAGCCAAAATGTTAGCTTTTCCAGGCACTCTGTTTCTAGTGGCAAAACAAAACGACAGTAGCTCTGTGAAGGATACTGTGACAAAATATTTAAAATCATGTTTATGTATCTTTCAATCCAGCAACAACACTCCTGAGAGTTTATCCTGAGTTGATGCAAGACTATGTACATTAAGATTTTTAGAATGGCAATTATTTTCTTATAAAACATCAAAAAGTACCTACATGTCCAGTGAAAGGAAGTTGATTGAGTAAAGCCATAGCAAATATGCATTTTAGAGTAATACACTTCTATAAAAAGTAGTAATGGCCTCTTTACACCAATGCAGTGTTTTACAAAGGTACTGTGTTAAGTGGCACAAGCAATATGCCAACTGGAAAATACAATTAGCAACCTTTATATAGGATAAGGAATAGAAACACTTACAAGTGCCTGTTAACTTTATTCCCATGTCCTAAAAAGAAGAAGAAAGGAAAAGCCAAGAAAACTTAAGTTAGTGATGCAACAGAGGTGAGGAAAGAAAGAGAAATGGACAGGAAATGTACTGTGAAACTATACTGATATTTGAATTAATTTTAAGAGGAAATGCAACCTAGAAAATAAAAGTGGAAATTGAATGTAATCATCACCCAAATATGTTAAAAGTGACTTACATAACCTCAGTAAAGGGAGAAAAAAATCAATATTGAATTTTACCACATAGACATATAGACAGATAACAGAAGATACAGATGTAGAAAATATAGAACTAGGTATTTGCTCAGTTTTAGGCAGAGTAGACAGAAAGAAACAATACCTGCTGACCCCTTTTTGTTTACTTTTTTATCTTGGATGAAGCAATCCTAAAACCTATTTAGGTACATTTTAAGATGATGAAGCCAGTGTTCCAATGTTGCTGGGAGTTAGGGCTTTCATTGTGGAAGAAAAATTGTCTAGTTACATATGGACAAGATCATATCCTATGGGGTTGGGTTAATGGTATGGAGTCGGGATTTTAACACATGTGCATTTAAGTCCCAGAAGCAAAGGTGATCCTGTCGCATAGTTTGTGCCCAAAATTGGTCTCTAGTGCCATTCTTTTCTGAAAATAACTAGGAAATCACAGGGAAATAAATGACTGAATTCAGAGCAATGTATTATATGACCTTACATCAGAATTGGTAGTGAAGATATAAAAAATGCTGTAAGCGATATATTGGGCCAGTTACCAAAACTGGCACAGTAGATCCTACTGAAGTATGACATCAGCATTTACTGAAGCTGATAGCCATTGTGAGGGTATGGAAGAAGATAACATCAACACACTCTCAGATGCTGCGGAGGAAGTGAGCGAAGCAGTGAGAGCCAAGTGTCAATGTCCAGCCACACTTTTCTCACTGTTCTTGTTTTGTGGTTTGCCTTTCTCTCTTTCTTTCTTTTTTTTCAGTTATTTTTACTATGTTTTAAAAGTGGGGTTTTTATTTTTGAGTTTTTCAATGACATTTCAGGACAGAATTGAAGGCCTGATTTCCTCAAAGCATGCTCTGATGAGCATCAGTATACTTGAACACAGAAGCTCTTCGCCTAGGCAAGCATTTCTGCGAAGCCGTTTTCTCAAAATTCTGACAAGCAAATGATGCGTTCTGGATGCACTCTTTCTGACTGCTGAGAAACAGGAAAAGGAAGTTAGGGGGCCTCCTGGTTTGACTGGAGTATTTGGTACCCAGGTTGCTTGCCTCATTTGGAATAGCCAGCACATATGCACATAGTTAAGCTATGGGCTTTATGCTTATTATCTCACAGCACTGAGAAGGGCACAATAGTGCTCTTAAGAGAAAAGTTGAAATCCGAAGGTTCAGCTCTGAAAGCTTAAGAGCCCAAGCTGTAATTCAGATTGCCTATAGTTTACCTCTTTAAAGTTAGAAAAGTGATCCCAGCTGGCAAATCATACATAACCTTCATCTTATACACCTCAGGGCAAGTGTCACAGCCTTACAGACCAAACCAAGGAGGCACTAATACTTATTTGGTGTTCATTACCACCAAAATGCAAGGAACTTGAGAAGGTTGAGAGAAGGTAACAGGGGCTGGGATTGGACATAAGAAACACACACACACACACACACACACACACACACACACACATATTATTTGTAGTAGTAGTTTTTATTACTCTCTTGACAATTTCTAATTTCTAAATTCCAGCCTACATTACCTTCTCTTAGCCCTGCCCCACTCTTAATTTTTACAAAAGGACCAGACCAGCCTTTACCTCAGAGGAATAAAAGAGTTGCACATGAGTGACAGAAGAACAGATTTAATTTTCCCTTCATTCCCATCTTTCAAGATTGTGAACAAAGAAAGTCATAGAACAACGCACGTTCAAACACACTAGTGGACGTGTGAGACAGGCCAGTTACAGAAAAGAGAGAGGTACTCTGACACAGGCATCAGGGGCTAACTGACAGTATTCTTATCCTTTTGGTTGGTTGGATTTAGGGAGTCTCTCAAACCCAAAGGATCATACAAAAATGTTAGGTAACATTCAATTTTCTGTCATTTGTTTATTGACAATAATTATCTGTCAAAGCATCTCAAAGTAGGTTCAACTTGTGTTTTGTTGGTGACTGTGGTTGTTGGATGCTTTCTTAAGCATTTCTTGGGCCTGTGTACTTTTTCTTTTGAGAACTTTCTGTTAAATTTTATATTCCATTTTTGAGTGGGTCATTTGTTTTCTTGCTATTTGTTTGGATGGTTGATTGGTTGGATGGTTTTTTTGTTTATTTGCTTTGTTGTTGTTGTTGTTGTTGTTGTTGTTGTTTTATTCTAGATGTCAATTCTTTGTCTTAGGATTAGCAAAGGTTCCCTTCTACTCTGTAGGCTGACTCTTTACTTCACTGACCTTTTCTTATACACAACATTTTAGAAGTCTCATAAGTTCCAATTTTTCAGTTGTTTACCTTATTTTCCAAGCAATGAGAATATCCACACCTATTCCTATATCTTGTAACACTATAACTTTTTCTTCTTACCATTTCAAGATTTAGGCCTCAGAGGATCCAAGGTGGAGGCACCAGTCACACATGGTATCTGAACATCTAGAACAACAGCATATGCAGAGCAACCAATAGGCCATACTGTGGACTCCAAAATCCAAGCATCTCTGTTTCCAGATGAGAGCAGAGACTACCTTGAGGGAAATGAGTGAGTCCAACCTCAGGTCACCTGTCTAATCCCAGGAAAAGTCCCTGGGTAACCACTGGAGCTCAGTCTCAACCTCTGGCCACTCACAGTATCCCGTGGTTGGCTACCTTCCAGGTACTGGGATGTACAGCTCCAACCTCCTGATGCCCAGGACCCATGGACACAGCCCCAGTCACCATTCCAAAGCACAATCTGCCTCCCTAAGGAGACAGACAGGCAAGATCTCTGAGCTCACAAGTTCTCAAAAATGGCTGCTCCCAGCAAGCACAGTGTCTGAGTACAATGTCTGAGGAACTGGAACCCATTAACCTCATAACAACAGGAAGGCCAATAGTAGGGTGACTGACTCTGGGACTTCCCCTAGCAAAGAGGAGGTCCCCCAAACTCCTGAGGAACCCAGTCAGTCGTGAGGATCATACATCTGAGGAGACCTCTGCAATTCGTTGAGAACCACCTGGCAGTCAGAGACCCTACCCATCAATCAGAGGATGGCTCCTGCCAGAACATCCAGCTTCCTGTCCAAGGCTCTTCCCATGCCCTGTAGAATTCCAGCAGCCCTGTATACCATAACACAACTGAAACACAAGAAAATAACATTAAAGCTACGCTAATGAAGATGATAATGGCCTTTAAAGAGGAAACCCTGAAGGAGTACAGTAAAAGATACAGTCAAACAGATTGAGACTTTAAAAGAGAAAATGAATGAATAACTCAAAGAAATACAGGAAATGCAAACAAAGACATGAAGGAAATCAATAAAATGGCTCAATATCTGAAGAAGAAAATAGAAACAATAATGAAAATAGAAACTGAGGAAATCCTGGAGATGGAGAAATTAGGAAAAAATACAGGAACTACAGATGTAAGCATTGCCAACAGAATATAAGAGATGGAGAAAAGAATTTTGGATGTAGAGGATACAATTGAAAAAATCAATGCATCCATTTTTAAAAAGTTAAATATAAAAAAATCCTCGACACAAAACATCCAAGAAATCAAGGACACCATGAAAAGACTAAAAATACTAAACATAAAAATAGTGGAAGTAGTGGATCCAAGATGGCGGCGAGCAGTGTGGACCGCGTTTGGAGGCTCCAGTGAACAATTCAGGGAATTGCACAGATTTCTGAGCCAGGAACACCGAGGTCTGAACATCACGGCAGTGGGAGTGCTCCACGGTTCGGAGGGACCAGGGTGCAGAGGACCGGCATGCCCCTGCACACGGGAGGAGCATGGATTTTCTCTGATCAGAGTGGCAGTGGCAGAGGCAGCAGCACCAGCGGCACCAGCAGCGGTGGCTGAGGTTTGCAGCTCATAGCCTTCCAGTGGAGGCGATTGGTGTGGTGGCTGGTGGGAGTTGCTGCGGGAGAGGGGACTCGGGGCAGGATTTGGGTCGCGTGGAGCCTTAGGACCCGGACTGGACTCGGCGGACAGTTCGGCCCCAGAGTCCTGTGTACTGGCCCAGCCCAGCAAGCAATTCAGCCCGAGGCACTAACTCAGCTTCGGCCATAGCTCCCCTGCTGTGGTGCAGGCTTAGTCGAGCACTCAGTTCCAGCCTAGGCGCCACCTCAGCTCAGTGGCAGCTCCCCTGCAGTGACACAGTCTGGGCGGAGCACTTGGTTCCACCATTGGCGCTAACTCAGAGCAGCCGCAGTTCTCCTGCTGTGGCGCAGGCTTGGTGGAGTGCTCAGTTTCATCCTAGGCACCACCTCAGCTCAGCGGCAGCTCCCCTGCAGTGACACAGTCTGGGCGGAGCACTTGGTTCCACCACTGGCATTAACTCAGAGCAGCCGCAGTTCTCCTGCTGTGGCGCAGGCTTGGCAGAGCGCTCGGTTCCACCAGCTCTAAGACTGGTTGGACACAGTGTGCAGTTTGAATCCAGAATTCGTGGCTGAGATTGGTGGTCAGTTTGGGCCCTGAGTCAATAACTGACCACTGCACGCACTTTGGGCCAAAAGGCCCTAGCGGAGCTTGGTGCGTAGTCCCAGCCCAAAAATTCTGGCTGGACCCTGTGTGCATTTTGGGCCCAGAATCCCTAGGTGAGCTCGTAAGATGGTTCAGGCCCTGAGAATCTAGCTGAGTTCAGCCCGTGGTTCGGGCCCAGAGTTCCTGGCTGGACTTGGCAGGGAATACAGAAGGCTGTGGATACCTTGGCCTGACCCAACGCTCATTCAGAGACCCAGAACAATTGCAGGATCCACAGCACAGGGGGGCTGAAGATCACTGGCTGTGAGAGACCAGAACAACAGGGCTAACCTCCTAACATCCACACCAGTGGAGCTTTGAGCTCCCAGCCTAGGGAAATCGTGAGAAAACAAGTAAATCTATCATCAGACACCCTCCATCCAACTCTGGAAGCTACCCAACAAAAACAAAGACGGCAAGATGTCTAAAGGACAACGAAAAAGCATATGCAAAAAACCCCAAAACAACATGGCATCTCCAGTTTGCAGCTATCCCAAAGAAAACAATCCAGAGAACTCAAATACAACGGAAATACAAGAAAATGACCTCAAATCCTTAGTAATGAGGATGATAATGGAGGAAACAAATAAAATTCGTAATCAAATGCAGGAAGACACAGACAAACAGGTGAGAGACATAAAAGAAGCACATAGAGTGGAACTGGAAAAATTGCAGGAAAATGCAAACAACCAGATGAAAGAAATGAATAAAACGGTTCAAGCTCTGAAGACCTATAAAGAGGCAATGGAAGAAACTCAGGAATATACAAAAAAATCAGATGAAAGAAATAAAAAAATCAGTTCAAAATCTGAAAATGAAAATGGGTTCAATGATAAACACACAGACAGAAGAAAAACGAAAATGTGAGACCTCAGAGAAGAAGAGGAGCAACACAGAGGTTAGCTTTTCTAACAGAATCCAAGAGATGGAAGAACAAATCTCAGGTCTAGAAGATACAATCACAGATATTGAATCAACCATTAAAGAAAATGCCAAATCTGGAAAACTCCTGACACAAAACATCCAAGAAATTAAGGACACCATGAAAAGAAGAAATTTGAGGATAATAGGCATTGAAGAAAGAGAAGACATCAGACTCCAGGGCCCAGAAACTATTCTCAACAAAATCATAGAAGAAAATTTCCCCAATCTAAAGAAAGAAATGCCTATAAACATAAAAGAGGCCTACAGAACACCAAATAGAATTGACCAGAAAAGAAAAACTGCCAGCCACATAATAATCAAAACACAAAACATGCAGAACAAAGAAAAAATATTAAAAGCTGCAAGGAAAAAAGGCCAAAAAACATTTAATGGTAAACCTATCAGAATTATACCCGACTTCTCAGCAGAGACCATAAAAGCCAGAAGGGCCTGGACAGAGATCCTGCAAACCCTAAGAGACCACAGATGCCAGGCCAGACCACTTTACCCAGCAAAATTATCAATAACCATTGATGGAGAAAACAAAATATTCCATGACAAAAACAAATTCAAACAGTACCTATCCACAAATCCAGCTTTACAGAAGGTACTAGAAGGAAAACTCCATCCCAAAGGATCAAGCTACAACCAAAACTACCCAGGAAATAGATAACTATCCCATGGCAAAAACACAACTACACAAACGCTCGACTGGAAACAACATCAAAATTAAGACTCTTAACAGTCACTGGTCATTAATATCTCTCAACATCAATGGCCTCAATTCTCCAATAAAAAGACACAGACTAACTGAATGGGTACATAAACAAGATCCAACATTCTTCTGCATTCAAGAAACACATCTCACCAATAAAGAAAGGCATTACCTCAGGGTAAAAGGTTGGAAAAAAATATTCCAAGCAAATGGTCACAAGAAGCAAGAAGGCGTAGCCATTTTAGTATCGAACAAAATAGACTTTCAACCAAAATTAATCAAAAGGGATGAGGAAGGACACTTCATACTCATCAAAGGTAAAGTCAACCAAGATGACATCACAATTCTGAACATCTATGCTCCCAATACAAGGGCACCCACATTTGTAAAAGATCTCCTAAAAAAGCTTAAACCACACATCGATCCCCACACAATAATAGTGGGAGACTTCAACACCCCACTCTCACTGAAGGATAAGTCATTGAAACAGAAACTAAGCCAAGAAATAACATCATTAACCAATGCCTTGGGTCAAATGGATCTAACAGATATCTATAGAACCTTTCACCCAAACAAGAAAGAATACATCTTCTTCTCTGCAACCCATGGAACCTTCTCCAAAATTGATCACATCGTAGGTCACAAAGCAAGCCTCAATAGATACAAGAGGATTGAAATAATACCTTTTATCCTATCAGATCACTATGCTCTTAGGCTGCAATTCAACAACAACAGAAATAACAAAAAGCCTACACGTACGTGGAAACTAAACAACTCTCTGCTAAGTGACACCTGGGTCAGGGAAGAAATGAAGAAAGAAATCAAGGAGTTTCTGAAATTCAATGAAAATGACGAAACAACATACCCAAATTCGTGGGATACATTGAAAGCAGTGCTAAGAGGAAAATTCATAGCACTAAGTGCCTTTAAAAAGAAATTGGAAACATCGCACATAAGCATCTTAACAACACAACTGGAAGCCCTAGAAAAAAAAGAAGCAGAAACACCCAAGAGGAGTAGACGCCTGAAAATAATCAAACTCAGGGCTGAAATTAACAAATTAGAAACTAAGAAAACAGTCCAGAGAATCAGCAAAACCAAAAGCTGGTTCTTTGAGAAAATCAACAAGATAAACAGACCATTAGTCAAACTAACTAAAAGGCAGAGAGACAGTATTGAAATCAACAAAATCAGAAATGAAAAGGGAGACATAACAACAGACACTGAAGAAATTCAAAGAATCATAAGATCCTATTTTGAAGGCATATACGCCACAAAATTTGAAAATCTAAGGGAAATGGACGATTTTCTTGATCAATTTCACTTGCCAAAGTTGAATGAAGATTAGATAAACAAGCTAAATAGTCCCATTTCCCCTACAGAAATAGAAGCAATCATCGATGGTCTCCCAACCAAAAAAAGCCCAGGGCCAGATGGTTGCAGTGCAGAATTCTACCAGACCTTCAGGGGTTAGCTAATACCAATACTCTTCAAGCTACTCCAAAAGATAGAAATGGATGAAAAATTATCAAATTCATTCTATGAGGACATAGTCTCATTGATACCTAAACCTCACAAAGACTCAACAAAGAAAGAGAATTTCAGACCAATTTCTCTTATGAACATAGATGCAAAAATACTAAATAAAATACTTGCAAAACGAATACAGGAACACATCAAAGATATCATTCATCATGACCAAGTAGGCTTCATTCCAGGCATGCAGGGATGGTTTAATATACGGAAATCCATCAATGTAATCCACCATATAAACAAACTGAAAATAAAAAACCACATGATCATCTCCTTGGATGCAGAGAAAGCATTTGATAAAATTCAACACTCATTCATGTTTAAAGTTTTAGAGAGATCGGGGATACAAGGCACTTTCCTCAACATAATAAAGGCTATATACAGCAAGCCAATAGCCAAAATCAAAGTAAATGGTGAGATACTCAAGGAGATTCCTCTAAAATCAAGAACAAGGCAAGGCTGCCCACTCTCTCCATATGTCTTCAATATAGTACTCGAAGTTCTAGCCAGAGCAATAAGAAAACAAAAGGAGATCAAGGGTATCCAAATGGGAAAGGAGGAAGTCAAATTATCCCTATTTGCAGATGATATGATAGTGTACATAAGTAACCCTCAAAACTCCACCAGAGAACTCCTAAAGCTGATAAACACCTTCAGCAAATTGGCTGGATACAAAATTAACTCAAAAAAGTCTGTAGCCTTCCTATACACAAATGACAAGCTTGCAGAGGAAGAAATTAGGAAAACCACACCCTTCACATTAGCCACAAACAATATAAAATATCTAGGAGTTACCCTAACTAAGCAAATAAAGGACTTGTATGAAAAAATTTCAAAACTCTGAAGAAAGAGATTGAAGATGACCTGAGAAGATGGCATGATCATCCTTGCTCATGGACCGGGAGAATTAACATAGTAAAAATGGCCATCCTACCAAAAGCAATCTACAGATTCAATGCAATCCCTATCAAAATACTACACAATTTTTTAAAGACATTGAAAGTTCAATTCTGAACTTCATATGAAAAAACAAAAAACCTAGAATAGCTAAAATAACCTTGTACAATAAAATGTGCTCCGGAGGAATCTCCATACCTGATCTCAAACTGTACTATAAATCAATAGTAATTAAAACAGCATGGTACTGGCACAGCAACAGGCTGGTTGATCAGTGGAATCGAATCGAACACCCAGATATGAATCCACACACATATGGTCACTTGATTTTTGACAAAGAAGCCAAATCCATTCAATGGAAAAAGGATAGCATCTTCAACAAATGGTGCTTTTCTAACTGGAGGTCTATGTGTAAAAAAATGAAACTGGACCCATATTTGTCACCTTGCACAAAATTCAAATCCAAGTGGATTAAGGACCTCAACATAAAACCTGAGACACTAAGCCACTTAGAGGAAAAAGTGGGAAAGAGCCTGGAACATATTGGCACAGGAGACAACTTCCTGAACAGAACACCAACGGCCCAGGCCTTAATGTCAACCATTAATAAATGGGACCTTATGAGGCTGAGAAGCTTCTGTAAGGCAGGAGACACTGTCAAGAGAACAAAGCGACAGCCTATGGAATGGGAAAAAAATCTTCACCAACCCTACATCTGACAAAGGTCTAATATCCAAAATATATAAAGAACTCAAGAAATTAAACACCACCAAACCGAATAACCCAATTGAGAAATGGGGCTTGGAACTAAACAGAGAATTCTCAACAGAGGAGTATCAAATGGCTGAGAAACACTTAAAGAAATGCTCAACCTCCTTAGTCATCAGGGAAATGCAAATCAAAACAACTCTGAGATTCCATCTTACACCCATCAGAATGGCTAAGATCAAAAACTCAAGCGACACCACATGCTGGCGAGGATGTGGGGAGAGAGGAACACTCCTTCATTGCTGGTGAGAATGCAAACTAGTACAGCCACTTTGGAAATCTATCTGGTGCTATCTCAGAAAAATGGGAATAGGGCTTCCTCAAGACCCAGCTATTCCACTCTTTGGAATATACCCAGAAGATGCTCCAGCACACAACAAGAAAATTTGCTCAACCATGTTCATAGCAGCCTTATTCATAATAGCCAGAACATGGAAACAGGCTAAGTGTCCCTCAGTAGAAGAGTGGATAAAGAAACTGTGGTACATATACACTATGGAATACTACTCAGCTATTAAAAACAAGAAATTCCCGAAATTTGTGGATAAATGGATTGAGCTAGAAATGATCATAATGAGTGAGTTAACCCAGAAGCAGAAAGAATCAAATGGTATATACTCACTTATATCTACATACTAGCCCAAGGGGCATGTTCCAAAAAAGCCTTCACTTACCAGGAAACTGGGACAGAGGGGAGGGCATCCTATTGGGATTCTAAATGAGAGACGCATGGGAGAATAGCAAAATAAAAGGATACAGAGGGTCCTAGAAATCTACAAGTAAAACAATATGATAGGCAGATTTGGGCCCAGGGGTCCCGCTCAAACTAAGGCACCAGCCAAGGACAATACAGGAGGTAAACTTTAAACCCCTTCCCAGATCTAGCCAATGGTCAGAATATTCTCCACAGTTGAGTGGAGAGTGTGATATGACTTTCTCACATACTCTGGTGCCTCACATTTGACCATGTCCCCTGGAGGGGAAGACCTGGTGGCATTCAGAGGAAGGACAGCAGGTAGCCAAGAAGAGGCTTGATACCCTATGAGAATATACAGGGGGAGGTAATCCCCCTCAGGAACAGTCATAGGGGAGGGCAATAATGGGAAAATGGGGGGAGGGAGGGATGGGAGGATACAAGGGATGGGATAACCATTGAGATGTAACAAGAATAAATTAATAAAATAAAATAAAATAGTGGAAGCAGAAGAGAGAGAATATTCTCAGCCCCAAGGACAAGAAAATATTTTCAATAAAATCATAGAAGAAAATTTCCCCAGTCTAAAGAAAGAGATGCCTATAAGCACACAAGAGGCCTATAGAACACCAAGTAGATTAGATCAGAAAAAATAATCCTCCCACCACATAATGATCAAACACTCAGTGCACAGAACAAAGATGAACATTAAAAGCTGCAAAGGGAAATAGTCAAATAACATATAATGGAAAATCTGACAGAGTCACACCTGACTTCTCAGCAGAGACTATAAAACCCAGAATGGCCTGGGCAGATATCTTACAAACCCTAAAAGGCCGTAAATGCCAAACCAGACTTTCAACTACCAATGATGGAGAAAACAAAGTATTCCATGACAGAACCATACACATCAAGGGAAAACTGATGACATCTCAGTTCTGAACATCTATGCCCCAAATACAGGGGCACCCACGTTTGTAAATGAAACATTAATAAAACTTAAATCGCACATCAATCCACACACATTAATAGTGGGATACTTCAATTCCTCACTCTCAAGAAAGGACAGGTAAACAAAACAAACTAAACAGTGAAATATGTCACTAAGAAATATCATGAATCAAGTGGACATAATAGACATCTATAGAACTTTTTACCCAAACACTTAAGAATATACCTTCTTAGCATGTCAAGAGACCTTCTCCAATATTGAACCTATAGTCAGTCCAAAAGCAAGCCTCACCAGATACAATAAGAATGAAATAACCCCATGAATGTTATCAGACCACCATGGACAAAAGCGAGACCTTAACAACAACAGAGATAACAAAAAGCCTTTACACAGATTGAAATTGAAAAACTCTCTACTCAAAGACAACTGAGTCAAGTAAGAAATAAGGAAAGAAATTAAACACTTCCTACAGTCCAGTGAAAATGAAGACACAACATATCCAAACTTATGGGATACATTAACAGCACGGCTAAGAGGAAAGTTCATAGCACTAAGTGCCTTCATAAAGAAATTGGAGACATCTCATACAAGCAACTTAACAGCATATCTGAAAATCCCAGGAAAAGAAAAGAAGACATGCCCAAGAGGAATAGACAGTTGGAAATAATCAAATTCATGGCTGAAAGCAATAACTTAGAAACAAAGAGAGCAATTAAAAGAATCAACAAAACCAAGAGCTGGTTCTTTGAGAAAATTATTAAGATAGACAAACCCTTAGCCAAACTAACTAAAGGCAGAGAGACACTAACTATCCAAATCAACAAAATCAGAAGTGAAAGGGGGGCTATGACAACAGACACTGAGAAATCCAAAGAATCATTAGATCTTACTTCAAATGCCTATATACTATAAAATTTGAAAATCTAAAGGAAATAGACAACTTTCTTGATAGATTCCACTCACCAAAGTTGAATTAAGATCGGGTGAACAATTTAAATAGTCCTTTATCCCCTAAAATAATAGAAACAGTCCTCAAAAGTCTCCCAATAAAAAAATCCCAAGGCTATATGTTTTTAGTGCCAAATTCTACCAGGCTTTCAAAGAAGAGCTATTCCATAAACTTCAAACTATTCCATAAAATATAAACAGAAGAAACATTATCAAATTCATTTTATGAGAGCAAAGTCAAGTTGATACCTAAGTCATGGTCCAAACAAAGAAAGACAATTCCAAACCAATTTCCCTTAGGAACATTGATGCAAAAATAGTCAATAAAATACCTACAAACCAAATCCAAGAACACATCAAAAAAATCATCCACCGTGACCACATAGCATTAAGGTGTGGTTCAATATACAGAAACCAATCAATGTAAACCACAATATAAACAAATCAAAAATGAAAAAAAAAAAAAAAACAAGATCATCTCCTTAGATGCAAAAAAATAATAATAATTGACAAAATCCAACACCTATTTATATTAAAAGTCATGGAAAGTTCAGGAATACAAACCTAAACATAGTAAAAGGCAACACACAGCAAGACTGTATCTACATCAACTAAATGAACAGAAACTCAAAGCAATTCCACTAAAATCAGAGACAAGACAAGACTGCCCACTCTTTCTATATCTCTTTCATATAGTACTTGAAGTCCTGGCTAGAGGACTAAGATAACTAAAGGAGAACAAGGGAGTACAAATTGGAGAGGAAGAAGTCAATGTATCATTATTTGTGAATGATATGATAGTATACATAAGAGACCCCAAAAATTCTACCAAGGAACTCCTACAAAAGATAAACACTGTCAACAAAGTGGCTGCATATAAAATTAACTAAAAAATTCAGTAGCCATCATGTACACAAAAGACAAACCAGCTGAGAAAGAAATTAGGAAAACAACACCCTTCATAATAGCCACAAATAACAAAGTATCTTGGTGTAGCTCTAACCAAGCAAGTGAAAGACCTGTATGAAAAAACTTCAAGTCTCTGAAGAAAGCACTGGAGAAGATATCCAAAGATGGAAAAAATCACCTATGCTTATGGAAGGGTAGGATTAACCTAGTAAAAAATGGTCATCTGACCAAAAGAAATCTACAGACTCAATACAATCCCCATGATAATGCCAATATCATTCTTTACAGATCTTGAAAGAACAATTCTCAACTTCATATGAAAAAAAAAAAAAAACAGAATAATGTACAATAAAAGATCTTCTGGAGGTACCGCCATCCCTGATCTCAAGCTGTACTATTGAGCAACAGTAATAAAAGCTGCATGGTACTGGCATAGAGGCATACTGGTGGATCAATGGAATTGAACTGTAGACCTAGAAATAAACCCACACGCCTAAGAACACTTGATTTTTGACAAAAAAGGCAAAAACCATACAATGGAACAAAGATAGCATCTTCAACAAATGGTGCTGGTTTAACTGGATGTCTACATGTATAAAATGCAAATAGGTCAGTATTTATCACCCTGCATAAAACTCAAGTCCAAGTGGATCAAAGGTATTAACAGGAAATCAGAAACATTAAATCTATTAGGAGACAAAGTGAGGAAGAGCTTTGAACTCCTTGGCACGGAGACAACTTCCTGAACAAAACACCAACAGCTCAAGCTCTAAGATCAACATTTAATAAATGGGACCTCATGAAACTGAAAAACTTCTATAAGACAAAGGACACTGTCAACAGTACAAAACAACGGCCTAGAGACTAGGAAAAGATCTTCACCAACCCTACATCTGACCAAGGACTAATATCCAGTATATGTAAAGAACTCAATAAATTAAACACCAGCAAACTAAATAATCCAATTTTAAAATGTGGAATGGAACAAAGCAGAGAATTCTCAACAGCAATGAGAATATCAAATGACCGAGAATCACCTTTTAAAAGGTGTTCAATGTCATTAGTCATCAGAGAAATGCAAATCAAAAGGACTCTGAGATTCAATCTTACATCCATCAGAATGGCTAAGATAAAAACTCAAGTGATAGCACATGCTGGCAAGAATGCGGAGAAAGGGGAACAGTCCTCCATTTCTGGTGGGAGTGAAAGCACATACAAACACTTTGGAAATCAATCTGGCGCTTTCTCAGAAAATTGGGAATAGCTCACCTCAAGACCCAGCTATATCACTTTTAGATATATACCCAAAAAATGACCCACCATACAACAAGGACATTTGCTCAACTATGTTCATAGCAGCTTTACTCATAATAGTCAGAAACTTGAAACAATCCAGATGTCCCTTAACCAACTGTCATACATCTGCACAATGGAATAAGATTCAGCTATTATAAACAATGATATTGTGAATTTTTTTCAGACAAATGGATGGAGCTGGAAAAGATCATCCTGAGTGAAGTGACCCAAACCCAGAAAGACATGTATGGTATATACTCAATTGTAGGCAGACATTACCCAGATAATATAGCATAACCATACTATGGACAACAAATCTATAGAAGATAAATAACAAGGAGGACTCTGGGGAGAGTGCTCAATTCTCACTCAGAAGGACAATTATGATAGACACTAGAAGCAGCTGAAGAGAGGGAACAGAACTGCAGCCTGCCATGGTGGCCCCCTGAAAGACTCCACCCAGCAAGGATCAAAGCAGATGCTGGGACTCATTTCTAAACCTTGGGCAGAGCACAGAGAGTTTCATCAAAGAGTAGAGAGATAGACAGATCTAGAGGGGACAGGAGCTCCAGAAGAAGACCAACAGAGCCAACAAATGTGGTCCCAGGGTGGGCCAGAGGAGACTGATGCACCAAACAAGGACAATGCACGGAGAGGACTTAGGCCCCCTGCTCAGACGTAGCTGATAGACAGCTCAGTCTCCATAGGGGTCCCCTAGTAAGGGGAGCAAGGGCTATTTCTGCCATGGATGCTGTTGCCTAATCTTTGATAACTTCCCCCTGGCAGGGTGCCTTACCAGGCCATAGTGGAAGAGGATGCAGACAGTCCTGATGAGACTTGATAGGGTGGGGTCAGTTGGTAGGAGAGGAGGGCTTAGGACTAGGGGAAGGCATAGGGGGAAAGAGGATGGGAAGGAAGAACCAGGAGGAGTCAGGAGGGGGCTACAGTAGATATGTAAAGTGAATACATTAAAAAATAAATTTAAATTAGAAAAAGATTTAGGTCTCATATGGATGTTGATTTTTGTTCAGGCTGGGAAAGACAAGTGTAGTCTCATTCTTCCATTTATAGATACCCAGTTTTTCTGGTCCATCTGTTGAAGATGCTGTCTTTTAATCAATGTGTATTTTTAGCATTCTTTCTAAAAAATCAGGTGCCCATAATTTTGTGGACTTAAACATGACTCTGCCTTTCTATCCCACTGATTTGTATGTCTGGTTCTGTGCCAGTGCTGTGCCATGGCTATTACTCTCACTCTGTAGCACAACTCTAAACCAGGTACACTGATGCTACCAACATGGTTCTTTTTGCTCAGGAGTCCTTGGCTAGGTATGGTTTTGCGTTTCTATATTAATTTAAAAATTACCTTTTTTGTTGCCAGGTGGATAAGCATACTTGAGCTATAGGAGAAAAGTAAATGATGCTAAGACATGTGTTAAGTGAAAAATACAAACACCCAAAAGAAAAAGAAAGAAAGGAAATAACAGAAATTAATAATACATCTTTTAATACTTACTCTGGACATTAATAGCCTCAGTTTCCTAATCAAAATGCACAGCTATTATGATTAGATTTTGCAATGATGGCCTATCTTTCTTATTGTGAGGAACATCCCTTACCTTTGAAAATTGACACACCACATTAAGTAAAAGTATGGGGAAAGATATTCCAAGCTAAAAGAAGAAGTTGGTGTCACTTTTCTAATACATGACAAAATAGTATTTAAGCAAATTCAAACCAATACAAATCAGAAGACATAAAGACAACCACTTTGTTCTGATCAAGGGAGCAATCCATTCATAGGGTGTTAAAATTCTAAACACATGCATCAATCTCAGGTGCCCCCAGTTTCACTAAATGCACCCTAAGCTATACACTAACTACAGTACGATAGTAGTAGGTAATTTTAATACTCCACCTCCACGTGCACTGTTTATCTAGACAAAAATAAAAATGAACAGAGAATCTTCAAAGTTAAATAACATCAGAGACCTAATAGAATATTTCGCCCAAGAACTCCTGGATACATGTTCTTCTAAGCAGCCTATGGAAGCTTATCTAAAATAGATCACATGCTGGGACACAAAGGAAATATCAGCAAATACAGAGAAACTGAAACAGCTCTTTTTATTCTATCTGAACATAGTATCTTTTCTCCTTTATATTCACGGTGTCTGTGGTAGACCTGGTCTATTGCGGTTATTACTTAAATGCCACTGAAGCTATACTGGACTTTCCTAAGTGCCCATTGGATTGCTGAAACAGTTCTAGGGTGTCCTTCTTTTATCTATACAGGAATTGAAACTTAAGCCAGAGACCTGAGTCAACAACTTGATAAATATGTCTTATTTAAAAAAAAAAAAAACTGATCTCATTAATAGGAGAATAATACTTAGAAGGAGGTAATAGGCATCCTGATCTGTTGCAGAGGACCAGCCAGGCTAGGCACACCTGAGCTCTACATTGACACACAGGTCAATGATCAGGACAGGTAATGCTCAGAGCCAATGCTATGAGGACAGAGATAAGAGCAATTAACGTTGATGAGAGCTCAGGAAGGTTCACGTGGCTCTTTCTAAACTCTGTAGTGTGCTCACCTTTTCTAGCTGAGTGCTTCAGGAGAGCCTTCAGTGAGTGGACAGTCACTAAGAGGACTCGAGTTTTAGATAATAAAGCATACTCTCATACTGCTTGTCCAACAACAACAAAAAAGGAATGAATTATTTCCAATAGCAATAAGCTTCCTTTCCAGAGAAACTGGAGGCAATGAGTGAAAGGCCATGTGTTAAGAATGCTGACGGAGGAATCACGCTCGAACAACTACAGGAATATCTAGATTGGTGGTCTAGTCCGAGTGAGGTGACACAGACCCAGAAAGACACACATGTTATGTATTCACTTATAAGCAGATAAAATGCCTGTCCTCTATCCTGAGTAAGCTAACAAAGACCCAGAAAGACATGCATGGTATATACTCACTTAAAAGCAAATATTAGCCACGTAATACAGGATAACCACACTACAATACACATATCCAACTAACCAAGTTAAATAACAAGGAGGACCCTAGGGAGGATGCTTAATTCTCATTCAGAAGGGCAAATAGAATAGACACCAGAAGCAGCTGAAGAGAAGGAACAGGACAGGAGCCTACCATAGAAATCCTCTGAAAGACTCCACCCGGCAGGAATTGAAGAAGATGCTGAGACTCACAGCCAAACCTTGGGGTGGAATGCAGGGAATCTTATGGAAGAGTTGGGGATAGAAGGACCTGGAGGGGACAAGGAGCTCCACAAGGACATCAATGGAGCCAACAAGTCTGGGCTGGAGGGAGGGGGAGGGGGCTGCAGAGACTGATGCACCAAACAAGGGCTATGTACCATGAGGACCTACACCCCCTGCTCTGATGTAACCGATAGACAGCTCACTCTCCTTGTGGGTCCCATGATATGGGGAGTAGGGGCTACCTCTGACATGGACTCTGGTGCCCACTCATTAGTCACGTCCCCCTGGTGGGGCAGCCTTGCTGGACCACAGAGGAAGAGGATGCAGGAAGTCCTGATGAGACTTGACAGGCTGATGTCAGAAGATAGGGGAGGAGGGCTCCCAGTTCCTGTGAACTAGGGGTGTGGGAAGGGGAGAAGAGGGAGGGGGCTACAATTGGCATGTAAAGTGAATGCATTTTTAAAGAAGACTGTTAACAAAATAGAGGAAGTTAAAGACAGAGTTGCAGGATTTTCACAGTTCTGAGTTAATTCAATTTAAGGGTTTACTTCTCCTTACCAAGTTATGCTTTTTTGTGTGTTTTAAATTTTCTTGTTCTAAAATTATGGGAATGAACAGAATTGTTTCATTGGTGGTAGTTTTCTGTTTTATTTTGGAGGATATTTTGCCCCTGATTTGGCAAAAAAACCCACATCAGCTGGGAAGTCTACATTGGTGCCAAAGTATATTTAAAGATCACAGTGGCCTGTGGCATTTATGTCTGCCAGCTTATGGAGCAGAACAGCTCTGATGTCCCTCCTGCCCTCAAGTCCTGCATCCCATACTCCCAGGGCCTGGGCCTAACAACCAGGTATGGCATAAAGCTCAGGCTTTGGAGTCGTCACGTCTAAATTCACACCATGCTTCAGTTACTTATTAAGGTAAGGAACCTGTGGCTGGCTTCATTGCATCTTTGAACTTCAGTTTTCCATCCTTAAAAGAAGAAAAACCAATGCCTAGGTTTGTGGAGTGTATACCACAGATGTCTGTATCCTTTTGCATGTCTCTAACTAGGGGTAGAGTGTATTTCCCCGTCCTTCACACGCACGTCAGACATGTAGTGCTCCGGATGAAGGATGTAGCAGGAAGCAAAACTCTGAGCCTGAGCTTCGAGTATCCGAACACATTTTCTGCTGGTCACAGAATGCTTCTTGTACCCTGCTAACTGTGAAGATCCAGCCGTTGCTACAGCTGCAGTCAACAACCAGCCAGCAACTAGAGGCCACTCAGTACCAGGCAGACTTATTCATTTCTCTCCATCTGCTCCTGCATGAAGGAGTAAGCCCAAATGGTTTCACTCAACCCTTACTTAGATCATCAGAAACACCCAACTGACCCTTAAAAAAGAAGAAGTAATAAAAAAAAAAAAAAGCTCTTTTGAAGGCACTGTGTTCCAGGGCACTTCATTGTGCTGCAGAACTCAAGGGATTCGGTTTCCTTCCCAGATTGGGGTTTTGGTTTTTTGTTGTTTTTGTTTTTGTTTTTGTTTTTGTTTTTTCCAAGTGGCCCTGAGCAAAAGATTGCCAGTGCCTGCTCATGAATTCCAGCCCTAGGAAATTGCACACAGTGGCTATTTGAGGTCGTGTCCAGGCTGTAATTAATAAAATATTATACAGAGTTTAATCAGCAAGGCCTTGATTAAGCTCGTATTTCTGAATCATGATGTGGACTATTCAGCAGTACAAGGTGGTTGCTAAGGTAGCCTAGAATGCAGAATTGTAATCCTACCATTCCAAAGCTAAGTGACACAACATTTCCAGCCACAAAGAGTCTATAGGACAAGGAAGGTGGCAGTGAGTGGAGCTGACTTCCCATGAAGCAGGTGTCCTCTGTCAGCATTACACAATATGTGTAACAGTCCTGAAGTGAGCCTTTTCAACTCTGTGAACAAAAAGAAGGCTACAAGGTGACTACCCCTTAATCCTCTAGGCAGTGAGGGATGTGACCCCTGTTGTGTACAGGTGAGCTGTACCCAGAGTTATGGGTCACACTCCTGATGATGCACTTTCTGCACTTAAGTCACCTAATTCTGGCCTACACAGACATTATTTCAAAAAAAAAAAAAAAAACAGAGAAAATGAATGTCATTATGTGTATGCTCATTATCTTGACTAACTCTTCCCATAATTTATGTTACTCAAACCACATGTACAGATATCTATATCTATATCTATATCTATGTATATGTATATATATATATATATATTCTAGTCAATCATATTCACCCAACTGCTGTTCCCCTCTCACCCCTATTGATGTCTTTCAATTAAAAATAAAACACTGGAAAGCTGGTGCTGTTTTGCTAAATGGACACAATATGCCCATCAAGTTCTAAATAGCAAAGTTCATGACCGTAGATTAGTGCTGCTGCCAGCGAGGCCAGAGAGGCCTCTTTTTGCAGTGGTCAGCAGTGACTGTGCAGACTCATGACTGAGCAAAGTACTGAGAATAGGGTTGAATGCCTGGTCTTATAATGAGTAAGCGGAACATCAGCCTTATCTCCTCTGAGACTCACAGAATAAGCCAGAAAGAACACCAAAGCAGGAGGAAGGTGGGCAGGGAGGCAGTGCGGAACACTAACGTCAAGTCACGACATGTCAGCCGCTCTCTGGGACTCACAACAGTTATGATCACCAGCACAAGATCTGCACGGAACTGGGCCGCTCAATACCCTGCTTAATAAAGGGAGGAGGGTTCGCCAGGCCTCACCACCCTTCCAGGATGTAGACATAGCTCATTGTTGATAGCAGAGGGAGGCATTCCCTGAAGTGACACAGCCACTGGGGAGCTCCTCACGCTCCTGGAAGCAACGCTGAGGAAAGTCCGTGCGTAACGACCAACAACAAAGGATGTGAAGGAAGCAGGAGGAAGACTTGGGAAGAGGAAGGAGATTAACAAGGATGAGGGGGGGGACAGCAGAGGGCACAAGGCGCCTGGGATGAATATTATTGAAATACATTATGTACTTGTGTGAAAAGCTAACCATTGTGTATAATTAATATATGTTAAAGAAATATATTAAAAAAATAAAGTCACTTTCTAATTATGATCTCATAGTTCCCAACTGTACCAAGTGCTCAGAACTCACATGTGTTTTTATTTAATTTTAAGGCTTTTAATTGAATTTTTTGTTTGTTTTTTGAGACAGGGTTTCTCTGTGTAGCCTTGACTGTCCTGGACTGGCTTTGCAGAATAGTGAGGTGCCTGCCTCTGCCTCCAAGACCTGGGATTAGAGGTGTGCACCACCACTCCTGGCTGGAGGACTGAAGGTGAGCACCACCACTCCTGGCTGGAAGACTGAAGGTGAGCACCACCACTCCTGGCTGGATTTTGCTTTGAGAATACTATACATGAGTGCCTCAGTGTAGAATAGGAGACTCCAATGTAGAAAACAGGAACAAAGATTTTAAGAGCCAGAGGACTAGGATGCCTGCTGTGACAAAGTATCTTCTAGAGTGGCAGGAAAGCCACCCTGGTGAAATAACTACAATATGATTGCCTACAGTAGTTAACGTGTTATCATGGATATGGGAAATTTCACAGGACCCCACCTCTAGATGAAGATCTATAGGCAATGAACAGCTGCTGGGAGAGGGAGCATCAGTTTTCTCCAGGTATGAGCGCCCTGATAAATTACCCAACCACAAGTGGTTAGCCATTCACGTATACATGTGAACAACACTAGATTGACTCAGTGGGGTGTGTGTGTGTGTGTGTGTGTGTGTGTGTGTGTGTGTGTGTGTGTGTGTGTGTGTGTGTAACAATAATGCTTGAAAAGGGTCATGAATTTTAGGGTAGTCCATGAGGACATGGAAAGAGTTTATGATGCAAAAATAAACTTAAACTGACATCCAGGTGTGCTTTACAGTCACAAAGAGACAGAATGGTGAGACAAGAGGGAGGGCACTTAGGAAGTTCATGGAGTGGAGCAGTCACCTCATCTTCATTCTCCAAAAGTTTGATTTATAAAAGGTATAATTAAGTTAGGTATTTAGTAGTCACAGGCCCCAGAGTGAAGGGTATATAATGGGTGGGGAATCTGTAAACCTGCCTACATTATCCAAATCTAGCATATCAAATATACAGGACAGATGCTCAGCTTCTGGCAGGACAACCTGCAGCCAGAAGGACTAGCTCTGTGGGGGAAACCCACTGTAAGTGCGCTGGGGCTAATTTGCCGGGCCTGCATTTCCAGGGATGCAGGATGGGGGCTTTAAGGCTGCCTAGCAACACTGTGTTTATGTGGCAGTCCCCAGGACTTGGAGGGAAGAGAAAGAAAACAAAACCCTGTTTCTGCAGGCTGCCTGAGAGCAGGGTGAGAGCTGGGAGCAGGCCTGCCACTGCCAAGCTGGCCATGTGATCTCCCAGATTCCAGGGCTGCTCGCTGACGTGGGAAATGGGCCTGGTGGCTCCCAGACTGCCCCCAGCCCCACACTAATCACAGCTCTCCTCTGCTGTGCCATTGTTTTCACAGCTGTTCAGCTGCTTCTGCTTGGGAGGAGGACAGACAGGCTGACTCCAAATCATGGAGAATAACAGCCAGAGTGCACAAAAAAAAAAAAAAAAAAAAAAAAAAAAAAAAAAAAAAAAAAAAAATCGTGTCGGGTTGAGCAGAGGAAGGAGACCAAAAACTCTTAACTCTTTACTCGGCTGGATTAAGCACAGTGGCTCCTTCTATGCCACGTGAGAACTTAGAGATGAAAACTGTTCTGCACCTTTGCTGTCCACTGAGGACTAGATTTCAGCACCTGAGATTTCTTTCTGCCCATAAAAATCACACAGGAATCGTGCCCGTTCGTTTATCTTTGACACATTCAGCTACACTCAACAGCTGGGGAACCAGATCAGGGTGCACAGCGGTGAGAGGAACGTCAACAGTCTACAGAGAAAGCGTAGCAGGCCTTTACAAACTGCTCACTGGGTACTCAAGACAACCGTGGAAGTAGGTAAAAATCTCCACGCTTTAAAAAACGGAATTGACTAGTGACTTTCCTACAGAGATGAAGCTGGGCAGAGGCCAACCATGATTTTAAGAGAGGAACGCGGCCCTCAGTCAGGGTTCTTCTCGACCAAGGACCCCCAGGGAAGCTGCCCTTCTTCCTATAATGACTCTTACCAGTTGGCCATGAGTGCTGGACCAAACCATAGAAACGACCCTTACAAATGACAACTCAACCCAGCCTAAACTTGCTGTCCAGCTGCCTGGAGCTCAGAAGTCAGATATTAGCTTCACTGAACTAAAATCAAGATGTTCCTTCGGGACACGCACGGGGAGAATCTGTTTCCTTTCCTTTTCCAGACGGCGCAGCCTGCCAGCACGTCTTGGCCCGCTGCCCCTTCCTATGCCTTCAGTGCAGCAGCGGGGCCTTTTTTCACTTCCCCCATCCTGAGACCTCCCCCTCGCCCTTCTCGGCCTAGCTAATTTTTATCCACCCCCTGAGACTTTGGTTGAGGCTTCCTTCTCCGAAGAAGCTTCTTCTGATACTCTCAGAGCTGGAGGAAGCCGGATATGGCGCACTGGAGCTGCCAGCGACCGTTTTCTCCCTCAGATCTACATTTGGTAACATCCTATGAAGAGCCTTGGTGGGAACATTCACACCAAAGAAATAGAAAGCCGTTATTCAATATTTCCACTTTACCTACGCACAGCCCACTGGCTGACTGCCCCACTCTGAGCTTTTGTACTCACAATTACTTCTTAGCTCTGCCTCACCTTCTTGCCTTTGCTAACCACAGTGAGGTGCTCACTCGAGCAGATAGATTGTCCCCTTTCTCAGTTCCTAGCACATATCAAAGTTTCTGACAAATTCTACATGGCCGTTCATATCTCCAAGGACAAACAAGGGCGATCATAACATCGTGAGAACTTTTTTGAGTGCTTCCCAAATATCTACAACTAGATGCAGCAGCTGGGGGGGGGGGGGAGGAGGGCACTGAGAGTGAGGCCATTTTTTGTTTTATGTACTAGGGATCAGAGACAGAACTTCACACACACATACACACACACACATACACACACACACACACACACACACACACACACACACACACACACTGAGCTACACCTCCAGCCAGAGGCAGTTTGATTTTTCCTGATTACAGCAATTGCCTCAAGTATCAGTGCCGCCATCGTGTGCCAGTGGAGGAGTGGGCTGGGACAGGCTAGAGCCAATTCTCTGAGGTCTCTCTTTTTTTTTTTTTTTTTTTAATTTTAAATTGTTATTGTACATGCACTGGTGTTTTGCCTGCATGTATGTCTGTGTGAGGGTGTCAGATCTTGGAGTTACAGACAGTTGTGAGCTGCCATGTGGGTGCTGGGAACTGAACCCGGGTCCTTTGGAAGAGCAGTCAGTACTCTTAACCGCTGAGCCATCTCTCTAGCCCTCTCTGAGATCTTAAAATAACCAGGTTACCGTTCAGCAGCACAAGCCACACTTAGCAATATGTGGATGAGTCCATCTCCTCTTGTCTCAAATTCATTACAGGTAAAACATCTCAACCCTCCATCCCTGCATCCACTGCTGGGTAGTTATGAGGACCACTGAAACAAGATGGGGGTGGCTGTGCTCAGCTTTGTGCATGCATCTTACAGCCATGTGCTTCTTCTCTCTCCTCCATGTTTTATTGTGACACAGGAGCAGAATGAGTACAGAGCAGTCTGTGTCCAGAGAGAATGTGAGGTCAATACTAGCGTCTGTAAAGCTTCTGTCTCGTTCCTATTGCTTGTCACTGTATTTAGAGTAGTTGAAAATAACTGCTTTAGAAGCGTGAATCTGGCCCTTTGCACTGGCCCACTCCACCCCCCCCCAAACACTATGGAGCATCTTCACTCTGACTCCATTCTGTAGTCTAGTATTATCACTATTCTCTAGAGGCCTCCCATCTTACCTCCTCTCCCAGAAGACAAGCTTTCCCACCATTCCTTTGAGAAGTCAGCACAACAGGTAGAATGGTCTTTGCCCTTTTTATGGTTTTACACACTCTGTCTCCAAATGCCAAAGTTTGAAGGATATGTCTTAAACCTATTTGGCATCCATAAGAAGAAGAAGAGTATCTGATTTTGTCTTCCGGTGGGATCTCCTTGAGAAGGAAAAGGCTAAATAATTTACACTGTCCATGAAACTCGTTCTCCAAAGTGCGGTCTACTCTTCCCCATCACAGGGCAGAGGAGGGTTGTCAGGAAGTGGCTTTGGAGACATGCTGTGCAAACCTCCACGAATTAAGGCTGTTCGCTAACAGCAGGTGTTCCTTTGACCTAAGAATACAAAGCAGTAGCATGTATCCCCTTCCCAGGGAAGAGTTGATCCCATACAACTAATCTCCCTCTAGTACATTTCTGTGATAACCATTTTTTTTTATTTTTTTTTATTAATTTATTCTTGTTACATCTCAATGTTTATCCCATCCCTTGTATCCTCCCATTCCCCCCCCCCCCCCCATTTTCCCATTATTCCCCTCCGCTATGACTGTTCCTGAGGGGGATTACCTCCCCCTGTATATTCTCATAGGGTATCAAGTCTCTTCTTGGCTACCTGCTGTCCTTCCTCTGAATGCCACCAGGTCTCCCCCTCCAGGGGACATGGTCAAATGTGAGGCACCAGAGTACGTGAGAAAGTCATATCACACTCTCCACTCAACTGTGGAGAATATTCTGACCATTGGCTAGATCTGGGAAGGGGTTTAAAGTTTACCTCCTGTGTTGTCCTTGGCTGGTGCCTTAGTTTGAGCGGGACCCCTGGGCCCAAATCTGTCTATCATATTGTTCTACTTGTAGATTTCTAGGACCCTCTGTATCCTTTTATTTTGCTATTCTCCCATGCGTCTCTCATTTAGAGTCCCAATAGGATGCCTTCCCCTCTGTCCCAGTTTCCTGGTAAGTGAAGGCTTTCGTGGGACATGCCCCTTGGGCTAGTATGCAGATATAAGTGAGTATATACATTTGACTCTTTCTGCTTCTGGGTTAACTCACTCATTATGATCATTTCTAGCTCAATCCATTTATCCACAAATTTCGGGAATTCCTTGTTTTTAATAGCTGAGTAGTATTCCATAGTGTATATGTACCACAGTTTCTTTATCCACTCTTCTACTGAGGGACACTTAGGCTGTTTCCATGTTCTGGCTATTATGAATAAGGCTGCTATGAACATGGTTGAGTAAATTTTCTTGTTGTGTGCTGGAGCATCTTCTGGGTATATTCCAAGGAGTGGAATAGCTGGGTCTTGAGGAAGCCCTATTCCCATTTTTCTGAGATAGCACCAGATAGATTTCCAAAGTGGCTGTACTAGTTTGCATTCCCACCAGCAATGAAGGAGTGTTCCTCTCTCCCCACATCCTCACCAGCATGTGGTGTCGCTTGAGTTTTTGATCTTAGCCATTCTGATGGGTGTAAGATGGAATCTCAGAGTTGTTTTGATTTGCATTTCCCTGATGACTAAGGAGGTTGAGCATTTCTTTAAGTGTTTCTCAGCCACCATTTATAAGAGTATGCCACAATAATTGTCAGACATTATTGAGTGGAGACACTGATGTTATTAATGGTTCATTCATTTTCTCAGCATCACACAGTAGGTTCCAAAGTAAAATTCAAGGACAAGCTGATTTAACTAAAGAAAAGAAAAGTCTGGCTACATTGCCAGTACTGTCTATCTTTCCTCACCTCAGACCTGCTTACCTGAACTTGTCCTCACCTGTGGAATGACCTCTATCTTCCTGTAATTAACTTTCATTTGGGTTAAATTACTAAGTACTGTTTCAAATATATCCCACTGCCTAAAGGGAACTTTTTTAGATCTTTCTGCTACAAGCATGTTTGTTACTCATCACTGGCAAGAGTCATCATCAAATCAGTGATCCATGCTCTTCAAAATGATAAGACACGCTACCACGACCCGCATGGTTCCCTTAGTCCAGTTAAGGTTAGCAATGTAGCCTTGACCTAAGCAACATCTTAGCTTCCTGAAGTTTTGATGTAGCTCATTCTGACTTCCAAGAAGGTCTTCAGCCCCCGGGGAGCAGCAGCAAGGATGATTTCATTATCAAGCCTTCTATTGGTCACATCCACGAGGGGCACTGGCATTGCTAGATAGCCCAGAGGACTCTCTGCTCCCTGCTTTTAACGGTCCCCACTCCCCACTGTGTTCCCAGAGAAGGCCACGCCACTCCTGAGCGACCTCTTTAACCATCTAGCACAGCTGGTCCCAGACATCTTTGAGCCCTGTCTGGACTATGCAAGGACTTCAGAAGTCAAGTCGAAAATCTGAAGCAATACGAACCCTGAGACAATGTTATCTCTCTTTTTTTTAATTTTTTCTTTTTATTACTTTATTCATATTACATCTCAATGGTTATCCCATCCCTTGTATCCTCCCATTCCTCCCTCCATCCCATTTTCCCCTTACTCCCCTCCCCTATGTCTGTGACTGAGGGGGACCTCCTTCCCCTGTATATGCTCATAGGGTATCAAGTCTCTTCTTGGTAGCCTGCTATCCTTCCTCTGAGTGCCCCCAGGTCTCCCCATCCAGTGGACATGGTCAAATATGAGGCACCAGAGTTCGTGTGAAAGTCATACCCCACTCTCCACTCAACTGTGGAGAATGTCCTGTCCATTGGCTAGATCTTGGTAGGGGTTTGAAGTTTACAGCCTTTATTGTCCTTGGCTGGTGCCATAGTTTGAACAGGATCCCTGGGCCCAAATCTCATTATTTTTTTAAAGAAAGATAACTTTTATTTATTTTGTAAATTTTTCAAACGTATATTCAGTGCATTTTTATCATACCCAAATCCCACTCTTTCCCTCCAACTCCACTAAAGTCCTCAAACATATCTCCCTCTGAAATCCACATGCTATTATACAGAAATTTACAAATCACCAAGTTAAGTTATTACTGTCCATCTCTGCATAAGTATGGGTTCATCCACGGGGCGGTAATGTGCATTCTTCCACTTGTCACAACACCAAAAAAAAAAGTCTCTCCCTCCCTACAATAGCCATTATCCTTCATCAGCCAGTAAGTCCCAGCTCAGTAGCCACTTCCTTATTCATGCTGAAATATGTACAGGCCTGGTGCAGGCAGCCAGAGATCCTGTGGTTTCATATGTGTAATGGCCAGAGCATGGCCACAGAACAGCAGTCCACAGCATCCCTCCAGCTCTTTCATGCCTTTGGCCCCATTTCCATCATGCCGCTGGAGGCTTGACGGGGTAGAATATCGGCGTAAATGTGCCTAGGGCTGAACACTTAGAGTAGCTGAATTCCAGCACTTTGAACAGTGATTATTCTCTGAGATACCACCATTATCTGCTGCAAGAACACACCTTTTGATGAGTGCTGACAGAAATGCTAATCTCTGAGTGTAAACACAAGTATTTAGATGGCAATTTGACAACACCATGGCTATGCCTTTAATTCCAGCACTCAGGAGGCAGAGGCAGGCGGATCTCTGAGTTCTAGGCCAGCCTGCTCTACAAAGTGAGTCCACGACAGCCAGGGCTGCTGCACAGAGAAACCCTGTCTCAGAAAACAAAAACAAAAAACAAAAAAAAAAAGTAAAGCACAATCACAAAGAAGTAACATGGGAGTAGATAATCTTTTTTTCTTCTCACTCATAAGAAAACCAGATAACACGCAAGTTCTGGAACCTTTTCTAGAAAAGAAATCAGTGGGGAAAAAATTATCCCTTCAAGCACTTTCTTGTTTTTTTCTTACTGAGCCAAATTGATCGTATGTCCCCACCCAGCAGCGCTGCTCTACGCAGCCCAGTCAGCAATGGAGGTCTAGCATCAAGATCTACACACGCCAAAACGTAAACCACATCCACAAGAAACAAAGAACGCAGTTCAGACTGCGTGTGTGCTGCTTTAAATATCTACATAAATGCAACGTCTTTTCAGTTATTCTCCAGCTCATGGTATACAGATCCTCATAATGACGCAAGTGGTAGCCAAAGTTGCATTTTAATGGTTTTGAGATGGGTAGGAAAGGTTTTCAAGAATTCTAGTGGACCTCATGACTGGCTCCGTGGACCACAGTGTGACACTGATCAAAACCAAGGTATAGCTCGTCCTGGGGAATAAGGAAGGCAAAAGAGGTGAGGTTTGCCTCTGTGGTGGGTTGCTGGATACTCCTTATCCCCTCTGCCTGCACCCCACCCCACCCCACAGGGAGGCCTGCCCTAAGCTCTTTATACTGTGAGATAACCTGTCTCTATCTCACCCACCCTCCATCTGGGACCCTCCACATCAGGGGAAATTACAAACCTCACTTATTTTAAGTAAGCAACCCACAGTAGTCAGCTTTCCATAACTATAGCAAAATGCCTGGGTTAATAGCCTTGTGAGCTGCAAAGACTGATTTGGGTTCACAGTTCCAGGGTTTCTGCCAAATGTCAGTGCCTCCGATGCTGTGAGGAGCAGCCATACAGCAAGAAGGGTGCCAAGTACTGTTATAAAGTTTAGCCATCACTCTAGGAAAACTGTTTAGACATAAAACTTCACTGGGAAGAGTAAATAAGCTGCCCCTGGTCTCAGAGGCAGAACGTAATTAAACAAGTCCTGAAGAAGCAGTCAGTCGTGAACTTCTACCTAGGAGTTAAATAGCCTTTAGAGAGTATAAATTTCATTTTCTATTATTTGAAGGGGTGCTTTTGCAGCAGATAACATCTGTATAAAAATCATGGCTTTCTTCATGACCTTTGCACACAGCACAGCGTGCATGTCACACACATGCACCTCCTTCGCACTGTCTCATTCCCCTGCCATTCACAGTCCCTGAGCACCAGTAGACACCTTCTTCTTTCAGAATTATGCTTTAGTCTGTGACCATATCTTCCACTTGGGATCAACTCTCAATATTAGCTTAGTGATAGAGCATTTGCCCAGTGTTTACAAGGCTGCGGGTTTGATCACCAGAATTTCAGAAAAATAAAATGACATTTCCTTTCCAATTATGTACAAGAAATAGGGGCTCTTTGAGGCCCCAATCTTTTCCTCATCAGCCTTTCATGAGCCAGAGGGATTATAAAGGAAAAAAAAAAAAAAAAAACACATGTGCAAATAATACCACATTATTTCCAGGGCTATAAACTATGGAACAGATTGTATTTGCAATATCTGCTTGAAATAAGCCTGTAGTATGTTAGACCCAGGGGACGAGTCAACCTAACCTGTCACAAATACCCAGAGCAAGACATTGGACGCCCTGATACAATCTGTGTGTTTACAGGAGGCCTCCCTTCAAAGGTAGCTCAGATCCGGATCTGAAGACCTTTATTTGAACTCTCGACTGCGGCGTAATTGACAGGGAGAATTAAAGGGGATATGAAGACCTGGGCCTGAACTTTTTCAGCAGTCTCAGCTCGGCTCACATTGCTCGTGATATTAGAGGTTGCCGTGATGATATTAAATGATGCCGCACTGACAAAGATTAACAGACTATGCAATTAGATTTAAATGCTGTAATTGGAACATGCTGTTAAGTGCCTACCATCAGTCCTGGGCTCCCTTATGACAAGTGAGTCTCTCCTTGGGCTGCTTTGTAAATTTAACACTGTCCTCGCCAGTCACAAATCCACTACCACTTGCACGGAGGTGAAGAACAGACCAGCAGTTCTATGCTATCAAGGGATTGCCATGGACCCTACTGCACACATCTACAGTACCGTGTGCTTACATTATGCTGGCAGGTCCTCGGAGCTTTCTGACCACCCCATGGGTGAGTAGAGGATACCCACCCCAGAGCTGTATTGCAGGATCAGCAGCAGAGAGAATGCCTGCCCACTCCTAAGCTATGATATGCTCTGCATCTAAACCAGGTCCCAGCCTCTGGGAGCCCTTCCCTTTCCAGCCTACCGCTCTGCCTAGGTGTGACGTACACCTACACTTGGGCAGCCGAGCAGCCTTCTCTAAAGAGGTGAAGAGCTGCTGACACCCCCAAAAGACAAGCAACCACATTTTGTTGCCCATCACCCTCTTCACAATAGGTCTCCACCAATGATATTGCCTTGATTAATCAGTGATTGTTCACAGACCTCACGAATCCATCACCACCTGCTTGTGGAGCACTATCCCCCGTCTGGTCATTGATAAGCACAGATGAAATTAGAACTTCAGCCTCATTGACTATTTCTACCTGTCAGCCCAATGTTCTCCCTTACAAAATACAAAAACTAATAGCTAACATTTACCAAGATAATCACCGTGAGTCCTGGCTTTTATAGACGACCTATATGTACCAGCTCTGATTTTTAAAAGTTGATTTTCTGTCACTGTGGCAACAGAATCCCATAGTCAGGTCACAAAGGTCATCACAAAACAGGAAGAGTTAATGGACCTCTGAAACCATCCACCAGCCCTCACAATGAAAATAAATCAGAATTGAGGGGTTCCTTGCTAACAAACTTTTAGATAATTAAAACAATTCATGGGTTAACTACAGTTTAACTTTGAAAAGCTAATTGAATGCAAAATCACCCTTCTGTTCAAATCACCTGGCCATTCAGGACACCTCTATTTAAAAGAAAAACAAAACAATAAAAGCATCCACTCATATTCTTCCAAAGTACCCCTTCCCAGATACAGTAATGACTGTAGAAGCAAACCTGAGTGTGGGTCATTCAGTTTTTCCTCCTTTCACACACACACACATGCACACGCACATGCACACGCGTGCACACATATACGTGTGCGCACACACGCACATGCGCAAACACACACAATATTTACATCTACCTTGAGTTTTCACTTCAGAATGAAACTTCAAGATCTTTTCACAGCAGGTCCTAAGGATCTTCAGCAGCATGGTTCCATAAGACCAGGCTCTGGCTGATGAATCATCAGGTATTTCCAGCCATTTTCCGAAACAAATAGTATTGCAAATGCCAGTTTTCTAGCAGGTAAACACAGATAGAGCATAATTTCTAGAACTGAAGCTATAAGATTAAAGCAAAGATACATTTACAATTAGTCCACTGTTATCTATTTGAATTGTATTAATTTATCTCAATCCATCTGCATGACTGTTTTTTGCAGTCTTGGCAACATTACATTTAATTGTTTGACAATTTGATAGGTAAAAAAAAAAATATATGAAAATAATTGCAATTGTTAGTTCTCCTGGTGTGCAGTGAAGGAACGTTCACATCTGTGAGTCTCGGGTTGAGATTTTTCCTTTCTCATAACTGTAAACGTATGGGCTTTGCCAACTTCTCCGGTGTGTGGATGATCTTTTTGAGGTTAGTTTGAAAGCCCTGTTTTTATATTATAGACATCGGGCTTTGTGATAACTTGAACTTATTTTTTAAAGATCATTTATCTTTTTACTCTGTTCATGGTATTTTTATGTGGGCATACTTCAAATATATAAAGATTTATCAAATTGTCCCTTCTGGCTTGGTACTTTTTATAACAGTTGAAAATTTTCTCATTGCTAAGTAGTAATTACTTAGTTATTTTTGTCATGCAGTTACATTAGTTTTTGTTTGGGAGATCATGCATGCCATCGTGCACTTGAGGAGGTCAGAGAACAAATCATGAGAGACAGTTCTCACCTCCCATCAAGCATTTCCTTCGGCTTGGACTCAGTTCATTCGCGCTTGTCTGCAGGGGTCTTTCCCAGTCAAGTCACCCTCATGGCCCTGTGATGTCACTTTTACTGTTCGATCCATTTCAGTTTTATTTTGATGAACAGTACTAACAGGAATCCAAAATTATTTTCCAAGTGGATACTTGGCAATTGCTATAATAAATGTCTGTCGCCAAATCCCCCAGTTCACACACATGTGCAGTGGTGTGAACGGACCAGGGTATATGACATATCAATTACCATGAATGTGTAAGTTTCACAGGTGGGCTTTCTACACTCTTTCTTTGGTTTTACTTTTCAGCCAGTATTTTTCTGTCTATTAAAGATGCAGGATATATTTTAATATTTCCTAAAATAGTACTTTCTTTTTTATGAATCTGGTTATTCTCAGTTATTTTTCCGTAAGATTTGTTTTTAAATATCACCTGGTGTTGTATTAGGATTATATGTGATTTAAGCACTAATGAAGAAAAAATCCCACTCGTTTTAGAATGTGTCTTCCTATACGTGAACTTGGTATGTACCTCTCCTCTTCTTGTTCAGCTCTTTTTTCCTATAATTTCAGGAGCATGAGTGCATATGTGTTCTGTGCACATGTGCACACATGTATAGTTGTGCTTCTTCACATTTAATATATTATTTACACTCTTTGTATATAATGTATTAAAAGCTCCCTTTATTTCCACCGGGAAGTGAATATAGAGGTAAATGATTATAAAATAAAAGGGCTGTATTCATACATGAGTGTATATTTCCTCATTATTATACCCCTGGTGGTGGATTCTTCAATTTGTTGCTGTTTTCATCCTACTGGTAACTCATTTGGGTTTTGAACCTTGACTGTGAGTACTGGTAGCACTGGTTTCACTGGGTGATCTTTTAGATGCCTTTAATTTCTACAACCCACTGAGCAAAATCCAACAACAATTAAGTGTTACAAAGTTTGGTACTGACAGTAAGAGAAAAAGCTGAGGAAAAATAGCTCCTTATTCTCTGTGGTAATTGCAACATCTAACTAGCAGCTCTCAACGGTGTGTCACAACACCTTTACAGGTCAAAGGGTCCTTTCACAGGGGTCGGCTAAGCCCATCGGAAACTCACATACTTACATAATGATTCATAACAATAGCAAAATTAAAGTTATGAATAAGTAACGAAAATAATCATATGCTTGGGGGTCACCACAACATGAAGAACTGTAGTAAAGGGTAGCAGCATTAGGAAGGTGGAGAACCACTGCTCTAGCATAAATATGGCCATGTGGTATTTGTTAGATGAGAAGACAGAACACCAAATATTTGGTAGGCATTAAGCAGTATGACACAACACAGGACTCAGTGCAGAGGCAGAGGGTCACAGAGCTGACGGGCTAGAGAGAACTTGGGACTATGCTATACACTCACTTGTAGTCTAATCTACCTCTGCTCCCCTAGTTAATGGTGAGTTTTATGATCCAATATTTAATTCAGTTTCTTAATCTGTAAAATGGAATCATTACAGTATTCAGTTTATGGTGAGCTTTAACTAAATTAATTAGGTAATTAACACACAGATTGCTTGGTATGCATCATATTTTTTAAACCTACTTTTCTCTCTTCCTCACCTCATCTTTCGTCTCCTGCTTTTATTAGGAAAAGATACCTACTAAGTAAAAATAACCCAGTATAGAGAATAAAGGCACACACACACACACACACACACACATTACGAGAGAGAGAGAGAGAGAGAGAGAGAGAGAGAGAGAGAGAGAGAGAGAGAGATATGCACTTTTTTCAGTAGCCTTAAACTATGGTAGGAGCTTAGAGTCAGGTCCTAACCCCACGTCAGCCCTTGACTACCTGTGTGACCACAGCTATGTTCTTTAAATCACTAAATATTCAGGGTTTTTTCCCTATAAAACAGAAGTGATAATACTATTTCATAAGTCTATTTGCAGATGGCAATATATATGAAGCGCCTCGGACAAAGCAGGGACAATATCTCCTGTGTCCTTGCTCCTTCCTCACAGCCACACAATGACAGCTGATATATGGATTACCCACTGGCTGCCAAGAACGTTCCTTTTCAGTCAGACCACTCTCATGGAGGGGGGACTTCCAGCTGTCTGGTCAGGAGATATGACAAGATGAAGCCCCATCACACTCTCCTTCTCCCTGGCCTCCAATTCTCTGGTCATGTGAACCCCTTTTTGAAGAACTTAATCACATGCTGTCATGTATGGTTACTCAGCTTGCTGTGTTCTACCCACCGAAGCACCTCGTCTCACACTGTTCTTTTATCTCACAGAGCGCCTCTTGTTGGACTGAAACCAACGTCAGCAAGCAATTAAATGCTGTAAATCATATAATTTTAGGGTGGGAAGGTTACTGAGAGGCGTGACATATGAGTCCCCTCAACTACACTTGATTAAACTGTTTGAAAAACTCCACAGAAAGATTTCCTTTTCTACCACATCCTGTCCCACTAGGAAGTCCCTCTCACCCAGAGCCTGCCTGTGATTGCTTCTTTCTCAACCTGAAACACGATGCCCCATCCTTCCCCATTTTTCTAACCCTACTACTACAACACTCAGCAAATGACTTGCTCACCTCCAAGCCAGATCAGTGCCCCCTTGCAGTGCATCATGCTGGGCTCTCCGCCCTTCCTTCCCTGCCCTCATGGCACCTAGTACTTACCAACTTTTCTGCCGGTTGAAAAGGTAAGCAACTCTCTCACTCACAGGCCTTAAAAGTCCAAGATCCAGCTTTCTGATGTGAGCCCATAAAATTCCCTCCAAATGTCTTTTCTTTGTTGCACTGAGTCACATGTAGATTGCCACGGAAATGGAGAGGTTTTCTACCATTTCCTCTCATGTTTCTCTGTGTGCCCTTTATCCCATCTTCAGCTGTAGCACCAAACAATTCACAATGCCTACATTCCCACACCAACACCCCAGACACCTTCTGCATATTAACACTTCTATAAATATTCGTTGAATGGGTGAACTGAACCTTGGAAGAAGTGGTATCTAAAGCACTGAAAACTTCAACATACATTACATATATAATAAAGTTGTGATACATCAATTAGAGTGTCAATAAGCACCTTCCTCAATAACATACAAATGTGAAGTAATGTAATTAATTTAAAATTACACAATCAATCAGGTGTGCTTATTTTACCATCAACCAATGCATAATTACTTATCTGTGAGAAAGTTCAAAAGGGGTGTTACAGCTTCTAATGGGGCTTACATAGCGTATGACAACTCAGGAATTAGAGCATTGTTGATGTGACCAGACAAAGCTGTTTAAATATCAGGCACAAAAACAATGTCTATGCATTCTTTATTTCACTATAAATTTCTGACAAAATTTCTCTAGAGCTGACTAGCTCTATTAGTTGGGTGCAATTTTTCTATGTCTATGCCCTCCTCCTCCTCCTCCTCCTCTCCTCCTCCTTCTCCTCCTCCTCCTTCTCCTCCTCCTCCTCCTCTCCTCCTCCTCCTCCTCTTCTTCTTCTTCTTCTTCTTCTCTCCTTCTTCTTCTTCTTCTTCTTCTTCTTCTTCTTCTTCTTCTTCTTCTTCTTCTTCTTCTTCTTCTTCTTCTTCTTCTTCTTCTCCTTCTTCTTCTTCTTCTCTCTCTCCCTGAAGCCCCCACACATACACATATACATATCAATTATATAGATTATAGATAGGTAAGGAAGATAAAGTAGATCAGCAGTTCAGGTAAAGAGATAAACAGATAGATATAGCTATAGATAGACAGATAGATAGATCCATGATAAACAGGTGGGAGGATAAATGTACAGGTGGAGGTAAGATTTCAAAAAGGAATTCAAGAGCCTCCTTATTTGTGTCCCCTGGCAGAACGGAAGGGAAACAGCAGCACATGCCAGGAACTTGTTTAGCTGCTAATCCAAGGGAACAAGAGCACAGCTTGGCAAAGGTGATTAGGAGGAAGCAAAACATATCCTTAATTCTGTCTCCAATCCCTTCAGACGTCCTTGCCTTCACTCGTCAAACACTTAGTAAAGAATGAACTGAGTGGTGCACAGTGTCCTAATGGATGTGCAGAATTGGAGGGTGACCTGGTCTCCAGGCTGCCCTTACCTCTGAGGCTCAGCTTGCCACTGGAGACATACTTCCTCTATGGCACTTTCAACCAGCGGTGTTGGAACAAGGCTTGCCACTTGCTCTTCCATCCTGCTGCAGCTCTTCCAGAATCCCTGGACATCTCGTGTATGCAAAGTTCCTCGAAATTTATAGAATCCTCTTGAAAATGTCTTTAAAGTGAAGTAATTTGTTTGTACCATAAATATTAATGATACCTACCACGTGGGCAAAGCTTAACACCATCACACAGCAATGGAGAGCCTTCCACTTTCACTGTGGGTACCGTCTGTGTATTTGGGTTCTCTTTAGCCAGAAATAATTATGTCAAAGTGAGCAAAATATCAATGGCCCTTAGTGTTGCACATAGTAATTGAAAATGGTCTTCAGCCTGCAGAAAAGACCATTGCAATAAGGTATATTCAAGCCAAGAAGTCTACCTCCGCTGTCTCCTCCAGCCACCAACACCCTGCCTTCTGCCCGGTGTTTCAGAGTTGGAACACCTCCAAGTCTCTTGTTACCTTGGCTGGGGCACTTCATTTCCCCATGTTCATGTGCCTCACGTCAAAAACAGACCTATCACCCAACTCCTAGATGACTATTCTGGTGCTTCTGTAGCTAGCAGAAATGCAGGTGCGTGAAAACCCACTGGTCCAGCTATAAGACAAAAGTGTTCTGAGGGCTCTAAGTTGAAGGTGGCAAGAGCTCCGAACTCAGTGTCTTCTAGATGCTACCAGACAGTTCCATGGAGAACTGGGTGTGTGAAGGCTGTGCCTTCAGAGGCAGCAAGCAGCCATGGGCACCAGTGGTTTGTGTCAACCCCTCTAGTTCTCTTAATATGTTAGATGAGCTGGAAACTTGCTGTCCCTGGCCATTTGCATCTACAGCACAGAACTAGACCAGAATCATGTATTTCTCTGCCATGATGCCCACTCCAACCACCCCCTGTTTCTTTGTTTCTATCCCTTAGTGGTGTCAGAGCCTGATAAGAGTTGGGCAGTGTTAGGAGCATATGCAGCACTTTCCCCATCACACAAACCCCAGGGGATATTTAACTTCACACCTATTCTGAAGTGGTGTGGAGACTCTGCTGCGTGCTGCTTGGCATCTTCACACTCCTTTCCTGTTTCGTCAGCCTGGGATGCTTTCTAGGAATCACAGACAAAAGTCCTGTGAAGCCCAGACCACCGATGGGGAAAATGGGTGTATTTCTATCCTTTCAGATGTTGCTCTCATGTGAGGGTAGGAAACTCTCTGACATGATGCTACAAAAGACAAAAGCTTAAGCTCCCGGTGAAGATTTTTCTGACATTGATCCTCTGCATTGGTGTTTGGGAAGCAGTCAGCCAATAACAGTGGCTTCTTCCACCCAAAAATTTGGAGAATCCAAGTTAGATGTTCAGAGAAGCCATTTTTTTCACCTGGGAGGACTCTTTAAAGTGGAATCCAGGTGGCTCTCAGCATGAAAGCTGAGTTATTGACAAAGGACAAGAGTTTGGGGTTATTTCTTTGACACCAATCCATATTGCTTTAACAGGATTCAGTCACAGCGAACTTGAGAGTCCCTCCAAAACTGCTAATCTGCTCTCAGTTACTTCTGCTGGTTCGAACTGACCGGGCAACTATCCCAAGATCAGTCCAAGGAGAAAAAAATGTTCTCCTGTGTTACTTAAATAAACTTTGTCAAGGAAATAAAGTCCCAATTAGGGAACTGGAGCTTTAGAAAATGATCATATCCTTGACTTACTAGCCAATTTCTATATTTTTTTTTTACCTTGGCACTCCCCATCTATGAAAAGGGGGGGGGGGTGATACTCTGTGATTCAGGAGATTACCATGTAAGAATGTGAGCATGTGTGTCCTAACACATATGTCTCCCTATCAATAAATCTTAGCTTCTCTTGCTAGTTCTACATCAGCCATAGTGAGGGATGAATGTGGCATAGAGACAGGGGAAAGCCCAGAGGCGGCAAGTAATAGAAGCGCCTGTGATCATCATAAGGTGGTGGGGTGGGCATTGGTCATAAGGTGGTGGGGTGGGCATTGGACGACTTCAGGCAGTAGATGTTAAGTGTCTGAAATTCTGACTTTCTATCTGCACCAGTGTAGGCATTAGTTGGTGAGCAATGCATAATGCAAATACAAAAGTCATGCAAGATGTTCATGGTACAGACTCACGACAGGGTCTTCTTCATTTCCCCTATGCATTAAAGTATGAAGCCTCATTGTTCCAGAAAAGGACACAGCGTCAGCAGCATGGCCAACAGGTCAAGTGAGCCGCCACCTATTTCTATGAGTAAACGTGTTGTTGGAGCACCGCCAGGACAGTTTGCCTACTCGTATCTATGATTTCTTTACTTGCTGCAGACATCACACAGGCTGAAAAGCCTCTTACCTTTACTCTCAGGTACCTTGGCTGACCTTTGTTCTGACCTGTATATTTCTAGTTCTCAAAAATGTAAAAATCAATATAATCAAATAATTTGCCTAAGGCCCAAAGGATACTTCACTAAATACAAAATAAAGAATGTGCTTTACCGGGTGGTAGTGCAGCCATAATGCGATATGGTTATTAGCCCAGAGAAAACCCTGACCAGAATCTCATTTCCAGCCACATAGCCAGCCATAACTTGCAAGATCCTTGGCCCAAAGTACATATTGCTTATCACAGTCTATGAGTTCAGTCTAATGAAATGAATGTAATGAAAACATATCTGTAAGTAAGTTACAAAGTAAAAATTTAAGACTAGTGTGGCAGGCAAAAATATGACCACTTACTTAACTTGACACAGGAGCTAATTCTAGAGACTGCCAGGTAACACTCTGTGTGCAAACACTAAGGAAGTTTTGGTCTATAGCTGATGCTACTGGGTCCAGATCAGAAAATATCTTACATGTATATATTGAAGCCCACTAGTTTCTCTTATAGGGGTTTATATTATCCCGTTATACTTTTGAATAGAAATTAGTTTTTTTAATTTGCATGCCAAGGACCCTACTTGCTTATGTGAGATAATCTCACCTTAATCTTAACGTATCACCATGAAGCAAAGTCATATTCTAGATATTAAAATGTCCGCCTTTTCCCTGTGGACTTTCCATTGTCCCTGTGGGGAGAGGCTACTGGGGGAACAAGACTGACAAGCCACACACTGTTCTGTGCAAGGTGACAGGCCTCTGTGGCTCTGTCTTGCTGCATCTCATCCCTGCTCCCAGAAGCACTGGTATCATCTCTGCTCCTGTGCCCAAGAAGCTACTGATGATGGCCAGCATTGATGACTGCTACATATCAGCCAGGGGCTGCACTGCCACCCTGGGCAACTTTGCCAAGGCTACTTTTGATGCCATCTCCAAGACCTACAGCTGCTTGACATCTGACTTCTAGAAAGCGACTGTGTTCCTCAAATCTCCTTATCAGAAATTCACTGATCATCTTGTGGAAACCCACACCAGAGTGTCTGTTCAGAGGATCTAGGCTAAAGCTGTGGATATCACATAGAGGTTTTTATACAAGAAAAATAAAGTGAATTAAGTCTGTTAAAAAATACTTTCTACTGGTTAGTAGTAAATGCCTAATAGTCCTTCCTTTATGTTTTGTGGGGGGTTTGGCAACACTGCTATAATTGTTCATGTGAAAAAAAAAATGGAATAATTATTGACAGTGTCAGGTATGGTTTCTATCTCATGGAGCGGGCCTTAAATCAAAATGGTTGGATGCTCCCATAACAGCCGTGCCACTATTGTAACAGTAGGCATATCTTGCAGGCAAGTCATTATTGTAGGTCGCAGGGTTCGAAGCTCAGTGAGATTGATTCTCACCAGCAGAATATTCAGCACCTTCAGTCGCTAAGCTATCCAGAAAGAGGCAAAAGCTACAGCTGAGTGCTGTTTTCATCAATAAAGTATTATCTTCATGCTGCGGAAGGTAAGCAGCAACATTGGCAATAGTCTGTAATGTTTTGGAGGATTTTAGAGATCCCATTGGACAACAACTCAAATTGATTAATCCTTGTGATGGAAGTTTTGCTAGATGACATAAGAAGTCCAGTTGAGGTACTGCCCCCTTCTATTGTATGGTGACTTCATTTTAACTCTTTTTACATGTGTGTGTATTTTAGGGAGCTTTTCTAGTGATGGGCTGCACATGGCTATTTATGAAGTTCTTTACGTTAGTTATCCCACACCATATTTCCTCCACTGCTCTCTCCTATCCCCACTTAATTCTCCTACTCAAATTTTCCCTTTATCCATTTGCAGCACTATATTTTAATTGCCTTCTTTGGAAATACGACTCTTCCAACTATTTCTTCACTAGCTACCTGACTTCTGTGAGTATTCTGGACGAAGTACACGTATCTAAAATCTGAAGGCTAACATCTACAAATGTGAAACAACATCCAATATTTGTACTTCTGGGTCCGGGTTATGTCATTTGGAATGGTTATTTCTAACTCCATCCACTTATAATTTTACAATTCCACCTTTTTGCCAGCTGAATACTATTCAGTTGTGCACACATGCCACATTTCTATTATCCATTCTTCAATTGATGGGTATCTAGACTGTTTCCAATTCTGTAAGCAGAATAGCAATGAACACAGATAAGTAAGTGTCTCTGTAGTTAAGATGTAGAGTGCTTTGAATATGTTCTCAGGAGTCATGTAGCCTTATCTTGTGATAGATCCATTTCCAGTTTTTTAAGGAACCACCACACTGATTTGATAGGTTTGTACCAGTTTGTGCTCACACCAGCAATGAATAAATGGTCCTCTTTACACAAATTGTCAGTTTGTATTTTCATTTGCTTTATTAACCTTGACTGTTCTGACTAGAGTAAGATGAAATCCCAAAGTAGTTTTTATTTATATTTTCCTGGTTGGTAAGGGTTTTTAAGTGTTTTACATCCACTAGAGTTTCGTCTTTTGAGGACTGTCTATTTAGTTCTATCTCAGTTTTTAATTGGGCTCTTTTTCCTGAAATTCAGTTTTTGGAGTTCTTTGCATATTTGACATATTAACATGAGGCTAGAAAGGTCATGAGCCCTATGGGACCTACAACTGTTGTTTTTGCTAAGTGAACGGAACAGTGAACCAATGCCTAATGACATTGCAGAAACCAAGGATCAGTGCATTTCTCAACTCTCACCACAGAGACTGCTTCTTGTGGTGGACAGTAATTAACATAATTGGTCAACATGCAGAAAATGAGGGACTTTGGAATGTTCAGCCCTAAATGGGAAGTCTATATCACACTCCCACCCTCAAGGCTTGGGGGTCTGTGTGACTGAGGAATGGAAGAGCCAGACATACAGGATGTGTTCAAGAAGGAAAGAGCATCTTCCAGACACAACATGGCGGATGAGCACATGAACTCACAGAGACTATGGTAGCATGCACAAGCCCTGCCGGAGCTCAAGCCAAACAAAATGATGGTGGAGCAGAGATGGGCATGATGTCCTACTTCTAGCCAAAACTCTATTTGCAAGTGCTGCTACTCAAAGAGGGAAAATAAGCTTTCTTCCATGTAGTGACACTGGGTATATTAACCTGACTCTAGGGCAGGCTCCCATGCTCAGAGGTTGTCAGCCAAACAACCTAGTCTCCATGAGTTTGTTATGTTTTATTTTTAGGAAAGAATATAAACTTTGGTTAGAGAGCTGGAGGTGTCTAAGGGGACTTGGGAGAAGGGGAAAATATATCAAATTCTTAAAGAATAAATAAAAACATAATTTAAAAATTATGTGTAACTGCCCTAGAGTTAGGGCCTGTGTAGATAAGTATTACCAGATTATGGGGTTGGAAACAGCAACCAAAAATGTACGTCCTAGCACTTCAGTGCTGAGTTTTATTTTGTTTTGCTAAAGTGTGTTCCACATAAAATCTCCTGACTGAGAATCATGAAAAGGTTGCTTTGCATAAATGTTGCAGGAAGGTAAATATAACATAATAAGTTATGTTGGATAAGTTATGTCTTCATACATATTTGACAGGGTCAAGTATTAGAAATAAAATCAATTAATCTATGGGTTTTCCACTTACCAGTTCACGTTGAGCTAAATGATTATCTATAAGGAAATATATCATTTGACCACAAATTCTAACAGAAATATCTTTGGCTAATGGAATTTGAGAGTTATTAGGATATTTGAAAATTATCTTGAAATTAAATTAAGAATGCCATTGGTTTCTTTAATCTTTCCAGAATATTCAGATAATAGAAGCAGAACAGTTTTTGAGGTTTTCATATTATCTTATAGAATATTTAAAATAATGATTCCTACAAAATGTTTGTAACAATCAAAGAAAACATTTCACATTTGCTTATAAGGCACAAGGGCCCTGGTTTTGACCCCCTTCACCAGAAACTAATTACATCCACTGAACCTAAGATGCTCAATTCCTTTTAATTTAATTTAATCATCTTTCAAGTGAATATATTTTCTGTCCTACAATCATGTCAAATGTTTGATGACAATCCAAATCTTCCATAATAAAATTGTACTACTTAGAGAATTAAGCATATTAAGAAAATGCAAATAAGATATTGGAAGAACAGTGAAAATCCGGATAGAATGTAGAGGTTTTTTCCCCAGACATTGAAAATTCCAACACTTAACCCATTGTCTGTTGATAGCTGGTTTTAAAAAATATGATGCCAGGCATGGTGGCACACGCAGTTAATCCCGGCACTTGGGTGGCAGAGGCAGGCAGATTGCTGTGAGTTCAAGCCTAGCCTAGTCTACAGAGTGAGTCCAGGATAGCCAAGTCTCCACAGAGAAACCATGTCTGGAAAAAACAACAACAACAAAAAAGATGCTTTGGGACTTGGTAGATCTCAAAGCTCTAACCTGATAGTTACCTACCTCTAAATACAGCACACTTAGCAGGCATACAACTAAAAGAAACCACATTTCTAGACATAAACCAAGATCTTAAACCATCTATATAGTGAACGAAGCTTGCATAGTTTTATTGATCACCTAGAACTAAGTTTGTTTGTATGGATTCAAATCATATAAGGAGCACAAACCATTAGTCTAGACACTGGCTCACAAAGCAAGCCTGTAGGTCCCTACAAGGCAGCGGGGCACAGCAAGGGGATAGGAAAAGAGGTAAGAGGGAACAGAGGAGGGGAGGGAGCAGAGGAGGGGAGGGGGCAGAGGAGGAGAGGGAGCAGAGGAGAGAGTAGGGACTAACTGAGAAGAGATGTCATGATTTCACAATGAAAGAAAAACCTAGGAACCAACCTGAGAAATATATTCAAAAAAAACGACACCACTGGGAAGATTTCAGAGCCACACATATGCACCACTGTAGGTGTTTAGCAGACAAATTAGAAGAAGCCAGACATAAAAGCTTCTGTATGTCCAGCACTTGCTCAAAAGTTGTGTCCCAAAATGATGGGCAGCGTAGCCCGTATGTTAATATAACCTGCAGAAAAACTGCAGAAGTAAGTGAAGACTGTCCAGATTTTACTTATATTGATTGATGACTATTTATTTAATTTATTTATTATATTGTTGTAGCAAGAGTCAGTCTGCTAACACTTGCACTTGGCAGAGACATGAAGGTGGACAGAGAAACAGACATCTTTTCAGTGAAAATAGGCTAGGTTTCAGGTGTGCGCTTGTCAGGTAGAGAAGCCTAAAGCGGGCTCTATAAGGAGGCATCTTATGTCACTGGTTTGGGAAGCATATTTTACTTTCACTTATTGTCCTTGGGTTGGAGATTGGGGTCAACAAATGAGGAGATCAGCAGTTAGTGATCAAGTCCTGAGCCAATTTCTGCAGAGCTGCATGTAGCTTGGCTTCTACTTTCCATTTGCCTTATAGGCCTGAGCTCTATTTTCATGTGTTATCGGTACCTTGTCTACCTATGCATGCGGTTTCTCAGTCCTTGAATTTTCTAGTCCATATTCTGCTAATTATTTCTGTTCTCTGATTATTGATCGAAAAAAGTTGGCATGATCTGAATACTGAACACTAGGCAAGGATGGGTAACTATTTAAACCATACCTTCTAATCACCTAAGAGCAACCATGGACCATCTTGAGCAGAAGTTTCAAATAACAAAGAGGATGATCCTGAGACGTCTTGTGGTGTTGGCCAGGCTGGCTCCGGATTGTACAGTCTAGCCTGAGATAGTGCAGTGTCTTCAGCACCGCAACCCGAGGCAAAAGTAAGGCAGATAGAAACGAGAGGAACCTGGGGGAGGAAACAATGGTTAGCAATAGTTAATATTTTTAGCTCATTGAGTTTCCTTAACATTATTAGCCATATTATTTTATAGATGAAATTGAAACAAAGCTAATTAACTACCCTAGATACATAACTGGTAATGAGGTGAGTGGAAGCTCATGCTGGCCAACCTCAGAAACTTCACGTTTTCAACTAATATAACCAGGGAAGCTATGCACACATGCAGACAGACCAATCTGAGGGGGTTAAGACAGCTGGATGGGTGCCATCTTGCCACAGTGGATACTGTCGGGACAACCCTGAGTTTCCTACCCTGTCTCAGTTCTAAGTTTCTCATCTGTAGCAAGGAAATTATAACCACGAATTGGGTAAAGTCTCTCTTTGTGACATAATAGCACATGGTTATTATGATGTAGCAAAAAAATCACACAATATGAAATAATATGCGATGGAATGGAAGAGAGTATTTCCCAGAAGCTCTTGCATGGAGTAGAAAATGCCTAACCACAGAGGATACTTTAATCAACTTCTGAGAGAGGAAGGTCAAGATTACACACATAGTTGCTAAACTTGTCTAAGGACAGGTGTGACATGTTAATAATAGGGCTTTTGTTTCTCACCATGTTTATGAAATCTTAGTCTTTGGCTTAATTGATTTGTAAAGTGCCTGGTATGATCAACACCAATTCTCTTTATCCACTTCCTCAAAACTTTCCCAGGCCCACTCCATAAGACGAAACCCACACTTGACCCTGCTACAGTGTGCAAGAATCTGAGAGTAGGTAGGCCATAGACCTAGAAGAAAACCTACTATTATTGTACTTAATGAACATAGCAGTGGCTCCTAATGCTTCACCTACAGATCAGTGCCTCAGCCTTCATCAGAGAAGACTTTTCTTACAGTGGATGGGAATTGGAAGAGAGACCCAAATTATGCAAATAATGGGAGACTCTGGAGCACTCCTAAATGGGATGTCTCCATCCAACACCTCCTCCACCAGAAGCAGAGAGTGTAATAGCCAGAAGTGATGGGTGACTCCAAGATACCAGTCTCTTCCCGACACAAAAGGGCTGGTGTGCAACAGAACAGGCGTATACTCGAAGTCAGAGACACTGTAGCAACGCACATCAGACCTGCACATGTTCAAGGCACTCCAGACTGAGTGCTCAAAGGCGGGAAGTGGACATATAGTCTCACCCCTAACCAAGAAGCTACTTGTAACTGATACTTGCTGGTACAAGAAAAATTGGTGTTCTCCAGTGGAGTGTCACTGAGTACATCAACTATATGCCCAGGAGAAGTTGATCAATATAAAATAAATGCCTTTTGAGGAAGGGGCTTTTTATCTTGTCTTTATTGGTTTTGAGATTTTTCATCTTACTAAGCACATCCTCTTCCACTGAGGCACAACAAGGCAGCCCAGCTAGGGGAAAGTGACCGAAAAGCAGGCAACAGAATCCATGTCAGAGACAGTCCTTGCTCCAATTGCCAGGGGACCCACATGAAGACCAATCTGCCCATCAGCTACATGTGAGTAGAAGACCTTGGCCCAGTCAGTGCGTGTTCTTTGGTTGGTGGTTCTAGTCTCTGTGACGCCTCATGGACCAGCTCTAGTAGCTTCTATTAGAAGTTCCACCATTATTTTTTCTGTGTCTGTGTCTCTGAGAATAGCGATCAGAAAGTTGACATTCTCTGAAAACACTCTTCCAAATGGCCAGACTGGCCAGATCTTAAAGAAGTCTGAGCTCTGCTCTTGGGTGGACAACCCTTAAGATGCATGAAGGTATCTGTTGCAGATCTCTTCTGAATAACACAGGTCATTAGGGGACAGAAGTGTGGGGAGGACAGAAACAGAGAGGAGACAAGAGGTTGGAGAGACGCCAGCAGTGTGCAACTCAGTCACATAGCTGTCATTATTAAGAATATATTTTTTATAATGATGTGATATGTGAATTTTCTTTAGATCAGCTATCTTACCTTGGTTTTTCAAGACAGAGTTTCTCTGTATAACCTTGGATGTCCTGGAACCCATTCTGTAGACCGGATGCCCTTGAATTCACAGAGATCCACTTGCCTCTGCCTCCCACACTCTGGGATTAAAGATGTGCTCCACCATCACCCAGTTTAGATGAGCTACTGTCAAGCTCTAGGCCTTTATACCCAAATGGCTGCTCAATAATTGTTCTCAGGTATTTCATGGGCTCACAAGCCCAGGGCCAATGCTGAACTTTAGGCATTCCTCTCCGTTTTGCCCCTTCTGCACTATTTCCCACTTAAAATCTTCATACCAAATCTACCTCAATGGTCTCACCAAACTTAGAGTCTTAAATGTAACAGAGAATGAGGATAAAAATATCACCTTCTTGGCTCCTTAAACTGCCAATCGGTGGCAGATCTGTGCCTCTTAGTCACCAGTGGCAAGAAGGGACAAGCCTGAGAGGTTGATGCTCCTTACACCTGAATGCCAGGTCCTGAGACTGTGTCTGGAGCCCTGTGTGCTCTCAAGGGTCAGGCTGTGCATCACTGTATTGCCCAATCTCAGAAGTAACTGAAGAATAATGAATAAATGAACACATGAAAATTAAAAATAAAAGAAGAAAAGGAATAACTGTAGTGGAGGATATCATCTCATGGGCCACAACCCATAATTTCTTACTCTTTTACCACAGATCAGATATAAATTGAGACTACTGACTCGGAATAAGCAAGATCCTTGGGATCATTGATTCATTCATACACATGATTCCACAAAAATGACAAGTGCCTCATTGCAACACATGGGGTTGAGCCTTGAAACATTTACCTCATGCCATACTGGTAGGCATTACCCTGGAATCCCTCTCTTCTGAGACCTGGGCCTCTTAGATATTGGGACCATGTCTATGCTCTGTCTGTTGTCCCCAGAGAGCTTCATCACCTGTGTTCAGAAAACATATGTTGAGTCTGCTCAATAATTGTTCTCAGGTATTTCATGGGGATTACAACCCCAAGGCCAATGCTGAACTTAAGACTCCCCTCCATTTTGTACCTCCTATGGACAGATTTTTCCACTTATTTCACTTCCCTTATAAAGTCAAAAGGCTTTTATTGTGGTAAGGGTTTTGGGTCTCAGTGCAATACTACCAGTAATCACATCTCAATTTCTGCCTTTTATTAAACACCACATTAGAGTTGATTTTGGTGAATAGTTCAACACATTAGTAGAGAATATGTGTACCAATTACTTGCATTGCTAATCATCAGTTTTGGGGTGAAGACTTGAAGGCTTAAAAGTAGTATAGGATTGCAGTCCACCCAGAGTAAACCCATGCACTCACCCTAAAGATATGCGGTTACTGATTTGAGAGGCGAAAGGGGACTATGCACTGATCCACACGGGAACCTTTGCTCTGCCACGGATTCTAACATGTGGCACATGTGTGGAAGGAATGAAGCCACAACAAAAGCACAGTGGCTACAGAGGCAGTACCGAGGGTAGAATGGTGAGGAGGGTGTCTCTTGCACGGTACTGGAATCAATTTTCGACTGTTCCCCTTTGCTTCCCATGCTCGAGCACCTGTTTCATATTTGACATCTCATAGCAATCCCATAAGCTTATGAAACACAAAGACGTATAGGCGTGGTGGAGCTAGGGACTGGGTTGTTTTGTTTTCCATGTTAGGTAAAATCTTGATGCATGGGGAATAGCTGTTGGAAGAGATTCATAAAGGGCATGACTGCATAAAATATTTACAGTCTCTACAGACAGCACAATCGTGCTATGGGAAAGTTCCCCGGGACTGGACAGTGTTACAGAGTGACTCCCCGAGCCTATTAACAAGGACCTTTTGTCTGATTCTCTCATCTAGACTACTGGGGACTCTTGAAAGCAGTGCACCTGCCTTTAGTCATAAGCCACGAATCAACTAAAGGACTACCACAGGAGATCGCTCCCCACCCCATACGCCCATGACTGCATCCTTTAACTACTTCCTGTTTTTTTACTACTCACATATCCACTTTTCTTATCTGATTCATTATATATGATGGCTTAAATTTTATTTTAGTATCTCTATCTTCACTCTCAATTTGACTTCCCAGTGTATCCAACCTTTTGGTGTTGAAACACAATTTTCATCTAAACGTCCACACTTATACAATTGAATTCTAAAACACAAGCAAAAAAGTACAAAAAAAAAAAAAAAAAAACCCAAAACACTATTTTAAGTAAATTTACAATTTACTGTTACCAAAATCCATAACCGTCCTGGGATTCATGTGTCCCATAAGCCACAGGTATCCTTTTTTAATGCAGAAAATTGGTTGTACTGACCCTGACAACTGCTCTGCTTAATCACACTGGCATCTGTGGGCAACTGGTCCCAACTCCCCAGGACAAGAACTTCTGCTACCTCTCCAGGGACAACCATTACAAGTTTGGTAGAGAAAAGTTCTGGACATACCTTGAATTCTTACAGCTTCACTCTGATAATGTAGCATCAAAATCTAGGAGGCACAAAAAGCAAACAAACAAACAATGGAAAATAAGCTAAATTAAGGGAGATGTCTGAAAAGGGTGATAGAATGAAAAAGATGAATCAAGAGTTTAAAATCCATACAGTGTTTTTCTGAATGTACTAGTACTCAGAAAGCAGATGGGGCCCATTTATATGCACTATTTCCACCAGACAATGATGATGATGGTGGTGGTGGTGGTGGTGGTGATGATGACGATAGTGATGATGATGATGATGATGATGATAATCATGATTTTGGCCAACTTACTTTCAATTAAATAACATAGTGTCTCTCCAAAATACATACACTTCCTTCTCTAGATAAAAGAAAATAAGTGAACAGTTTTATCTAAAAGCCAAGCAGGTGTGGCAACCTACAGAAGTATATGTTCTATGTAACCTACTCCACACGTCCAATAGAAAGGGAAAGACGGTGAGGAGAAGAACATGTTAGAGGGAAACCTGATGGATGCATTGCCCACTTCTGGAATTATTGCCATCCTTTCCTGTGAGAGAACATGGACATGAGAGTTGAATGTCACTTACGGTGACAAAGAACCACATGTTAGAAAGTTTGCTTATCCCAGTTTACATGACTAAAATGTAACAGACTGAGTCAGTTCCTACCAAGTACCATGAGATGGCTATTTTTAGAGTTCATTCTCAGTAAGTGCTTGGTTCATTACTTAGCATCCCACTCTGCGAGGTAAAATTAAGGCATCCTTAGCGCAATGACTTCCAGAGAAGAAGGATGTGAGCAGTCACAGCAGATCATTACAAGAAAAGAGCTGTCCTTTAGCTGAACCACCTACAGAGTCAGATTTCAGAGAGCAAATGAGACAGCCAGTTTCCAATAGCATCATACCATTTAATAAAGAACTATGCTCTTGAGGCCTGGGACCTTCATCTTAAGAAATTCCTTTCAAATACCCACTGTGTGCCAAATATTTGATCTCTTTCTGGGACTCAGACACAGATCAAAAACAACTCTTAATCTTAGGATTTCACTTTCCAGAAATGAGATTATCTGTCCCTGGTGTGCAGCTGACCTCGTGGAAGCAAATGTGGACTACGAAGCAACCACACAAGGGTCCAGGCTTCAGTCTAGGGCAAGTAGCTGTGAGCAGGCTTTCTGGAGCCGAGAACATATGAGCTTGCCCTTGCTTTATGACTAGGTCTACAGCAGGAACACACAAGTGCATATCGGCAAAGGAAATGAACTAAGAATCCAGGCAAGACAGCATGAGAGGGCTGCTCAGGGGAACCCAAGTGCAGAAAGTTGGGGCCAGAGCTAGACCATAAAGAGAGCAATACAGAGTCTGGAACACCAAAAGCAGCAAGAAAGTCATGTGGCAGACAATGGTGGGTTCCCATCCTCCATCTTTGCATATAACCCAGCACAGCCTCCAACTGCTACCAACCAGACTTGTCTCAGGTATCTCAGAACGGCCAGAGAATGTTGCCTGCATGCTGCGCAGGCAATGTGCTAGGCCATTGCTGCTGCTTCCCTAAGCAAGGATTACTGGTGAAGAAAGAAATGGCCTGTGACCGGCACTGGGAAGCTCTGATGCTGACACCGCACAGTGTGACTAGGATCCTGCTTGACACATGATCAACTGTTGGTAATTATTTCTGTCGGACTACCCATGATGAATATCGTTACTCTCCTTCCAACATTTTCCAGGATCACCTCCAGAACTGCAATGTACACTTGAACAACAATCCCAGAGTCTGCTTTGGCAGAGAAGCCAGACTGAGATGCTACCAAGACATTGTCAGTACCAAAAGGATATCTAATTATTATTTAATGTGAATGGATGGTCAGCTTCGATGATCAGGATAGGGAACAAAAAGCCAGGAAATGGGCATTGAGAAAACGTGGGAGATGTGGACTAAGATGTGAGTAGGGATGGGCCTCAGCAGGACCAGGGTTTCAGGAAAACACAAGGCAAAAATGGTGTGAGAATAAGCATTAGATTTTCCCCTTACTTGACACAAGAGTAAGGATTAATGGGTTCTTAATCATTTTGATTTTTGGTACCCTTTGAGAAACTGATGAAAGCCTTGCAATTTCTAGCTAGAAAAACAAAAAGTACATACAAATAATTTTGCCTGGAACTTCAAGGGATTCACCAACCCCAGATTAAGAAGCTCTGATTAAAGGCTCAGTATGGGCTGGACTTGGAGCCCTGATTGCCTGCAAAGAGCTTTGGCATTCATTCCACAGGCACTGGGGAACCAGCAAATGTTTCTGCTATCACAGTTCCCAAGTGGCTATAGTTTTCCATTCTAAATGGAACCCTAGGACTCTAAATATTTTTAACAGATTGAAAGAGAGATTTGAGGAAATGAACATAGGTAATTGAGCTCCTTGTTAAAAAAAAAAAAAAAATGTTTTCAACCAAATGCCCTATAGGTCTTCAAAGAGCGCTGACTGCAGAATTCAGATGCAGTTCAGCGATGCCCTACAGGTTGCTGCCACAGCCAAATGTGTTGGCCCCAGACATTCCTGGGACAAGTTGGATGCTGGGTGGAGCTAGAAGCTAGCTCAAGGCAGTCACAACTTGGCATCTGATCATATCTAAGTGCCAGAGGTGAAAAGCCCCGGCACAGAACGGGGAAAGGGACAGCATTAATAAAGCAGAAGACAAAGAGCAGAGAGGGTATGGAAGAGCACATGCTGTGTATGTGATTGTATGAAAGAAGCTGATTTGAGAACAGATGACGAAAGTGCTAAATGGAGAGGAGATAGGCACTGGTCTTAGAAGACCTTGAGTAATGACAGAAAGGCTGAAAAGGTTAAGTGCTGGGCTGTTTGGATTCTGTTTTACAAATGAATTAAAGAATGGCTTTCATTTATGAGTACCTAGTCGGCAAAAAACAAAAAAACAAACAAAAAAACAACAACAACAAAAACATTCAATATCCCTGTGCTGGCAAGTCTTAGTGTCAACTTGACACACAAACTAAAGCTACCTCAAAGGAGGGAAACTCGATTGAGAAAATGCCTCCATAAGATGCAGCTATAGAATATTTTTTAAAATTAATGATTGATGGGAGAGACCCAGGCCACTATGGGTGGTTCCATCCCTAGGCTCATGGTCCTGCATTTTATAAGAAAACAGGCTGAGCAAGACAAGGGAAGCAAGCCTGTAAGCAGCATCTCTCCATGGCCTCTGCATCCGCTCCTGCCTCCAGGATCCTACACTATCTGAGTTCCTGCCCTGACTCCCTTCAATGACAAACAATACTCTGGAAGTGTAAGTCCAATATACCCTTTCTACCCCAATTTGAATTTTGGTCATGGTGTTTCTTCTAACTATGACAATCATCATGTATAATAATATAATAATATTATAAATAAGATATTATCACCTGCATCAAATGTAAGTAACTGGTAGATATTGATTTAGTATGTCACCAAGGTTTTGTATGTTAAATGGTGGAGAACCATTAAAAGGAGGGGTCCAGTTCAAGACCATTAGGTCATTAGAGATGGTACCCTCCAGCACATGAAGTTAAGGTACTTCTTGTTGGACCTTAGGTCTCATAACCTTTCTGCCTCTCATGTGATCTCTCCATTTTGCAAATGTATTTACCATGATGCCATTTGTCGTGTCTCTTCAGAGCCAGTAGCACACTGTTCAGAATTTCAGCCTCAGAAGCTTGGGCTAAGAAATCTTCTCAGGAGTAATGCAGTCTCAGGTATTTCATGGTGGTGACAGGAAATGAACTAACCCAGTAGACAGCTGTACACATCTTCCCAGTGAGCAGCAGAATACATCCAGATCTACCTGACTGACTCAGAGTTATGTGCATGGACAGTCCCTGTTGTCCTTATCACAGACCTCACACAGGTAGAAGAAACACAGTGAAGACAGATTATACAACTGAGATCCCAAATGACTAAAGAGCAACTGTTGATGCCTGCATACTTATGGATTAAAGTGATAGGTAGCTGGGTATTGTTACAGTTGGATACTCTGAGCATCCACATGATGATCTCTGCAATGCCCTTATGCCATCCTGTAGTCAGGGAAGGACCTGTGGGAAGGTGGGAAACCTCTTAATGCTTTGATTTCACCTTTCCCATAAGAGAAATTATTGAATTTCCATATTCTTGCTTATAATCAATATACATTTTGATAAGTATTAACTATGTGTTCATTACAGTGTGTCATTATGATGCATAAACTGATACAAGAAAAAAAATCCCATTTTCCAAAAGCTCAAAGACTGGTGTGCAAACAAAAAAAAAAGTAGACAGTCACTATTCTTATCAGTTTGTAAATAATACAAATGCAAACCCTAGTTAAAAACAAGACTTGCCTGTAGAATGAGATTTTACCCTCTGGTACAGGTTCAAAGTGGGGCTCCTTAAAGAATGGCTCATGAGTGTCTCAATGGGGTTGTCAAAACTGAGCTTCTATCGAGTTTCCGTCCATTGGCATTTCAGTCTTCTGAAGACAACATGGCTGTCTTAAAGTTCAAAGGACAAAGAAGAAGAAGCAGAGGAAACAGTGCCATAAGTTGCATGTCTTTATTGGCAAACGTAATTTCCCCTGTGCTCTCAGAGACTTTTCCTAGCCCACTAGCCTGCTGACCACAACTGTGCTATGTGTCCATCCCTCCACCCATAAGGAAAAGGAGGGATGTAGAAGACACCAACAGCCATGGCTTATTCCTAGGTTTGAGGTGTGGCTGCTTCTCCTGAGTTGGCTTGGAAAAGAGACAGGCAGTTGAATCAAATCAAGTTTGTACAGCAAAGAGAACTGGTGGACAACTGGTAGCAGCTGCAGTCCAGTCTACCATGCTAAGGAATAGAAGGGAAGTGAGTACAGGGCATCAGAGAGGCTTCTAAGAAGGCCTCATGGGAACTGTGCTAAAGTCAGAAAGAATGGCATAATGCCAATAAGCTAGACTCTGAACTGAGCTTTTAGGAGGAAGCAGAAATGTGACTGCTTTGGCATAGAGTTGTGGGATCCATAGATTCTTTCTAGTGCCTCTGGTGGCAACTGACTCCAGAAGGGTAGAAGCCACCCTTTGCTGCAGTATCCAACCCATGGCTCAGGCCCAAGGGAGAGAGGCCACCCTTACGGATGGGAGACCACCTGAGGAGCAAACAAAGACCACCTCTGGTAGCATGAGACCATAGTCAAGATTACTGTGCTCTGACGGGAAAGGCACAGGTTCTGAAACCAAACAACAGTAAGTTCAAATCCAAGCCCCACCCATCTACAAAACAAGAGAAACTCCTCTGAGGAGCTAAGGAAACTCCGAGCGACTGAAGTCCTGAGTGTATGTATGCATTTGGCATCGGGCATGGGTCCCACGGGAATGGCAAAGGTTCATCCCAACCAGAGTGAGGGTCAGAAGAATGTCAAAGCCATCTTCTGGTCCAACTGTGGATGCTGATTCTGTGTACAAGAAAATGTCCACCATAGCTTTCTCCCCCAGTGTTCATTGACCAAAGACTGCACCCCAAAAGAGACAGCTCCTACGAAAATTAGCTAACCCTGTCTCTTTGGTCTAGCTGTCTATCATAAACTCTGCCTCCTTGCTTAGATGTATGCAAAAAACTGCTTCCCTGTACAACTGTACATAATAAACATGCTGAACTTCCAGAGTGCTGCATTTTCTCTATCAGAAAGGCCAATACACCCAACACCCACTTTTCTGTGTGTATGCATGCCTGTGCCTACCTGTTCATTCTCTCTCCATCCCCTTGCTTCCCTAGTCAGTCTCATTTTGGGAGCTGTGCAAGGGCATATAAACCTCCTAACTGGTTGAAATTAAAAAGAATATATGCAAAGCAATAACAGATTGCCTGGGACAGAGCAGCGAGTTGGGTCGATTGCTAGTTACAGCAAGGAATGATGGGAATGGGAATGAATTAGAAATGGGGGAGGGATGAAAGGAACAAATCAACTGTGAGCCACAAATTCAGAACTCACCATCAAACGTTAAGTCTTTTTTTTTTTTTTTGCATTTTTAAAATTTTTTTTATTAATTTATTCTTGTTACATCTCAATGTTTATCCCATCCCTTGTATCCTCCCATTCCTGCCGCCCCCCATTTTCCCATTATTCCCCTCCCCTATGACTGTTCCTGAGGGGATCACCTCCCCTATATATTCTCATAGGTATAAGTCTCTTCTTGGCTACCTGCTGTCCTTCCTCTGAGTGCCACCAGGTCTCCCCCTCCAGGGGACATGGTCAAATGTGAGGCACCATAGTACGTGAGAAAGTCATATCACACTCTCCACTCAACTGTGGAGAATATTCTGACCATTGGCTAGATCTGGGAAGGGCTTTAAAGTTTACCTCCTGTATTAATTTATTCTTGTTACATCTCAATGTTTATCCCATCCCTTGTATCCTCCATTCCTCCCTCCCCCATTTTCCCATTATTCCCCTCCGCTATGACTGTTCCTGAGGGGGGTTACCTCCCCCTCTATATGCTCATAGGGTATCAAGTCTCTTCTTGGCAACCTGCTGTCCTTCCTCTGAGTGACACCAGGTCTCCCCCTCCAGGGGACATGGTCAAATGTGAGGCACCAGAGTACATGAGAAAGTAATATCCCACTCTCTACTCAACTGTGGAGAATGTTCTGCCCATTGGCTAGATCTGGGAAGGGGTTTAAAGTTTACCTCCTGTATTGCCCTTGGCTGGTACCTTAATTTGAGCGGGACCCCTGGGCCCAAATCTGCCTATCATATTGTTCTACTTGTAGGTTTCTAGGACCCTCTGGATCCTTTTATTTTGCTATTCTCCCATGCGTCTCTCATTGGAAATCTATCTGGTGCTATCTCAGAAAAATGGGAATAGGGCTTCCTCAAGACCCAGCTATTCCACTCCTTGGAATATACCCAGAAGATGCTCCAGCACACAACAAGAAAATTTGCTCAACCATGCTCATAGCAGCCTTATTCATAATAGCCAGAACATGGAAACAGGCTAAGTGTCCCTCAGTAGAAGAGTGGATAAAGAAACGGTGGTACATATACACTATGGAATACTACTCAGCTATTAAAAACAAGGAATTCCCGAAATTTGTGGATAAATGGATTGAGCTAGAAATGATCATAATGAGTGAGTTAAACCCAGAAGCAGAAAGAATCAAATGGTATATACTCACTTATATCTGCATACTAGCCCAAGGGGCATGTCCCACGAAAGCCTTCACTTACCAGGAAACTGGGACAGAGGGGAGGGCATGCTATTGGGACTCTAAAAGTCTTTTAATAGGTCTCTGTGACATATAAATCCCCGTTCTTCCCCATTGTTTCTATGGGCTCTTCACACTCAAACCTATTATCAGGATTCCCTTTTATTGCCTATCAAAAACATGTTTGTCTGAGATTCTGTCCAGAACGCACAGGTGGGTAATCCACTCCTGCCTCATCATCAGCTCCCAGGCCTAGCACCTCTGCCCTAGCGTGTCACTGAATGTGCCAAGCAGGATCTCATCCACTAGTCACCATGGCAGCCACACAAGTCAGTGTCAGAGACGCCACCAGCCCTGTTTTTTTTTTAAAGATTTATTTATTTATTGTTATGTATACAATACTCTGCCTGCTTGTACACCTGTAGGCCAGTTGCTGGGAATTGAACTCAGGACCTCCCGAGGAGGAACAGTCAGTGGGCATAACCTCTGAGCCATCTCTCTAGACCCAGCCCTGATTCTTGATCTGGAGATCCTGGGTTTCACAAACAGCCATGTATTTATTTACCTGGTTAAACATTGAATGGCTACACATTACTTTTCTAGGGAGCAGGATCCTATGACAAATCTACTTCCCTCCTTAGAATGTTTTGCTTTAGCAGTAAAAGCTGCCAAATTATTTTTTTTAAATTCCAATAGCATCTGAATGTTCAGAACACAACATAGATGCTAATGTTAGCCTGAGGGTCTTTGAAGACCTAAAGAAAATGGAGATATTGATCTTAAATAATGTCAGTGCATGGCTAGGAAAAGCAAAGGCAAATAGAAAAGTACAAATAGGGATTTCAGAGTGGTTTTAAGGTAAGTATATCCAAAATACTGTATCAAATGACTGTACTAAACTATGATTTGTCAGTCACCTAAACTTTAAATTTAACTGAACAAAACCCTAATGTTAAAGTGAGAGCACACGTAACCAACTAAAAGCGATTTCAGCCCAAAGAAACTACCCACATATTATGGCAGAAGAAAGTCCCCAGAAGTGTTCAGGGACCCCCAGCTTCCAGAGCATCACAGCTGCTGTTAGAAAGTCAGAACCCGGAATGCTAGAAGACCAAGCCACTGTCATATCCCGAGCTGTAAGTCTCCTTAAAGACTCCTCAGAAATTTCTAACCTGTGTCATGCACCAGAATCTCCAAGATGGATTATGAAAGCATAGATTGCCGGTTCAGCCCACAAGCTTGGCTTCAGTACTCCAGGCTGGAGCTTGACAGTCTGAATTCTCATAAGTTGCCAATGTTGATCAAGTACGTAGGATCATGCTTTGAAAACCACCAGCCTAAAGGTAAGGCCACCTCTCCACAAGCTCAGACACGGGCGAATCTGAGGTACTCCTGCCCTGTGGGAGGAAGTGATGATTGTTTAATTCTATCAAGTTCCTTTTGATAAACAACCCCAATGCATACACAAATTGTGTATCTCTACTTCTGTACTGTAGATTTAATCAAAGACATAGATCTTTCTTCCCAGTTTAGAATCACATCCACAGCTTTGTGAACATTAAGCAGGTGCTCTACCACTGGGCTACATACTCATCCCGTGCACTTGTTATGCATATTATTTTAAAATACAAAATGTGGTCCTTTAGCAATTGATCTACAATTTCTGTTTTCGTCCTACAGTCCAGTGAATTGTCTTGGGCTCTGAGCTTAGGGAACACTGGATTGACCAGGGACTGTTGAACCTATAGTCAACCAAGTAGAAACAGACACACATGCCTCTTGAGACGTCATTAGTGGGGAAATGCCTGAGCTCTCCCTAAATCTATCATATAAGAGTATTGAGATGGAAGATCTAGTGTTTTAGAGAGTTCACTGTGTAAGTCTATGAACCTAAACTGAGACCCACCAGCTGCTACCTCCACTGGAGGAAAAAACATCCATGAATCTAAAATAATAATAAAAAAGGGAACTGAAACAAAGCACAGTACAAAGCTGAGCTGGGGGTAAATTCAACTCTGAGATATTGGAATTATTCACTGCAATTCTATGGGTAACTTTAAATCAATGGTGACTACACTATTCCTAAGAAATCTAGTGGTATTACAGTACAGTGACACTGTGAAAGGAAATTATTGAATTCTATGAGATCCTGAGTAGTTCACCAGTTGTGGGAAACAATGGGCCCACTTACAAGGGCCTAAGGAGAATCCTAAGAGTAGGACTCTGAGTACCACGCAAGACACTCTGGGAAAGTTGGGACAAGTTAGTTGGTCCTTCTTTGGAGTCCTTCTGAAGAAGTTTGATGTTTCTACAGAATCATCTTCTTTTCTCTACTTATACCAACTACTGGTCTCTTCATAATGTGCTATGGACAGAACAAAGGAGCCCAACTTAATGACCCAGTTCTGCAGTCACTTCACAGCTGTTCTGTGTGCACAGGCCAGCTAACCCATGGTGACAAAACTCGGTTACTCATCTGCAACATTGCAACCAAAGCTCCTATCACTATACTCACATAATCGTTACCATGGCCAAGAGAGATGGTTTTAAGAAGCCATAGAAATGTTCTTGTGTGCTACAAAGTTCTCTTGTGGTGTAAGGGAGGCCCGTTAGCATCGTGGAAAGAACTCTTGTTTGGGGGCAGGCTCGGCCTAGTTTCAAGCCCAGAACCAGCACTTATCAAGCACATTGTTTTATCTCCTTGCAATGATCTCTAGCCACAACATAAAGGTTGAAGTTAATGTTCTTGTAGCAAGCATATTGAGAAGATTAAAAGAGACAGTGGTTGCAAAGTGCCTGTCATAGCTAGAGCTCTAATGTATGAGTTCTCTTACCCATGATTATAAGACATCCAAAGACTTAATGATAGGGGTTTTTTTTGCAGTTAATGCCATGAATAGCATCATTATACTTGCTTCCTGAAGTGAGAAGCCACAATAACACTCCTCCTTGCTCCCACGGCTCCTTTGATGTGGCAGGGTATGGGTGGTGTCATTTCCACTTGGTAAAACCAAGTCAGAAAAAGCTGCCCCGTCATGGAGTGCAGCGAAGGCTTAGAGAAATCTGAAAATGAAGTGATCTTTGTACCTGGGGTTGTCAGAGCTCTGGCTCCACCTGTTTGCTCAATTCCTCAGTAGCTCCTGTATAAAGAGGACACCAATATAATGTTATCAATTCTCCCTTCGCCTCCTTCCAAACCTGTCTGTCCTTCCTTACTCTCTCAAACTCAGGACTTCTTTTTCAATAATAGTTGTCGGTGGTGGTGGTGGTGGTGGTGGTGCTGGTGTGTGTGTGTGTGTGTGTGTGTGTGTGTGTGTGTGTGTGTGTGTGTGTAAGTACACATCTACAATCTATATAATGTTACTTGTATATATGTCTTCAGGGCTGACCTTCTGATGTTGGATAACTAGCTGGTGTTCCTTTCCTTGGAGAAAAGTGTCTCCTACTCCCAGTATTCCTCAGCTGCCCGTAATTCTCTCCATAGGGTTGAGGCTTAATAGACTTTCCCACACTGGCATGCCGATCATTGTCTTTGTTCACCTCATGTTTAGGTAATCACATTGGCGAGACATTATGACACCTTCTGACATTACAAGAAGACACAGTCTCACAGCAAAGTCCCAGATCCTCTGGCTTCTGCAATCTTTCATCCCTCTCTTCTGTAACAATCCCTGAGCCTCAGATGCAGTTGTTGTATAGATGTGTCTGTTGGAACTGGGATCCACAAGTCTGTAATTTGATTGGTTGTGTTGTTTTCAATAATTAAGTTTGTTCGGTGACTGTGAGGACTACACTTATCTGTGGGTATAAGGACAAGTATTTAGAATGTAGCTGAGATTGTGCTGGTTTAGTGAAACAGCGGTTGTTGCCCTCTTCACGGTCTCCAACTTCCCGACCCCTAAGCAGTCAGCTAAGCTTCCAGGACCTGGCATGATGTTTCTCTGGATGAGTGAGTCTTAAATCCAATTAGAGAGATATTGATTACCACAAAGGTATACCAGGCCACTACTGCACCCCCACAGTTCCTATGTCAGGCTGGTCATTGCTATGGGGAAAACATAGCATAGGTAGGTAGGACTGTTGGTTGCTTCCTTTTTTAGGAGCTTCCATGGCATCTCTGATACCCTGAAAATTAGTTATCAAGGAGGAAGCTTCTAGGATCACTGTGAGTTCGAGGCCAGCCTGGTCTACAAAGGGATTCCAAGATAGCCAAGGCTAAACAGAGAAACCCTGTCTCGAAAAACAAAACAAAACAAAAATCAAAAACAAAGAAAACCAGCAAAAAAAAAATGCAGAGTAACAAGAAAGGAAAAAGTGTGGGACCTCCCTTTATAACTCATACTTCAGAGTCAATGTACCCACAAGAAGATTACAAAACAGAGAGGTAGGTATAAAATACAAATGTCCATACTACAGTGGGTCTCATTTCATGCAGCTATCACTCCTGTCTACTGGGTAAGGTGTTCATCTGGATGGATCTTGTACATTTTCCCAAAGCAACTGTCAGTTGCTCAGAGCATCAGACACCTCCAAATGCAAGCTACCAAGAGCAGCAAGCAACCACCAGCATCTCAGCTGCCCACCTATGAGTAGCTTGCATGTCACCCAGAAGTTGTAGTACTGGGAAATGTGATGAGTTTCCGTAGAGGGCAGCCAGTGTTGCATGCTTCTAGGATCTCGGGTTCCCCTGTTCTTCTGTCTTCCAGCTGGAGTTGCCTGGATCCCAAATGGAAACTTCAAAGCTGTCTGCGGGAGATGCTGGAGAATTACTCCCCAGATCTCAGCCTCAAGCCCATTTTTCTTCTAATTCTGTTGCTGGCTTTTGTCTCCAGTGTGGTTTCCAAGATCCTACTCCAGGCTAAAGTCTGTTCCAGAAGTGACAGATTTGTTAAGTCATATGTCTATCACCAGCTAGAATAGGACCAGCATAGCACACACAGTTATTAATATTACAAGATAAAGGGATAAATTAATGATATTCTACTATTGTCCCCCACTAAAGCTTTCTACATACTGTCCAATCTGTGCTCCAAAGAATAAGAAGATTATTAATGAACACTACTGGCCACCAAGAATTATGTACAGGATTCTCAAGTATGCTTACCTTTTTAGATGGCACACAAATGAAAGTTTGATTTTAAACAAAGCAACATAGCACACATTTACATATATTTAAAATTAAGAGCAAATCAATCTAGAATTTCATCCCAACCTTTTAAGGGTAGCCTACTTTAAACCAGCTCTTTTTGACTCCCGGTATAAAATATGCAGCCTTCAATTCAATATCGCTTGTCATAATAACAGAATCAAAAGCTCATTTCCCTGTGAGCATCTCCCAGATAATGGAATGGGATGTATCTATTCTTCTTTATGAACTTCCTCTTCCCTCACCTTTATTTTTGTGTGTGTGCTTGAGCACAGCTTCTGCTACATGGCTTCTGTGTAAAAACTTCACTCTACGTCTTTTTACAAAAGCACAAGTGCCCCTTCTTTGTGTGACAGAGTGTAACCCACCTTGCACGTGATCCATGTGTGCTGCAGAGAATCCCCCTGCCTGGTCCTGCCTGCCTACAGGTCTTCCTGCTATTCTAGCTAGATCCCCTGCTGAGCCCTGGGGCTCAGATCCAGGCCTTTTCCCCATCCCTGATCTAATCCATCACCTGCAGCCCAGATGGGAAGGCCACAAATCTCCAGGAATGCATCTCTAGTTGAGGACACGTGGTTGCCCCAAGGCTCACCAGTCTTTTCCAGACCTGGAATCTGGCAGCTTCAGAGAGAACACACATCCTTTGGACCAACGATGGAAGAGCCTTTTATTACAGCCTGTAAACAGAGAACTTTTCTGAGTCCAAAATCACCTCAAAATAAATGATAACTCAAAGGCCTGGTAGAGTTGTTCTCAGTCTTTCCCATCCCCAACATAACTTTGAATAAAATCACCCTCACTTATAAAATTCCAGTAGTTATCTTTCCAATGTGCTGTCTTTCTTAACCTCAGATGGTTTTACCTACTGAGTATTTATTAGTTTGCCATTTTTCAGTTCTTCTCATTCTTCAGCAGCATTTTCTGTCATGGTACACATTAATTTCCTTATCTAAATATGTTGGGAGATAGAACAAGTAGAGTAATCATATTAAAGTATAAAGTTATCAGAGAAGTTCAGTTCCTGCTTTGGAAAGAGAAGCTCTATATATTGGGCCCCCTTTGATATACTGTGACACGTGTGCCATTAGAAATGGGTAAGGACATTTACTCATGCTGAACTAGGCTTGTATGACTCACTGTGAGCTTATAACCCACATTTGACAAGTAACATGAAAAATGGCCAGAAAATTATAGAAAGCTACACTTTAACCTCTGCAGTTCACCAGGAGTTGTGTATAAACAGCTCGGTTATTTCAAGCTTCATAATATATGAAAGCTAAAGATTTTATATATATACATATATGTATATATATATAGAGAGAGAGAGAGAGAGAGAGAGAGAGAGAGAGGAGAGAGAGGGAGAGAGGAGAGAGAGAGGAGAGAGAGGGAGAGAGGGAGAGAGGGAGAGAGGAGAGAGAGGGAGAGAGGAGAGAGAGAGGAGAGAGGGAGAGAGGGAGAGAGGGAGAGAGGAGAGAGAGGGAGAGAGAGAGAGGAGAGAGAGGGAGAGACAGAGGAGAGAGAGGAGAGCGAGAGAGGGAGAGAGGGAGAGAGGGAGAGAGAGAGAGAGAGAGAGAGAGAGAGAGAGAGAGAGAGAGAGAGAGAGATGTGAGTACATCTCTGCAGAACACATGCCACAGCATGCCTGTGGAGGGCAGAGGGCAACCTCAGATGTCAATCCTCACCATCCGCCCACCTTGCTTGAGACAGAGTCTCTTTGCTGTTGTACATTTCTGGCTAGCTGACTCATGAGTTTCCAGGATTCTCCTGTCACCCCCCGCCCCACCCTGCCATCTCACAAGAGCACTAGAATCGCACATACTCCTGAGCTGGTTTTACATGGGTTCTGGGAATTTGCATTCAGATCTTCATGCCTGCAAGCATATGGCAAGCATGGAAACTCCAGTTCCAAAGTTCGCTTTTTATTTGTCATGTAATTCTGTGTCTTTGGACACTGGAAGTAGATGTATAGTATAAGCTCACTTCCACGGTACAGAACACAGGATGTATGCAGTAAAACCTAATTTAATAATTCAAACAGCTCCATTTGGGGGTGGAGGGTTTGCTTGTTTGTTTCATTTTGTTCTGTTTTTGAGAAAGGGTTTCTCCGTGTTGCGGCTGTCCTGGACTTCTTTTGTAAACTAGATTGTCCTCAAGCTCACAGAGATCTGCCTGCCTCTGTCTCCCTGAGCACTGGAGTTAGAGGTGTGTGCCGCAGCACCTGGCTAAACAGCTCCATTTTGAAAGTAAACATTGTGTTATGAATAATTATTCTCAGTTATGGAAGTAGAGAATCATCCCTAGAAATCAATATGAGGTCATCCTCATCCTTATCAAAGTCTTTTCTGTCTTCTCCACCATAAGTTAGGAATATGGGGAAATGGAGAGAAACTAAAAATGCTAGTCTTCAAATGAATGTGTAGTGCTGAACACGGGCCATGGCAATGGCCAATATTGTGCTGTGTCATGAGGAAACTAATACATAGGGAGATGAAAATGTAAAAAAGCCAAGGTTTTTAAGAAAACTTAGGATGCTAAACTTAGTGGCAGCACACAGCTGAGCAATGACACAGGAGCATGCTGAAGGACATGCAGTACAGAATAGGTCACGGGACCAGTCAGCACTGACCTCCGAGCATCAGAATCATTGTGCACAGATTAAGGAGCCATGAGGAAAACTCCAGCCTACTTAGTGTCCTCCATTATAAGTAGAGCAGCCGTCTAGGAAAGAGCCATCTACTTTTCCTTGAGTGCTGAATGTACCAAAAGTTGGGCATCATTTATCCAGAGATGTAGAGGGTAAAAAGTCATAGTAAATGTGAAATCATTTTTTCATTTTACTAGTTTTATTAAATAGGCTCTTAAAATTCTTTTGGTGATAATGTGTACAGACACACTTGGAGGGCAGGTGACTGAAAGCATTCTAAATTATAAAATTATAAATTATAAATAATGCTAATACATCATCAGCTCACTGGACTTCCACTCAGATTGTAAGCAAATATGAGGAATACATTTTTATTATTTAAATTGCCTTCAAACACTTGGCTGCTTAAGAAAAACACAACATTGTAAGTAGAACCATAGCTTTATATAACATTTGAGCTAAAACGAGTGAGGGAAATAAATTCCAGAAATATAGCCACCCCTTCAGAATCAGACATGATGGAATGAGGATTTGGGGCTTAATTGCAGTGTACACATGGGGCAGTGTCTAGTCACAGGAAACTTGTGTAACCTGAAGAAGCATAAGTATTTTATGTCAATCATAGATGTCTTTCTATTTTAATTCCTCTTCTTGTAACTCTAGGAATACAAATAATGTAATAAGGTTATCATAATGAGAGTTCTCATATTCTCATGCCTGCTTAATAACTTGGTTATCAAGGAAAATGTATATATGCATACACACATATATAGACATATTTGTGTGTGTATATATATATATACAAATTGTAAATTGTCAAGCAGGTTTCCAGTTAAGCTGGCTACATTTCCATATCTAGTTGTCAGATTTCTATCATATTTACTGTCAATTCAACACAGGCACTCTCTTCCATTCATAGAACAGAGATATTCTTGCACTCTTTTGGTGTAATAATAACCTGATTGTTTGCTAAAAGTACAGTTTCAGTAAAGTGAAAATGAAGTCCAGGACTCTATATTTGAATGCAGCCTTTTCTTTCACTTTTCCCTCTGACTATTCTAGAATCCACACTTGGAAAACTATCAATGCACTCTCTCTCTCTCTCTCTCTCTCTCTCTCTCTCTCTCTCTCTCTCTCTCTCTCTCTCTGTCTCTCTCTGTCTCTCTCTGTCTCTCTCTCTGTCTCTCTCTCCTCTCTGTCTCTCTCTCTGTCTCTCTCTCTCTCTCTCTCTCTCTCTCTCTCTCTCTCTCTCTCTCTCTCTCTCTCTCTCTCTCTCTCTCTCTCTCTCTCAGTATCTCCTAAATCTTTCTGAGCTTAAGAATCAAAGAAAGAAGAAAGAAACTACTAACTTAGGAGTCTTTTATCTCAAAAGAAGGAATGCGTTGAGAGTTGTGTGCCATGTGCACTCAAACACTGGCCATTCTGGTGCCTACCTAGACCTAGAAGCTACTACCCTGCAAGGCTGTCATTCCATTCACTCTGGCTTCAGTGGCCAATTTGCATTAAATCATCCAACGTTGTCCTACGCAGGCTGTGGATACGCTTTTCCTGCAAGAATAGAAGGATTTTGCTGTCCAGCATACCCCAGGGTTTCTTACCTAAGGCATTCCTTGTGATGTCTACCACAACTCTGCCCTCCTCAGTCGGTCTTCATTGTTGTTGCTTGTATAAAATCATAGTGGGGAGATGACAGCAACGTTTTTATCTGTAAATGTGTTCATCCATCATAGGAAATGAATTTGTTAAAAAGGGCACCAGAGGAATCAAAGATTCCAAATTGGCTTTTAGAGAACCTGAGAGAATAGTTGATGGGATGTTTCTTTTATTTTTTTTTAATATGTTGATCTTTTAAAAAAATTTTTCTTATTATTTGTTTTTCTCTCACATATTGCATCCCAATTGCAGTTTCCTCTCCCCCAAACTCTCCCTTGAATCTCCTTTTTGTATAGATCCACCCCCACTCCAGGAAACAGCAGGTCTTCCAAGGGACATCAACCAAATATGGCATAACAAGCTACAGTAATACCAGCCACATACTCTCACATCAAGGCTTGATGATACATCCCAGTAGGAGGAAAAGGGTGCAAAAGGCAGGCAAAAGAGTCAGAGACAGGCCCTATTCCATCAGGAATCTCACAAAAACACTGAGCTATACAACCATAACATATATCCACAGGACCTAAGTCAGACCCGTACGGGTTCCCTGATTGCTGTGTGCCCATTTGAGTCCCCATCAGTTGATTCTGTGGCCTGAGTTCTTGTAATGTACCTGATGATAACTCTGGCTTCTCCAATCCTTCCTCCCCCTCCTCTGCAGAACTTCTGAGCTCTGCCTAATATTCAGCTGTGGGATTCTGCATCTCCTCCCATCAGTAACTCCACAGCTGACAGATGGATCATATACAAAATATATAAAGAACTCAAGAAACTAAACATCAACAAACCAAACAATCCAATTTGAAAAATGGGTCACAGACCTACACAGATGATTCTCAACAGAGGAACTTCAAATGGCTGAGAAAAACTTACAGAAATGTTCAGTGTCCTTAGCCATCAGGGAAATGCAAATCAAAACAACTTTGAGATTCCATCTTACAGCTGTCAGAATGGCCTAGGTCAAAACAAACAAACAAACAAAAAAATGACAGCCCCTGTTGCCAAGGATGTAGAGCGAGGGGAACACGCCTCCACTGCTGGTGGGTGTGCAAGATTATACAGCCACTTTGGAAATCCGTATAGCGGTTTCTCAAAACTTTGGAAATGAATCTACCTCAAGACCCAGGTATACCACTCCAGGCATATACCCAAAAGGTATTCCATCCTACCACAAGAACAGTTGATCAGCTATGTTCAGGGCAGCTTTATTCATAATAGTCAGAAACTGCAAACAACCTAGATGTCCCACAACCAAAGAATGGATAATGAAACTGTGGTACATTTACACAATGGAGTATTACTTAGCGGTTAATAGGATGTTTCTTAAATAAGCATCACTGTGCTCATTTGATGCGGCTCACCTTCCCAGACACCAAATTCAAGTGCAGCCATGAAGCACATGTCTGACGTAACAAACTGTCTATGACTGTTCCTCTGAAGAGCTGCTGTTGGCCATTGGTCTCTACAGTTCTCCCAGACCCAATACCGTAATCCAGTTGCCTCTTTTACCTATCACACCAAATTTTCTACAAAGAATTTGTTCACAAGGATTAGGGTCCCAATCCTTTGAGTCAGAAACATCCTATAATACCAGGCTCTCTCAACCAAACCAACTCTAGTCCTTTGGGCTATATGACTAAATAATTTAAGACCATTTCAGTACAATGTCTTCAAATCAAGTTATGGACAGATTACAGAGGATTCCAGAAACACATGGAAGATCATTGCTGGATTCTAGAATAAACCTAAAAATCCCCAGTCCAGAAGTGATCTAGCAAATGTTTCTTTTTTCATTTGCATATTAATTTTTAAAGAAACTTTAGTGTTTGTATTGAACCAGAAACCCAACATGTTGATTTCATTCCTGCTCTATGGGAATGCCTTAAAAAGCAGACAGATAAATCAGCTTGCTGAAGGCGGTCACCTAGTTTGTGCCATTTCTGCCTTTACAGCACATTCCTGCTCAGTTCACTAGATTCTTCAGTGAGAAATGATGACCATGTGCAAGGCTGGGGATGCTTCTGTTTAGCTGATGCAGCTAAACAGAATATTTTCCAGGAATATTCACTAATCTAGATAATCTCCAGCCAAAAGACACTCTGTTGTTAAAAGGCCCTCCCACTGGCAAGTCTTAAGACTTATCATTTCATTTTTAGGAATACCTCAGGAAAATCATTACAAGTCATTAAAATTTGCTGTAGATGATACAATAGGGATGATATTCCATCAGTATTTGTCTCATTCCCTTACAAATCCCATCACCCTGGAAATCACATTCTCTGACACATATTCATCATTTATAAGAAAAATAAGAGCCAGGAAAGATTGAATTTACTGAGTCAAATTGATCTTTTGTTAACTGGAAATCAGCTCACTAGAGTCTGGCAAATCCATAGTCTCAAAAGCCAAGACTGGAGGAAAAAATAGTATTTTCTGCATTATAATAGCTCCATTTTCACATGCTGAAATCCAGGCTAAGTTAAGCCACAGAAAGTTAAGCCACCATTGATCATCTTTAAGAAGAAGGGAACAGGCTCAAGGGAATTTGTTGAAGTAACTTTTATTTGCCTGATTTAGGTGTCCTCTCAGAGGCTTACTGCCTCTCTCTGCTAATCTAGGCCTTGTTCTGGGGAATCTAGCCTCCACACAATCTAATCAATGCCTAGACTGTTTCCAGCCTCTGACACTTACTGCTGAATAAGCTCATACAGTCTACTTCTTTCTGAATGCTGGCTGGCTAGTTCAACTCAGCTGCTCTGGCTCAAACTCCTCTCCCAGCTAACTGATTCAAACTGACTTCTTTCAGCTACTGACTGAATTGCTCTGCTTGGCCTCAAACTGACTCTAGCAATTTGTTCTAATCTTCTGGCTCATTCTTATTCTCTATCTTGTTCTGTCTTTACCTATATCTAGCTTAGTATATCTTCAACCTGTCTCTGTAAAACTCTCACAGTAACACTGCATCCTCTCTCTCTGTCTCTGTCTCTCTCAATTTCTCTCTCTCTCTTCTGTCTCTCTCTGTGTCTCTCTGTCTGTCTGTCTCTCTCTCTCTCTGCTTCTCTCTCTCTTTCTCTCTCTCTCTCCTCTCTCTCTCTCTCTCTCTCTCTCTCTCTCTCTCTCTCTTTCTCTCTCTCTCTCTCTCTTGCTCTCTCTCACATAGCTTCCCTTTCCTCCCTGTTTTTGTGAGAGTTGAGTATATCCTATTCTGCCAAATCTATCTCTGATTTGTTAGTTTGTCTGCTTCCTTCTACAATCTTTACCTTCATTGTTTGGGATTAAAGGTATGTACTAAGCATTCCAGCCAGATCACACAGAGCTAGGTTTTTGAAGTGATCGGAGCAGCCATGTTGCTGGGTTCAAATTCATTTCCAGGGGTTAACAGCAAAGAAATTATAAATTAGAATTAAAACTCACATCTGTCTATTTCCAAATCCCTGACAAACATCATTCAAAGACCACCTCCACCAACAACCATGAGACATTTATTTAATGGAAGGGAAGCAGCTTCTTCCAGGCTATCATAGAGCTGGCTCTCTCTTTTCATACTCAGACTTGGTTCTTTCCTCATTTGTGGCCACATCAGAAGCAAAGCCCGCAATGTCTCCTTTGTCTCTGCTCAGGTTATGGGAACAGGAAATGCTGCCTTCTCCGTAGCCCTTTACTAAAAGTAAAGTAGGAAAACAGAAAGCTCTCCAAATGCTGCGAGGATATGGGTTCACTCATTTAACGTTCCTTTTCAAATCTTTTGAGGAAGCTGAAATCTAATTTAATCTATTACATGATTGTCCCGAGTTGCCTAACCACATCAAAGCTGCAACGGCCTCACACTCTCGGAACGGACATTGTTAAAATGGTTTCAAATATATAATGCAGTCTCTCAGGTGCTCGAGACAGGGATGCCCATCCCTGTATATAAAGCTTTCTTTACACTTGGAGATCAAACAACAGAGCCATTATTTGAGAGGCTGGATGAAATACCAGATCCATTTCTTATTAGCTTCAATCATTAAAGAGAATTTTGTAGCATGGTTATTTTATAGGGCTTTTTTGTTTGTTTGTTTTTTGGGTTTTTTTTTTTGTTTGTTTTGTTTTGTTTTGTTGTTGTTGTTTTGTTTGTTTGGGTTTTTTTTTGTTTGTTTTTTGTTTTTTGTTTTTTGTTTTTTTGTTTTTTTGTTTTGTTTTGTTTTGTTTTTTTGCCTACCCCATCCACTCCATGTCCTTTAAAAAGAAACGGCACTCCTAATGGGATGAAAGGGCAGAAGATTTTGAAGATCAAGGTTATGAGTAAATATCCCACTAATTGTACTGTTTTCTGCTTTGAGCAAAGAAAACCAAAGACTGTTTTCTGCTTCCCCTCTGCATCTAATGTCACCTATTTTAGGAATGCAAAAGGAGATGCTAAACACACTGGCTCTCGATGAAAAGGAAGAGAGTGGCTGGGTGCTCAGTCCTGCCTGTGCGAGTGCCTGTGAAGAATGTATTCTCCAGAAAAGCCAGTGAGTTTTCTTATGGCAATTTTGTTGCACTAAGCAAGATTCTTTGTAAAACCCACAAAAGTCCAGAAAAGCCAAGACATTTCCTGAGACACTAAGGCAAGGTGCTGGGATTCTCAGACATTGAGAAACGTCTTCCACTCTCTCAAGAAGTCTTCTGAAAACCTTGTGGCATGGGAAGTCAGCCTTGGGATGAAGAAATGAACGTTTACGTAGGCGGACTGCTTTGTACTCAGAACAGAGTAACAAAGGCCAGTTACAGGTATGAGTCCTGACTGCACACCCTTTCTAGCTCTCAAGGACACATTCTTTTTCTGTGCCCCAGCTTCCCCGTCTATACTGGTGAGGAGTAAGAGCGTCTCTAACTTTGTTGTGATGAAACAAATTACTACTTCAAAATAAGTACAAGAGTTCCAGGTACATAAGCTACTGATGTATTCATTCACTTAGTACTTTTCCATGACCTCTCAAGACACATTTTCCTTCCATCTTTAGATAGACTAACTGAAGCCCATAGAGATTGAACAATTTTCCCAGTGAAACACAGTTATAAGGGACACTTTTTAGAAGGTGGGGCAGAATTTATATTCAAGACTTGTTCCCCTAAACTTCAGTTCTATTCCATAATACCACTGGAGAGGCAGGGCCCTCATCAGCAAATTGTTTCCCTCTCTCTCCCAGTCTTCTTCATGAATTCCTCAGCTACCAACCTTACAAAAGGGAGGAAAAGAAAAGAAGTGTTGAAACTCTGTCTTTTTTCAAGGCCCCCAGATGAGGAGTTTGCCATATCCTTGCCTAACACAGGGCAGACAGACATTCAAGGATATTGTCTACTGGCCCTTTACAGACTGGGCATCCAGAAGGTCAAGGTGTGCCTGTGTTTTGAATTTCTGCTGTTTATGTCCAGTAAATGGCATGAGCTCTTAGGAAATGACACAGACTTATGCAAATGTGAGCCTAGCCTTGGAAATCCTTTGGGAGAGTAATTGCTTAGATATATCAGAGCCATAAGAATTAAAGTTTTGAAGAAACCTTGAAGCCAAAGCACAGAGAGTGCTGGGTCCACAAAGCCAGGAGACTTTGCCAAAGCCTTTGTGGAAGAACTAGCAAGATCCAGTATTCCTCCCATCCTGTGCTGGACCATAGAGAAAATAGACGTAAGACTGCATGTGGGACAGAACTATCCCAGGGCCAGAGAATTCATGTCCTGTAGCTTTCGGAAATATCTGCAGAGACTGTCACAGGGGAGACGGGCTGCTTCTGCACCAGCAGGAGTTCCCACGGGCTTAACACAACACTCAATGCACTTCTTGGTGATCTGCAAAGAACTCGTATGAGGAAGGTTCCTTTAAGGAACTACAGAGAATCAGAATCAAACAAGGATTGGTCCCTGTGGCTATTGTAACTGCCTAGTCTACATCACTCTCTACACAATCACCACTCCCCTGCAGTCATTATGACTCATTACTTTTATAGGCATCCCCCTCAGACTTTAGATACCCCCCTTTCTTCTTAGAAAATTCTTCCTGACAGATCTAGACCCAGGAGCATCTACTTAAACTACTGCACCAACCAAGGATAAATCATGCAGTAAGCACTGAACTCCTACTCAGATCTAGCCAATGGACAGAACGTTCTCCACAGTTGTGTGGAGAGCAGGGACTGACTCTGACATGAACTCTGGTGCCTCATATTTAACCACTTCCCCTTGGTGGGGAGACCTGGTGGCACTCAGAGAAAGGGTAAGCAGGCTACCAAGAAGAGACCTGACAGACTGTGACCATACGGTGGGGGAGGGGGTCCCCTTCTGTCACAGACCTAGAGGAGGGGAATAGGGTAAAAGAGGGAGGGAGGGAGGAACGGGTGGATACAACTGAAGGGATAACAATTTAAATGTAATCTGAATAAATTAATAAAAAAATATTAAAGAAAATTCTTCCCTTTTTAAAAAATAAACTATGTTACTGAGATTGTTCCCAATTCTGTTCTCTGTCAGTAATACGTTGCCACTGCCCTTTATTAAGATGTTGTTATTTTTCAGACCTTTACTTGGTATACTTTCGGGGGGGGGGGAGGTTCTTAAAGTGAAATTGTGTGCAAATTGTATGCAAATATATTTGAATTTTCTGCTACAGCAAACAGTAACACAATGCTAGCTCCCAGAACATCAAAGCATAATACTTAAAATTAAGAGATACACAGCTGATCAAACTATTGGGAACACAATATAGAATGTTTATCTGTAAATAGCAACTCTGTATTTTTTTTTTTAACTCCACCAGCACCAAGGCTTAGAGAGCACAGTAGAAGAGGAGGTGGAAAGAATAGAAGAGCTGGGTGATAGAAAGGAGTTCTGTAAAATGCTGTCTTCTGGTCAGGGTATGACTGTTGTGCCCATTCACTCACGGCATGAGGCTACTCATAAGCTCTGCACAAGATCAAGCCAGCCAAAACCCTAGCAGCCCTTACTGAGGTTTGGTCACTTAGAGGCAGTTCATCTTTGGGGCAGCTTTGGGAGTTTATAACTCTGTCTGATTTCCTGTGCTTCCTGTGTGGCTAAAAATGTGATCATCCAGTTTCTTGTTCCTGTCAGCATGCTACACCTTACCGCCACTCATTTCTGGGAGGTTTACCTTTCTTAAATATCTTGTATTATTTTTGCACTAGAAATAATGGAAGATCGTGGAGGAAAACAATGAACTGTGCCATGGTCTGTCAAGTTTATTCAGTAAGGGCACTTGCATAAGAAACTGAATAAAAACTTCCCCAGGAAAATGTATGCTTGTCTTTCTTAAAATTGCTGGTTTCAAAGCCCCATACTCAACATACATCTCCAACCCCTGACTCAATTCATAAATAAATTGAACTTCTCTCAGCATGAGTCTATCCAACATAGAGAGGAAGAGCATCCTTAAGTGTGGGGGGGGGGGGTCTAGATCCAGAGGAGCGTTTGCAAAGTGGCCAATGTGCCGAATGTTCATCTTTATTTGTTCAAAGGACTTGGTAAGAACATACCATAATACAAGCTCATGGGCTGCTTCCTCCACCCAAAAATGTCTCACTGAAAAAGTCTCTCAGTGGAAAGAAGATGCTTAGGTACAACACTTGGTTTAGGTTAGGACTGAGGGCAGTTGGTGGATGGACAGCTACTCATAGGACACTCTTTGCGAAGTCTAGATCTAGGAAAAGAGTTCTTCTCAAGCACCAGAGAGATTTACCTCCCACGTCATCTGCAACCGAGTCACGTGGTGTGGTAATTCTGTCTTTTCCTTCATTCAGGGACCTCTTGATGCGCCCACAGACTGTCATCCTGACGCCTTTGTCAGTGCCGACCTCACTGGAGCTGAGAAGCAGCATGGTGCTAAGCAAAGACACAGGCCCTGGATCAGATGCCACATTTCAAGGCCAGACTCTTTGCCCTAGATTTGCGAAACAAATGATGCCAGACTTCTAAATTTCAATGCCTGCCTGTGAACAACAAAGCAAATGCGCACCTAAGAAGCTTGTAAAATGAAGTTTATAATTGTGCATCAAAGTGTGTGCAACTGTCCTGTATGGAATAGGAAAGTCAGATTTACCACATTCTTATCTCTACCTCCTTGTCCCTGCTTCTTCTTCTCTTGTTATGCCCACGAGTACCTCCTACAGGAACAACAGTATACACATGTCCTGCTTCTCCTGCTATTGCTGCCTACATGAAGCACGTTGTTGGATTTCAGCTTCTAACCTGAGACCTAAGACTTTGCCTCCTGATAGGTTCAGGAAACCCATTCCCACGTGCACTGTGCCCAAAATGATAACTCTCCACCAGGGCCAAGCTACACTCCTAGATCTCTCCCTAAAATTAGGAAGAGCAAAGCCGGTTTGGAAAAGTCTGTTTACTTTGTCATTTTCCCAGAGGCAAGGACATGGCAGGCAATGGAGAGTAGGAAAATTAGACTATAAAGAAATACCTGACAGTGCTTCATAATCATAGCCCACATCTGCTGATCCAGCCGAAGTCAGGGGGCAGAGGTGAGCTTTGCTATGCCACGGTGAATAATGCAATCATACATTTGATACCAAACTACATTTAACTGCCATATAAATCCTGCCTGCCTCCATACCACACCTCATTATCTCACAGGAAATGTATAGCTTCCGCAAAGTCAAATGTGCTCCAGCCTGTGCCTCTGAAGCTGGGACAGAGATTCAGGGCTCAGAGTCATGTGCTTGCTGCACCAGCACTCCGGCTTCTCTGGCGCACATTAGGAAACTTGTGCAGGCATCCTTAGCATTCGCTTGTCATGGGCCATCAGGCAAAACACTCGATCACTCTGCTTTTGGTCTGCCAAATAGAAAATGGAAATACTCCCACTTTGCAAATTAGGAGGTGCAGGGATCTTAGCAAATCATTCAAGGTCAAAACCAAATCTATAGCCAAAGGCCTGGACATCAATTCAAAGTTTGTCCTGACTCGCAGTATTCTTCCCCCGAGACAACAAAAGCTGTGTTTCTCCTACTATGGTCCTCTGGTAGAAGCAAATCGGGCTCAATCAAATCCTTACCAACGGCCCTTGCGACTTAGGACATCTTATTCTCAACAGGCTGAAATTATGCAGATTCCCTAAAGGATGAAAATGTGTCAAATAAACACAAGTACAAATATTCAAGCTCGATTCTAAGGAACTTGGTGAAATAACAGAAATGATATAAGAAAGTGCAGGGAAGCTATCTAGACTCTGGAAGGAAAGAGGAGGGAATCCGGAAGCCACTCTGTCTGTGTGAAGGAGAGGAAGGAGCAGGTTGGGTTGGTTTTGCCCTGTTTTCAGTCGCAGGAACTGAGAAGCCCTGTCCAGGTTCAATGCACCATTCTTAAAGCAGAGAACAAAACCCCTCTTTGTTCCCCAGTGAAACGTATCTCTGAAGAGCTGAACCACTTCCTGTGAGATACAGCCGTGCAGATGTGTCCTGCAAGACCCAGCCCTCTGCTCTGTCTTCAGTTGAGAGTGCAAGAATGGTCACTTTGTATTGCTAGCTGAAAATGACACTGACTCCTCTGATGCCTACTGGAGTTACCAAGTGGGTAAAACTTCCTGCTCAGAAGAGAGTATGAGGCTGTTCATGTGTGAGTGCACGTGTACGTGAGTGCATGCATGCGTGTGCGTGTGTGTGTGTGTGTGTATGCATGCATGCTTTTGTGTGTGTGAGTATGCGTGTGTTCTTTTGTGTGTGTGTGTGTGTGTGTACGCCTATGTATGTACATGTACAAGTGTGTGTGCACCTGTGTGTGTACCTGTGCACCTGTGTATGCCTGTGTGTGTGCACCCATGCATGTGTGTTCCTGTGTGTGTATGCACCTCTGCATATATGCGCCTCTGCATGTGCATCTGTATGTGTGTCTATGTGTTTCCTTTCCCCTTTCAGAGCTGATAAAGAGCAAAAAGGGCCAGTGCAGCAAAGTACTTTCCAAACTGTATTTCAGGGAACCTATCCAAAGACTGGAAGTCCCAGCATCTGGAGGCGGGAACGACTGAGTTAGGAGAGTCTGTTTGTCCCGGGCCCTGCCCCTTACTAACAGAAACAGTCAAAGGAGTTCGAACAATTTGGCATGGCAGACTTGATAGCAACTTATTCAAATAAAGACTTGTTTAGCAGTAAAAAGTCTTTGCTAAACAAATACTCTGAGGTGTTAAGGATCCACCTAAAAAGCTATCTTCCATCCTGGTAATTAATGCAGGGCTGTGTGATTCTGACTCATTCGTTTCAGCTCTAGTCTCAGTGTCCCCATCTATAAAACGAGGAGGTCCTACCACTGTGTATGGCTATGCTTATTACACGGACTGGACACACCGGTTGAACATGCTCTCCATGTCTATTCACAATGACAAGTATTTATGAACACACATTTGGAGCCAGGCACTGCCTTTATCCTGGAAAATCAAGGATGATAGATATAATCCCTTCCATAAAGGAATTCATAATCTGAACTATAGACAGAAAAGTAGTTAAACAATGAAAAGTTAAAAGTCCTGAACTTAGTTAGGGAAGGGGGTATTATTTCAAACATGCATTCCGTATAGCATCTGTCTTTAGTAACTGCTGAACTGATGCTAGCATCAAAGCTGCCTCAGTACTTAGGTGAAAAAAAAAAAAAAAAAAAAGAAAAGCACCCTGACATAGGCACAAAATAAAAATGGAAATAATGCAATGTAGACACCATCTAAAACGTTCACAGAAGAGCCAGACAGAGAGGGTCCCAAGGACCAACTACAGTGTCCAGCACAGTGCTCAAAGCAGCCGCCACATGGTTTCCTAGTCAGAGGTGACCACAAAGAGCTTTAGCAAGGAGGATGAGCATTTCAAGATTGACAGCCTTATTCTTGACAGCCCTAAGTTTAAGGCTCATGGGCAAATCCCTCATGCTATGCCACATACACCTCAGACCTGCCAGGAGAAGAAATGATGACCCAGCCATCCAAGTTAAATGATTAGTTAAAAGTCCACTAAAAGCAAATATGTCTGGGCACCTGCCCGGGCTCACCATCACCTGGTTGCATGGTTTCTTTAATTTTTAATATCCTGCCTCTAGTCATTTGTAAATGGAAGAGCAATCATCTTATGGAGGGATAACGATGCTTCATAGTCTGCCATTCTCCCGTCTCTAACAACCCTGTGCTCCCTGGTGTTGTCCAAGCCCTGTTTTCCTCTGAAATCTCCAGTTAAAGGGGTTCTTCAGTGCAGACTGGAACTTTCACTACAAGAAAGATGATGAGGAAAGCACCAAATCCTTGGGTTACCTTTTAGATTAAATGAGGGGCTGTTACAACAAAGCAAGTATAGGTTTCTCCCAGAGGAGACAGGAAAGAACACCTCTGTGCAATGGTTTAGTTTTCAACTAAGATATCGTGTGATGCTCTTTATGATGTTCCTGCTCGGGAACTCAGAACTCAGTGGTTACCAGAAGGTAGCACATAATATATACAAATCCACATTTATTGCTACTAAAATTGATGGGCGATTTAAGCCGAGCTGTTATAAGGGGTTTTAATTTTTCTCCACTGAGAAAGATGAGTCACATTAAATCCATGCCTAGATAATGAAAAGGAGAGAAAGACTTGAAAGTGGGAGTAATTGACAGGAGGAAGAGAATCTCACTTTCCCATTTGGGTTTACATCTAACGATGAGTGACACCGGAAGCTAATGAATTATGCTCAACCATTTTGCTGTCAACTTGTTCAACTGGGAGCTTTGTTTTCCAGAATCCCACTTTGTGAATGATTCTCAGTGAGGTTCAGCAGAGAATAACTTGTATATATGGTCTGAGCAACACTGGAGCAGGGGCCGTTAGCCTCTGGAGGTCCCTTTGCAAGGCAGACACAGGTCTCCCTGCTTTCGAACTGATCCTTACTTTTAGCCCACACCCAGTTTTTCATCTGTAGCACCAGCTCTACTTAACAGTGAGCTGCTCTAGGCTTACTGGCAGAGACTCAACAGCAGACCCATACAGGCTGGCAGTCCTACACCAAAGATACTCTCCTATTAGTGTCACTACAAAGCTGTTCCATTCTGTTTCCTTCAGGCGGTAGGCATGCCTGGATCCGGTGGTGTTCCAGGGCTCCACCTCACTCATCTGTACCAAGTCCCTTAACAACTGGGTTGATGGCATACGCCACCCTACTTTGACTTCTTTCTGACTCTCCCCTTCACCAGCACTTCCACAATTATGTAAGGTTTGGTCCCACAACTGGCACAAGTACTCCATAAGCTCTGCCTCCTTGCCTGGTCTTTGGCCTATACAGACAATTCAGCTGGAAACACAGAAGCTGCCATAGCATCCAACCTAAAATGTTTCACCCTGCCTTTCACATTGGGCAACAAATTAGGCTGGATGTGTAATTAGGTCATTGTTGGTAAAAGATACAAAATCAAGGAGAAATTTATTTTTATAGGCCAGATAAGGGGGAGAAATCTGTTAGGTGAATGGTCAAATCATTGCAGAGCTGTCCCTTCTGGTAATTTGAAAGAAAGCACATACACCTTATAGTTTAAAAATCTTATAGATTTGCCTTATAAATGTCCAAAGTCTTAATTGGTATATTTGTCTGCAAAATGTGCATTAAGAGATATATGAATCAAGGAGATAAATGAGCAATTTTTTTAGCAAAGCCTTTTTTAAATATATGTGCAGATAATGTTACCATGACAAATGCTTGTGTGACCGTGTTATTTGTATGTACACATGAACATACATGTGCATCTTGGGAGTTTCTTTCTTGGAAAAGGATACTCGTCCCAGGTTCTCTGGCCAACAGAAGCTTCTAGGTTAAGAGGTAGTCCTAGAATAAACCCAAAGTTAAGCGCATGTTCGAATATTCTTTAATGAGATATCTGGTATTTTAAGACAACAACTGAAGAGCCACAGCCAAGCCCCAATCTTCACACCCAGGTCTAGCTCCAGGAGCACAAATCCTGTAGCCATGGTGGGTTCTTATCCTTGGCGAGTTCTCCCAGCACCAAGTTCATCTCTCAGGCCTAACTCCAGTCATGTCACTCACACACTGGCTTAGCCTGCGAGCTCTCCAGGACCTCAACACCACCATCTCCAACCCTGCCCTCTCAGGCCTGGCTCCAGACACACAACTCCCTCACAGGTCCAGCCTGAGGAAGACTGGACTCTAACATCAGACATACAGCCAATAAAAGACATCTGCATGCCCAGGTCACATTGCAAAAACACAATATGAAATTCTAAGATATTAAAACACCTCCTTCAAGAAAGAAAAAAAAGAAAAGAAAGAAAAAAACACTAGAAGTGTTCTTTAATGAGAATTACCTGGATGAGCCCAGGAAACAGAAGTTTACAAAGAGCAATTTTTACACTTAAAGAACTTGAGAAATTTAAAGAGGACACAAATAAATATTTTGGTGAACCCAAAGCCAGTAAGTGCCTCAGAGATGTGTAAGAAAAGACAAACGAATGAGTAGAGAAGTGACAAAGGCAATTCAGGGTTTGAAAACTGAGGTCGGTAGCAAGGTAGAAATTTTTAAGAGAACTCGAGCTGAAGTTGGATGGAATTGCAAGATTCAGTAACCCAATTAGAAAGCTTGGATGAAGGAAGCCTGGCTGGCAGGATAGAGCAGGGCGAAGATATCAGGACTGGAAGACAATATAGAATACTTGAACTACTCAAGCAGAAGGAAATGTGCAAAAATTTGGAACAGCATAAACCTTTGAGTTGAAGGAGCAGACGAAGGAGAAGGATGGCAGGTCAATAGCACAGACCAGATCTCCAACAGGAACACAGAAAAAAAAAAAACTCCCCCAAGTTAAAGAAAGACACACCAATACACATACAAAAATAACACAAACTATCACATACACAGGAACAGAAAAGGAACTCCCCCCACTGCATATCATAACTTAAGTACTAAATACATAGGGCAAGGAGGAATGTAGTAAATGCTGCAAGAAAGAACAAGTTACGTAGAAAGAAAAGCCCATCACAACAACATCTGAGCACTCGGTGGGAATTGTAGAGGCCAGAAGAGCCTGGAGTAATGTACCCCAAGTTCTAAAAGACCATGGATGGCAATCTAGAATACTGCACCCAGCCAAACAATCTGCCAGAGTTGAAGGAAGGGGAGAAACCCATTATATAAGCAAGTTAAAAGAATCCATCTCCACCACCACCACCAAACCAGCCCTCCAGAGATCACCAGGAACACTACCTCATGAGCAGGAGAGAAACACACATAGCCAAGAGACTATAGAAAGAAGATAAACGAAGCTATAATAACAAGAACACAAAATAGGACTAAGAGAACAAATAGCCAAACAAGAAAATGACAGCAATCCACACATACCTTTCAATAACAATTTGAACTATTAACATCCCAGACCAAAAGACACAGGTTAGATGCATAGATTAAGAAAAAATCCAGGGCTAGAGGTATTTCTCAGAAGTCAGGAGTGCAGGCTGATCTTCCCAAGGTTCTGGCACCCACATTCAAGCTCATGGCCATCTAAAACTCCAATTCCTGGAGATCTGGTGCCCTCTTACAATCTCTGTGAGCTCAGAGCTTGTACATGGTGCGTAGAAATACACTCAAGAAAAAAATGCATACAAAATATTTCTTCCATTTTTTTTAATGAAACAAATCCACTTTTTGGTTGTTTAGAAGAAAAGTGTCATACTTCCAAAACAAATACCACCTTGAAGGATAGAAAAAATAACCCAAGTGAATAGGAGCCATAAGTAAATATGCATCACTTTCCTAATATCTGACAAATGCATTTTATACTAAAACAAACTGAAAGAGATAATAAAGAAGGGCAGGAACAATTTTCCGAAAAGACATGAAAATTAGAAACATATGTGCACCAAATTTTCACACACCCAATTTCATAAAAGTGTACTACTAGACTTCATGACCCAGATTAACTCCAATTTAGCAACAGTAGGTGATTTGAATAGCACACTTTCTCCAATGGATAGGTTATCTGGGCAAAATATAAACACTGGACTTAAATAATATCATGCATCAAACGGACTCCCATATCACAGAATGTTTCACCCAAACACCAAAGACTATATAGTCTACTCAGAAGCCCACCTTATCTTCTCTAAATTATACTAAATATTGAAACACAAACCAAATCTTAACAAATCATGAAAAATGAAATAATTAAATGTATCTTGTCTGACCACAATGTAATAAAGCCTAAAATCATTAGTAAACAAATCTCTAGTAATTACACAACTCATGGACACTGAGTGATGAGTGGGTAAAAGAAAAAAGAAAAAAACATTTCTACAAAATAAAGGAATTAAACGCACAACACAGCAAAATCTATGGAACACATTGAAACCAGTTCTCTGAGGGAAATATATAACTCTAAAGGAATGTGCCTACATTAAAAATCACAAAGAGCACAAGTAAATGACTTAATGATGCAAGAATTTGGAGACTCAGGAGTAATCCCAACCCAAATCCAGTAGATGTGAATAAATAATAAAATCTAAGCAGAAATTAATTAAATAGAAACAATGAAAAGAATATAAAGAATCAATCAACCTGGCCCTCTGATGATATAAACAAGACTGGCAGACCCTCAGCCCAACTAGCTAAAAGGAAGAGAAGATCCAAACTAATAGAATTGGAAATGAACAGGGAAACATCACAGCATATGCCAAAAAAAAAAAAAAAAACCAATGTAGAGTATTACAGTTTAAAGCTTATACCCCATTAGATTAGGTTAGGTTAGAAAATATTTTAAATGGACAAATGTCCACATTCATCCAAGTCATCAAAACTAAAGCAAAAAGAGATCATCAACTTAAATAGACCCATAGCAAATAAGAAAAAAAATTTTAACTGTCTTCTGACTAACAAAAGCCTAGGCCTAGATGGATTCACAGAAAAATTCTACCAAACTCTTGCAGGTTTACAATGAATACTTCTTAAATTATTTCCAAAAATAAAAATAGAAAAAAAAATGCTTACAAACCTCCTTTATGAAACCAAAATGAGGTAAGGCTACAGCAAAAACAGAATTTTACAGGTTAGTATCTCTGATGGACATATATGCAAAATTCCTAATGATATGCTTTCAAACTGAGTTCACGCATATCTCAAAATACCCTCCACTTTGATCAAGTTGGCTTTATTTAGAAGATTTGAGGGCATTAAAACCCACATATAATCCATAAATAATATAATAATAATAAATCATATAAGTGATAGATTTTCTCAATTATCAAAAAATGGATTTCAAAACCTTAGGACAATTTTCAATAACATTCTGGTTTTCTATAGAAGACAGAGAGAAGTTTTTCTCAAAACAAATTCATTATTATGGGATGTAGTTATGTACTGAGTCCCAGTAAAGCAAGGAGGAAATCCACAAAATTTTAAGAAATCTGTACTAAAAAGAACAGTATCACCATGAACTAAAAGGAAAGAATGCTATTAAAATGAGCTCTCCTGTGTAAGGAAGTTGGTGGTACATGTAGCAGCTTAAGCGAACCATTTCATCCAAAAGTGAAGGACTCAGTGAGCTTTACAAACAAACAAACAAACAACAGCAGAGTGAGGAATAAGAAAAACCAAAATTAAGGAAACCATATTTAGTAACCAAACTGTACCCTGGCCAAAGAAAATTACATGGCACTAGAGGAGGTGCCTCAGAGCACTGAAGGACTTTATGGATCATGTACTGCTCTTTGCTCTCCTCCCTTCTCTGATGCAACGTCTTGCAGTTGTACTTTGCTGATATTGCCATACTGCACTGCATGGCTGTGTGGAACAGGACAAACCAGTTTATTTGATAGATATGTGCCAAAAGAAATGATCTCCAAGAATCTACTGGACAGAACTTCACTTCCATCTTGTGCTAAGCAGATGGACTCAAGTCCATTGTCATAGCCAAGTATGACACAGGAGTTAACTGAGTGTGGCCTGATGAGATGGAGAAGAATGGCTGCAGGTTCTTTGAGATTTCTACCAGGAAGACAAAGAATGCCGTCTCTAGCACTCTTCCATGCCGAGGACCTTCTGATTACCTCTGACCATCTCAGTTTCTTTTGTTTTGATTTGTTTTGCTGCCGCTGTGTGTGTGGTTTGTTTTTGTTTGTTTGTTTGTCTGTTTTTTAGCCTCTTAAATCAGCCTCATTTTGTGAAAGAAAAAAAAAGAAAGAAAGAAAGAAGAAACAAGACAAGAAGACAAGAGTCTGAGAAAGAAACAACATGGGGAAAGATATCAGTCATCTCAATGGTTTCAGCCATAAAGGCAAATCCTAAACAGACACATGAGGTTCCCTGAAATGCCCTACTCAAACCTGTGGATTAAGGAAAGTGTCTGAATTAGTCTGCCGCACTATGAATGGGCCCAATCCAAAGTGCTAATAATCTTCAGAGCCATGAGTAAGTAAATGGCTGCTTGTGAAATCATTAAGTGCCTTGGTAGTTTGTTGTGCAGTGATAGAAAACTGGGCTGTTTTAAAGGAAACAAGACTTTAAAAAGGAAACATGGAATTTCTTCTCTAGCAAACAGGAGCTAGAAAAAGCATGAGAGGCACTCACAGGCAAACATCACACAAGCTGCGCTCGGCCTTCTTATGAGGCACACCCTAGGCATCCCCCTAACACCCACATCTCCTGCATCATGATTCTCTTATATAACAGAATAAATGGCATTAATGAGTTATCCATGGCAAATAAAAAGTCCAATGATTGCCCACGGTATGAGGTTGGAAAATAGCTCTCTTAATTTCCTCTTGTAATACGTAGAATCAAATGTCTATAGGGGAAAAAAAGTCTTTGGCGACCAACACAAAATACTTCACTATCTCCTAAGGGCTCCTGAAATACAATGAAGGAGCAGAGAAAGAGTGGGATTCTAGAAGGAAGGGCTGTTCGTATTCTCCTTTACCAATAAAAACAACAGGCTCTTCCTAATGCTTGGGAGGAAACATGATGAGGGGGCTGAAAAACATGGCTGGAAATAGACCTTGCTTGCCTAGGGAAGACTGTATAAGAAACAACATACGTCTTTAATCCCAGCACTTGGGAGGCAGAGGCAGGCAGATCACTGTGAGTTTGAGGCCAGCCTGGTCTACAAAGCGAGTCCAGGATAGTCAAGGCTACACAGAGAAACCCTGTCTCAGAAAACCAAAAAAAAAAAAAAAAAAAAAAAAAAAAAAAAAAAAAAAAAAAAGAAAGAAAGAAAGAAAGAAAAGAAAGAAAAGAACATGAGATTCAACTGCAGTTATAGCTAAGTACTGTGAGAAAATCAATAACCAGCTAGTAGGCATGGTGTATAGACTGTACAGACTACTGTTCTCATGCCAGCGTTCCTTTTTGGTACTTTCTGATAAAACTCCTGTTTTTCCAAACTCTAAATCCCAAAGAAGCCAGTGAATAAATGAGGAAAAGGTGAGAAAGAGCCATTATAAGTCTTCTATAAGAATTAAAGTTTAATTCTTAATCAATAGAGAGGTTTTATGACTCAAAGGAATCTCCTGGTGTTGGGCTGAATGGAAATGCAGAAAAAACAACTATGTTCCTGGAAATCATGAAAAAAGAAAAAGAAAAGAAAAACACATTGCCAATGAATAGTCAATGTAGCAGTCTTGCTTATGGCTAAGTTTATTTTAGAAGCTTCTCTGTGACCATTTATGCTACTAACAGTGAGTAATTTGTATATATAAAATAAGTGCATGAAACTTAATATGCATAGTGTATAAACTTTACACAAATCCTAAAATAGATATATTAAAAAGTAAAAAAGAATTGGAAAAAGAACAATTTCCTGTGACACATAATTTTGTGTGATGCCTCTACCCTTGTAAGAGGATATTAATGTGTCGTTTCAATTGCCTGGTCACTGTGGGTGTTCTGAGTATTTTAATGCTTAGTAGAGACTTTGTGCTTTTGAACGCTTTTAAAAATTAAAATTTGTGGACAAATGGATTGAGCTAGAAATGATCATAATGAGTGAGTTAACCCAGAAGCAGAAAGACTCAAATGGTATATACTCACTTATATCTGCATACTAGCCCAAGGGGCATGTCCCACGAAAGCCTTCACTTACCAGGAAACTGGGACAGAAGGGAGGACATCCTATTGGGACTCTAGATGAGAGAAGCATGGGAGAATGGCAAAGTAGAAGGATCCAGAGGGTCCTAGAAACCTCCAAGTAGAACATTATGATAGGCAGATTTGGGCCCAGAAGTCCTGCTCAAACTAAGGCACCAGCCAAGGACAACACAGGCGGTAAACTTTAAACCCCTACCCAGATCTAACCAATGGACAGGACATTCTCCACAGTTGAGTGGAGAGTGGGGTCTGACTTTCACACGAACTCTGGTGCCTCATATTTGACCATGTCCCCTGCAGGGGGAGACCTGGTGGCACTCAGAGGAAGGATAGCAGGTTACCAAAAAGAGACTTGATACCCTATGAGCATATACAGGGGGAGGAAATCTCCCTCAGGAACAGTCATAGGGGAGGGGAATAAGGGGAAAATAGGAGGGAGGGAAGAATGGGAGGATACAAGGGATAGGATAACCATTGAGATGTAACAAGAATAAATTAATAAAAAAAAACTTTAAAGATTTATATTTTACTAATACCTTTTAACAGCCACAGTGATAAGAACGGGAGTAATGTTAGAGGTTATCTAAGATTCTGAGAATTCCAAGAAATTACAATCTTTTTTTTTTCTCAAGTCCCAAGATTAATATTTTGAAGGAATTTGGAAACACTGTTGCAGACAGACTTTACCTCTTAGGGAAGAACTTTATATCTGTCTGTCCACCTTTTCCATGAGACAGAGAGGTGAGCTTGCTGGCAAATCCAAATTCCTCATCCCTTAGATTGTCTCGTTGAAGCTGGTAGCCATGGAACTCAATCCCATAATGGCCAAGCACTTGAACAATGCCTCCCCATGCTGGGTGACATGGCTCCCTGGCTTTGTTTTTTAATGGATAATACATCTAGTGGTTGTGAAATCTTTGTGTTTCATTTGCAAGTGACTTGATCCCAACTTTAACTGTCTTAAACGTGAAAGATGCTCACTGGCCCGTGGACAGGGACCACCTAAGGATCTTTTGGTCAGGAAGACCTTGCTACTCACTAAATGTGATGGGGATCATCCACCCCCATCTAGTAATTCTATTCTCTGGAAGTTGTTTTGTCAGTCATATGTTCCCTACTCAAAGTTTAGGTGGCTACAAAACCGTGTCCTAGTGAAACAGCATCTCAAGTGAAGCTGCTAATCGTGCTATGTCCTTTTGTCCATTTCATAGCCAATTCATCCTGCTCTGGTCCCTAGGAGGCTGTCTTTAACAGTCTATGTAAAGACATATCTGTGTCTTCTAGCTCTTGTCTGTATTTGCCCAAAACAACCCAGAGTAGGGGGAGAAGGAAAGAAAAATGAGGCCAAATCATCCACTGATCTGGTTCCCTCATAAGGCTACTTTGAGCTAGCTGCCTACTCTAGCAAAGGTGGCCTTTCTGCATGACTCAGTCTGACTACTTGTGATGGCCACAGAATGACAGCTCCTCCTCCCTCATAAACTCTCCAGGACATGCAACTATTTCATGTTGTCCCTTCATGCACACTCTCTCAATATGAATCTCTTGAGCTATCTCATTGGAATGCACCATCTCTTCTAGCGGGACACTGCTTTATAAAACAATGGGAGGAGAATTTCTTTTCCAAGAGGTTCTAGTCAATTTTCAGAGTTAAATCCTTCACAATACAGATTTTTTTCCTCTGACCACCCCGCTGAGTGTGACCAGGGAGATGCAGTGCTTAGATTGGACAAATCCAGTTTTTAAGTGTCCATCCCTGGAGGTTGGATCAGTCTCACTAGATCTAGAGATACCATAATGTAGACTCAGTTTGGGAAAGAATATTGTCAAGGCAAATTTAAATAGTATGGTCCATAATTCAAAACCATCTGTGTCTATAAGTCACACAAATATGCAGTCTCCACGTCTCTAGTGACACTGCTCTTTGGAAGTTGTCTTGTTGATCATGGATAAAGATGCTAATGCTATGTCTCTAAATTGGGAAAATGGACCAAGTTCTCGTTCATTCGAGTCTTCTTAGATGTTTACAATCTATAAATCTAATTTGACAAAATTGGCTTAACTCCCTCTGGGTCACTGAATAACAGTATGACCTTGGACAAGTCAGCAAACCTTTCTGGACTTTGTTTCTTTATCTGTAAAATAAAGTGTGAGCCTAAGGCTTTCTTGGGTGTGTTTGAGATTTTTTAAAAAATGAATCCATGTTACCTCAAATTCAAAATCCTGGCAACTTGACTTGCAAACACCAGACCAAACTTAATGTTTCATCTCCTTCAAAAGTTAATGTGTTTAAAACTATTTTAAAATAGACTCTAAAGCAAAAACTAAGATCACAACTTTAGAAATGACTGAAACTATAGGCTTTTGGGAAAATTCAGTTGGGCAAGCATGTACAGCACTGCCTCATGATGAATCTTCTTGCCTTTCATCAGTCTTCTGTCCCACTCACAATCCAGACTCTCAAAGAGGATTTTAAAAGTGTACTAGCGGGGCTGCCTCCTTATGTCCTAGCTGCGGCTGGAACAGCATTTGGCTGACATTCCCAGCAGGGCAGCAAGCCATAGAAGAATAACAGTTCACTAAAGATAAAGAGGGTAATGAGCACAGGGGATTGCCAAGGCACTCTATGCAGGTGACCAAATTGCAAGCTGGGTGCCATTTGCTTTGCATATATTTCAATAGCTCTCTGCGCACATTTCTTTTACAGTCTTCATAGAGCTCTATGTGCCTACGCCATGGCCTCAGAACAGCAGCAACAAAACAAACAATCAGCCTCTAAAATCCAAAGGAAATGAATAGGTGACCAAGAGATCTAAATTTTAGAAGTGGTGATTTTAAAATGAGATTCACATCTCAGAAACATTGTAAAACAAAGGCCAGAGACTTTGCTTTTGTTTTCATTACACTCTATTATTTTCCAGCCAAGGGCAAATGCTCATACAATGAGATAATATTAAAATATATAAATGCAAATTTAAAAACTCCAGCAGAACAGGTGAATAATTTATAAGTATACCAAATGAATCGAGTGCTCCTTCACCCATGATCAGTGTGCATCACTACCCAAAAGCCACATAATTACACAGTAATTATACAGATTCTAACTTGAGGCCCCAATATCAGTTCTAGAAATTATGAACCAGTTATACTTGGTTTTATAGCAGAATTTGAATACTATCACCATGAATTAGCAACTTGGTATCTTTCAAGAGAATTTAAATATTTACCATCAAAATGGACATGTTACTAGGCCTGCATATGCCTCAGCCACACACACTCCGGGTATGCGCTTACATTAAATTTATATCTGTGTCAGCAGGAATATGGGCTTCTTTACCTTGCAATTATAAAGATTTACAGAGATTTCAAGAGAGGGTTGGCTTTTGTTTTTTATAGGTAAAAGAATCATTTTTCAAAATATATTTAACCTGCACTGTTTAACATGTCCCACTAATAAATAGAAATGAGTCTAAGATAACATGGGGGAAACTTTGTAAGGGACCTCTGTTCTGTTACCTCTGTGAGCCTTGGCTCTAAAAATGGCACACACTCAGCTAGCACACATAATCTTCAGGGTCTTGGGCCCACAAGGATTTTAAAACGCAATGCATTCAACAAGTGAATCAACAATAGATGGATAGCTGAACATTAAGAAAATGACGAAGATGAACCTTGGGCTATAGTTATGATTTGTTTTTCAAGTAGGAGAACATTGATAAATACTTAGATTATGTCAAAGAAAGACTATGAAACAGTTCTATTCTTGAGTTATGAACTCTTTCGGGTCTTGCTGTTCCCCATACCAAGAGGGTATTCATCAGCGTAAGAAATATTTTGTCGAGAGAAGCATGGGAGAATAGCAAAGTAGAAGGATCCAGAGGGTCCTAGAAACCTACAAGTAGAGCATTATGATAGACAGATTTGGGCCCAGGGATCCCGCTCAAACTATGGCTCCAGCCAAGGACAATGCAGGCCAGAAACTTCAAACCCCTACCCAGATCTAGCCAATGGACAGGACATTCTCCACAGTTGAGTGGAAAGTGGGGTCTGACTTTCACATGTACTCTGGTGTCTCATATTTGACCACGTCCCCTGGATGGGGAGACCTGGTGGCACTCAGAGGAAGGATAGCAGGTTGCCAAGAAGAGACTTGATACCCTATGAGCATATACAGAGGGAGGAAGTCCCCCTCAGTCACAGTCATAGGGGAGGAGAGTAAGGGGAAAATGGGAGGGAGGGAGAAATGGGAGGATACAAGGAAGGGGATAACCACTGAGATGTAATAAGAATAAATTAATAAAATAAAATTTAAAAATTAAAAAAAAGAAAAAAAATATTTTGTCCCATCTAACACCTCATCACACATGGTGGAACAGTGGAAGAAAACAATAAAGAAGAAAATCAACCTCTAGGGACATCCCTCACTGAGAGTCTGGCCTGTCGTCTGCACTCTGAAGATGTCCCAAATGCAAAACAGAAAAGAAAGAAAGAATAAGCTTTGGTTACTTCCTGTCTGCATCCCCTCCACAGAGAATCTTTTTTCCAATTTATTATTTTTAATTTATTCCCTTTACATCCCAATCATAGGCCCTCCCTCCTCCCTGTCCTTCCCTCTTCCTCCTACTCTCCCTCCCCTACTCCTCAGACAAAGGGATTCCCCTCCCACCAACCCACAGAAGCACATCAAGTGTCATCAATAGTGAGGTCATCTTCTTCCCTTGTGGCCTATCTAGGACACCCTGCCAGAGGGTAGTGATCAAAAATCAGACAATGGAGTCCATGTCAGAGACAGCTCCCTCTCACCTTTATAGAGGACCCACATAGTTGAACAAGAGTCCATGTTGTATGGTGGAGCATCTTTCAGGTATATGCCCAGGAGTGACATAACTGGGTGTTGAGGTAGAGTTGTTCCCAATTTTCTGAGATATCACCAGACTAATTTCCAGAGTGATCGTTCAAGTTTGCACTCCCACTAGCAATTAGGAAGTTCTCCTTTCTCCATGTCCTCACTGCCATGTGCTCTCACTTGAGTTTTTATCTTCGTCATTCTGCCAGATATAAGATGGAATCTCAGAGTTGTTTTGATTTGCATTTCTTTGTTGAATAAGCATGCTGAGCATTTCTTTAAGTGCTTCTCAGCCATTCAAGATTCCTCTGCTAAGAATTTTCTATACCCCATTATTAATTGGACTATTTGGTTTGTTGTTTAGATTGCTAACTTGATCTTGATTTAACTTTGGTAATTGAAATCTACCAAGAAATTGTCCATTTCCTTTAGATTTTCCAGTTTCATGGAATTTAGGCTTTTGAAGTAAGACCTAATGATTCTTCAGATTTCCTCAATGTCTGTTGTCATGTCCCCCTTTTCATTTCTTATTTTGTTAATTTGGACACTGTCTTTCTGCCTTTAGTTAGTTTGGGTAAGGGTTTGTCTATATTGCTGATTTTCTCAAAGAACCAGTTTTTAGTTTTGTTGATTCTTTGTATTATTCTCTTTGTTTCTAAGTTACTGATTTCAGTTCTGAGTTTATTTCCTGCCATCTACTCCTCTTTGGTGTGTTCACTTCTTTTTGTTCTAGAGCTTTCAGATGTGCTTTTAAGTTGCTAGTATGTGATCTCTTCAATTTCTTTATGAAGGCACTTAGTGCTGTGAACTTTTCCCTTAGCACTGATTTCATCATGTCCCATAAGTTTGGCTGTGTAGTTGTGCCTTCATTTTTATTGAATTCTAGAAAGTCTTTAATTTCTTTCTTTCTTTTTTCCCTGACCCAGTGGTTAGTAAATAGAGACTTGTTCAGTTTCCACAAGTTTGTAGACTTTCTGTAGTTTCTGTTGTTGAGTTACAGCTTTAATACATGGTCTGATAAGTTACAAGGGGTTATTAAAGCTTTGTGTATCTGTTAAGGCTTGCATTATGACTGATTTTGGAGAAGGTTCCATATGGTGCTAAGAAGAAGGTATACTCGTTTGTGTTTGAGTGAGATGTTCTGTAGATATCTGTTAAGTCCATTTGATTCATAAAGTCAGCTAATTTCATTATTTCTCTGTTTAGTTTCTGTCTCACTGACCTGTCAGCTAGTGAGAGTGGGGTGTTGAAGTCTCCCACTATTAACGTGTGAGTTTCAATGTGTGCTTTAAGCTTTAGTAATGTTTTTTATGCATGTGGGTGCTGCTGCATTTGGGGCATAGATGTTCAGAATTGAGACATCATTTTGGTGAATTTTTTCTCTGATGAGTATGAAATGCCTTCCCCATCTCTTTTCATTACTTTTCTTGAAACTCTGTTTTATTAGATATTAGGATAGTTATTCCTGCTTGTTTCTTGGGTCTTTTTTCTTGGAAAACCTTTTCCAGCCTTTTATTCTGAGGTAATGACTATCTTTGTTGCTGAGGTGTGTTCCTTTTATGCAGCAGAATGATGGATCCTGTTTTCATAGCCACTTTGTTAACCTGTGTCTTTTTATTGGGGAATTGAGTCCACTGGTGTTGACAGATAGTAAGGACCAATGATTGTTGGTTCCTGTAGTTTTGATATTAGTGATTGTCGTGTGTGTGTGTGTGTGTGTGTGTGTGTGTGTGTGTGTGTGTTTCCCTTCTTTTGTTTTTGCAGGTTTAAAATTATTTATTTCCTTTGCTTTCTTGGGTGTAGTTATCCTTGTTGTGTTGAATTTTTCTAATATCCTCTGTAGAGCTGGGTTAGTGGAAAGATACTGTTTAAATTTGGTTTTGTCACTGAATATCTTGTTTTCTCCATCTAAGGCAATTGAACATTTTGCTGAGTATAGTACTCTGAGCTGACTTCTATGATATATTAGTGTCTGCAACATATCTGCCCAGGCCCCTCTGGCTTTTAATGTCTTTGTTGAGAAATTGGGTGCAATTCTAATAGGTCTGCCTTTATATATTACTTGGTCCTTATCCCTTGTGGCTTTTAATGCTTTTTCTTTGCCCTGTACATTTAGTGTTTTAATTATTATGTGGCAGGAAGATTTTCATTTTTTGACTAATCTATTTGGTGCTCTTGGACTTCTTATACTTGTATAGGTATCTTTTTCTTTAGATTAGGGACATTTTCTTCTATGATTTTGTAGAAGATATTCTCCTCAGCAAAAGTACAAATAACAGTAGTGCTATGCATTTCCCAAAATCCTGCTATAGGCAGATATTACCCTTATAGAAAAGAACACACACACTCAATGGAGGGAAGAGGAGGAGGAGGCACGGATTGAAAGCTGAAGTGGCAAGGGAGGTTTTGCATCCAAGAAATTCACTCTCTGAATGATAAAGATGTTCTTATGTGGTAGAGAGGGTAGAACAGTAAGGCATTAGACATTGATGAGAAAGACAGGGTTTGATGTAGAAAGGCATCAGACCCTGAGGAGCAAATAGAACTGAATGAATGGACAGCAGCAACTGGAAATCAAGTGCTGTCCCTTCCCTTTAAACAAATCGTTCCCAAATCTAACTACTCTTTAATGTGGCTGACATTTTAAAGGCTATAGATACCTTCCATCTCAAGAGAGTCTCATGCACTAGACTTAGATGAAGCTCAACTGTGGCTGAAAGGTTTTTCTTTGTATCTGTTTTTCTTTTGTCAACTCTCTAGACAACCATATCATGGGCCCAGTGTTTAAAAACATTGTCCATGTCACCACAGTCCAACAGTGCAAAGAGAAGGGCATCACATTAAAAAAGGGATCCCAATAGCTGGGCACGGGGGTGCACGCTTATAATCCCAGCACTCAGGAGGCAGAGACAGGCAGACGGATCTCTGTGAGCTTGAGGCCAGCCTGGTCTACAAAGGGAGTCCAGGACAGTCAGGGCTCTGTTACATAGAGAAACCTTATCTCAAAAAACAAACAAACAAAGGATCCCACTATGGCTGCAGTGTTTTACAGCCAAATCATGCTTTAGGCCAATGCCACTCGCTTCTACTCCAGAGCCCTCTGCATGGGAGGCTACGCAATAATCTTGATGTTGCATTCAAAGAGCAGCCAAGGCTGCCTTGGGCAGTGGTTCTCTGAAAACTAAAATATTCTGCCAAAAAGCATGTATTCTAAAGTGCAAACAAAGCCAGGCATGGTGGCACATGCCTTTAATCCCAGCACTCTGGAGGCAGAGGCAGGTGGATCTCTGTGAGTCTGAGGCCAGCCTGCTCAACAAAGCAATTCTGGGACAGCCAGGGCTCTTGCTGCACAGAGAAACCCTGCCTCAGAAAACCAAAAGTAAAAAATAAAAACAAAACTGCAGGTATTAACCAAGGTATTGGCTACTGTAAAAGTTAGACCCATTCCCAGAAGAAAAGTTTTCAACTTTAAGGCAGACCAATCAAATCAAAATGTCTCGCTGTACAACAAGCCTGAGGGCTTTATAAAGCCCTTGATGGCTATGGGTGAGGGGAGGTCCATAAAACATAATGTCAGAGGAAAACTTTCAAAGTCTCTCTTTTTTTTTAATGGAAATCCAGGTTTTATTTTATACAACACATTATGCTTTCAAGAGCTTTAATGCTAGAGATGATTACAAAATAGGAATACAGAAAACAAAAAATATTTTGCAAGTTGTAATACAGAATCATTATCAGACTTTTATGTTTAAAAGAAAGGTAGCTTTTGAGGAAGAAATTTTAAGTAATTTCTTCCCATTTTATGAATCATTATGAAGAAAAAGTGAACCTCTTACAAATAATGAGACAAAAATCATAAGGTACCATTAGAACTATAAAAAAACATTTTGTTTCCTGCAATTAATACATGCTAATAAAATATCTCTAACCTTAAATGTAGAACAACTAAAATCACAGATAAAGATTGTCATTATTATTTGTCAATTAATGGTAAAATTCGACCGCTGTGCTGACGCTCAACCGCTGTGCTGACGCGCACAATAAACTGTTGTTTGCTTAGCAAAAGCTTTTTATTTAAGTGTAACCCTTTAGCCTGTTTGTTTGCTTGGGTGTTTGGGGTCTTTTTCAAGAAGTATTGCCCACCCAATGTCCTGAAGCCTCCCACATGCTTTCTTCTAGCCATCTCATAGTTTCAGGCCTTGTCCTTAAGTCTGTGGTCATTTTTGAGCTGATTTTCATTGAAGAGTGGAGAGGGATTCTTTCAACAATGGTAATATCAGAATTTGTTTAGAAAGTGTGAATGGGTCCAAGGATGGACATCAGATTCCCCCACACCCAGTGTTGTAAGCAGGGATAAAGCCGTGCGCAGGCAGGCGTAATGGCCATGCTGCAGTGTGTGTGGTACAGCCACATAGCAACCATAGATCCAGACGCAACGGAAGCAAAGTCCCTACAGCAATGCCTTCAGCCACATCTCCTCCCCTCCTGGGATGAGACTGATCTAGCACGTTCCTCAAATTGCTACACAGAGGACACCAGCAGGATTTCCAACTGCCACAGAGTAGTGAGTGTTGACCTACACAGCACAAGCACTTCACCTACCCTGAACATGTCGTGAGTTCAGGAAAGAAAGTAACAGAGTCTCACACAGCATGTGAGTGATGACTAAAGGTTCACATCAAAGTAAAAAGTACATGTTATTTATTCTAAGTTCATATATTGACAAATAGACTTTTGATGGAAACAAAAATTAAAAATAAAATTGTATGTAAAGTTGGTTTTAGATGGATAAAGTAAGATAAAAGAAGTTTTTCTTTATTTTTAATTATTTCTCTTATTTTTGAGGCTATAATTACAGCATTTCCCGATTCCCTTTTCCCCCTCCAAGTCCTCCCATATACACATATTTTTCTAATTTTATGGCTCTTTCTTTTCTCATTAATTATAAGATAATAGAATTTCATTATCATTGTAAATGTGTGTTCTACAATTGGTGGTTGATATTCCTATGTGTAGTAAAGACATAATTTATGAAAATATTATAACCTAACATCACAAGTTTTCTTTTCTTGCCTATATTGGAGCAAATATTTTTACATTTTAGGGGGTTTGTTTTTATTTAGAATTGCATACTTGAGTGTGGGGAGTGGAGGATGTCCTGAGGAAAGGAACACCTTAGTGGATATGTGCTATTGACATGAGCACACTCATGTTGAGGACTATAGCTTCACATTCACGAGAAAATGGTAAAACCCCGACACATACACACTTCACAGGTGAAGCTCAGAAGGACATCTATGCCTTCCTCCTGTCTGGGTGTGGATGTTGACCATAGCTTTCTGCTCCTGGATGTGTAAAGGCCTGCTCCCCTACAGAAGCTTCTCCTACAGAGGTTAGATAAACCTGAATCTGCCTCCTTATTCAATGTATATAATAATCTTGCCTCTTTGTTTATCTGTATGCAATAACACCACCTCTCTGTTCAGCTGTATATAACAAACAAGCTGAGTTTCCAGGGTACTGTGGTTTTTCCATCAAAGTACCCAGTCTACCCAACCCCAGAGTTTCTGTGTCTCTGTGTGTGCCTGTCACTTCTTTATCCCCCCATCACCCCAGCCAGGTGAGCTCCTGGGAAACATGCATGAGCCAGGCAGCTGGAAACTGTCTTCCATCGTTCCCATACCTTCTTTTCACCACCTTACTCTTCCTATGCCCCTCTCAATCCATGATGTCATGTTCCTTAATTGTGGTTACGTGTGTGTGTGTATACACGTGTTTGTATATAAATACAGCCTACTGAGTCCATTTAGTGTTACTTATATATATGTGTGTTAAAGGCTGGCTATTTGGGATTGGATAAACTATCTGAGATGGCTTTTCCCAAAAAGAGCCTGAGTCTTCCTCTCTCGGCAGCCATTGGTTGCCTTTGGCTCTTCCTTGGAGGACGAGGTCTTGTGAGACTTCCCCATCCACACTGGTGTGCCACCTGCTGCTGTTCTGGTGCAGGTCTTGTTTACAGAACAACACTTTTGAGATTTTGTAGGTACAGCATTCCTTGTATATAAAAGACACCGTCTCACAGCAGGCATTCTGGACCCCCGAGCTCTTCTAATCTTTCTGTCCCCTTTTTTCTGTGATGTTCTGTGAGCCTTAGGTATAGGGGTTACATTGTAGATGTATCCATTGGGTAGTGCATATGGTCCATTTTTCTCTGCATTTTGAACAGCTGAAGATTTCCATAATCGTTATCAAAATTATTACCCCATGACTTTTGTTTATTCAGTAGTAATATGGTATTACACAGTGATTCCGGAGTCATTATAGAACTTAAGTTCCTATTAATTTTAAAGAAAACTCATTCTTCACAGTCATAAACAATTAAAATAATAAATAGAAATTACAAAATTAAAATTATATTTATAAATATTTGTGCATGTTATATACAATACTGAAATGCTGTAACAGAATTATATGACATAACCAATAAAGTAATGGTTTTTCCACCAAAACACCTACAAACCAATTTGCTTTTATTGTATAAATTAACACTTATTAGCATTGATCCATATGTTAAAGAAAAAAAGATTGGTGTCACTGGTCATATGTAAATTATTTATATCCAAGCCCAAATTTGATATTAACATAAAATTTTGACTGTTGCAAATGATTTTCATCTATCATTTATAACTGCAAATACATATATGACATAAACTGATAGATGCTTCATATCACATTAGAAAGAAAAGGCTATGGAAGGATTCTCCATCATAGAAAATAATTCTTCATTGAGTAGACATCTACCATATTGAAGCCTTCGGAAGAAGAAAGAGTTGGCACATTAACTGATCTGCTGAGGGTTTGTGCTGCCCTCATGCTCCCCACGTTCTGAAGCAGAGACCGTCTTTGAGGTTGCAATTATACAAACCATAAATATTTAATGCGTGTATTTGTATTCAGTAAGAGACATTTAAAAAATGTCTGCAAGGAGTTCATGAGAAGAGATGTTTAGTTGCGTTTCTACTTCCATCCTGTTGCTGTGACAAAGCCCTGGGACCAAAACCAACATAAGAGAGAAAGCATTGGTGTTGCTGCTGTTTCTATTTATGCATCCAAGTCACAGATCATGAACAAGGAAAGACAGGGCAGAGTGCAAGCATGAACTTAAAGGCAAGACTCATGGGAATCCTACCTTAGTGGACTTCTGTCAGGCGTGAGTTTAGCTAGCTTTCTTATGCAGCCAGGGTCGGCCTATCTGCTTAGGGTGCTGGTTCTTACCCTGTGGGTTGCGATCCACTCAGGGTCAAGTGACTCTTTCATAGGGATCACCTAAAGATCATCAGAAAATGGAGATATTTACTTTATATTACAGTTCATAACAGCAACAAAATTGCAGCTATGGAGTAGTAAAAAATATATATATAATTTTATGGCTGGGGGTCACCACAACATGAGGAACTATATTTAATAAATGGTCACAGCACTAAGAAGACAGAGAACCACTGGCTTAAGGAATGGTGCCAGCCACAGTGGGATGGGTCCTCCTACATCAACTGACAACCAAGACAACCCCCACAGACATGCCCATCTGAGCTCTGTAATGCCCCAGTTGGGACTTCCTTCTCAGGTGATTCTAGGCTTTGTCAAATTGACAGCTAAAGCTAACTAGGGCGGTTGCTCATGCCACCTCTCAACACTAGAACCTGATTGACAATGGTGCCCATGTGTTCTTCAATATTCTGTTCCTATGTCTGAAATACATGGTTCTCCAGTAGTAGGCCTTGAATAAATGTAATGTTAAATCTGCTCACAGTAGCACAGAATCCCTATATGGGCAATGGTGAGTAAAGTACTTTGTTATGACACCTGAGTAAAGATGATAACAAGAAGGTAGCAAGCAACATATGAGGAGCGTACGTTTGTGTTTTGTGTATGAGCATGGATAAATTTATCATCATTTAAGAGATAAAGTATCATTGGCAAGATGGCAGAATCGGAAGCACAAAATCTCATTTTCCCCCATAGAAAGGTTGACTAAAATATGGCACATGTAAGTGGAAAATGCCTTCATGAGAAGCCCTGAAATCAACTGGGAAAATTTTAGTACCTTCAAGTTTAAAGCCCCCTCCCCCCAAAAATAGTCACATTGAAAATGGGAAGCAGGTGCAGTGATACACCTTAATCTCAGCTGCTTGGGAGGCTGAGGTGGGAAGGTCACAGATACAAGGCCAGCCAGAACAATACTAATGAATCTGGAAAGAAATGGGAGGGAGGGAGGGAGGAAGGGAGGGAGGGAGGGAGGGAGAGAGAGAGAGAGAGAGAGAGAGAGAGAGAGAGAATAAACTATGGCATAGGTGGAGAGAGAAGATGAGTAAAAGAAGAAATGTCACCTCCTCCAGAGCCAAGCCTCCACATCTCTGAAGGCAAAAAGACCAATTTCCAGCTTCTTCCTTGAGAGTCTAAAAGAAAAGTAAAATTTACATTCAAAGCCTTTTCTCTCGAGGAACTAATTTCTGTCACACTTACTTCACAGTGTTCATGCCTAGGGGCTGAAGAGAACAAACGTGAGCTCAACAGCTTGTGTCAGTGCCAGAGAACTTGTAATGCCATGAGCAGACACTGGCACAGCCTGACACATAGGGAGTGAGAGCCCAGCTTGTGGCTTTGGGAGCGGAAGGGATGAACATGAACGGGACATGTGTCAGAAACACCCTAACTCTTCAGGGAGCTTCAGAAAGACTCCTTTCTGGATTACTGGACACAGACAGGTTCCTGATGGAGAAACAGTACTTTGTTGGCCTGGGGCCATGGGAAAAGGCACATAGTTTAGCACTGTGGAACCTGTAATGCTACAGATAAACACCAGAGGGAGGAAGAGACTACAAACTCAGGAATAAACCAGCAAAACTCTGACAGGGTTACACATAAAAGCATAAAAAAAAAAAAAAAAAAAAATGTGTCCCTAGGAAAAATTTGAAAGGGTTCCAGAATCTTCACCCCAGATGTTTGTAAAAGTTTTCCTTGTACAGAGCTTAAGTATAAAGTTACAGAAACAGGTATTTTTTGAATGTACAACTCTGCATACAAAGGTACAAGGCACACACACACAAAAACAGGAAACATGGCCCAATCAGAGGAACAAAACGAATCTCCAAAACCTGGGCTGCAAATAATGGAGCTAAATGAATTACCAAATTAAGAATTCAAAACAGGCTGGGCACGATGGTGCACGCCTGTAATGCCCCTCTCAGAGAGGCAGAGGCAGGTGGATCTCTGTGAGTTCGAGGCCAGCCTGGTCTACGAAGTGAGTCCAGGACAGCCAGGGCTACACAGAGAAACCCTGTCTTGGGAAAAAGAAGGAACTCAAAATAATTATATTATACATATTCAATCAGTTCACACAAAAAGCAATGAACAGAATGACAGCATCAGCTCTCTTGAAAGATTTTTAGATAACCAAACAGTAATTTTAAAGCTGAAGAGCAGAATAGAATATAAAATTCACAAGGGAGAATAGAGGAGAATCACAGACACAAAGATGGGTCACTGACACTATCCAATCAGAAGCATAGAAAGACGGGGAGATCCTACAGAAATAGGGGACACCACAAAGTTGAGGGATTGAGAAAGAACTTTATGAGTATCTGTTAAAGTGCTAGTTAGGCTCTTGGTTCAATTCCTAGTGGTAAAAATATAAAGATGAGAGAGAGAGAAAGAGAGAGAGAGAGAGAGAGAGAGAGAGAGAGAGAGAGAGAGAGAGAAAGAGAGAGAGAGAGAGAGAACAGAGAAGAAAGGAGGCAGATAATAAAAGACTGTCTGAACAAATAGTAGCCAAACCTGTGGAAGAAAATAGACATTCAGATGTCCAAAGGACCTTAGCTGAGATTAATCCAAAGAAGCACATATTAAGATATTATAATCAAATTGTTAAAAAGCAAAGGTAGGGAAGATGGAAGAGCTGAGATACGACGTGTCACATATAAGGAAGACTTGGTAAGAATGTCAAGCAACTTCTCATTGCCATCTCGCTGGGCAGAGGGATGCACAAGATACACTCAAGTGCTAAAGAAAATAATGTCAATCAAGAGTACTATATCTGGCCATAACTTCTCCAAAAATAAAGCAGAAACACCTTCCCAGATAAAAAGAACTGGGGGAGTTCATTACCACTGCATATATTAAAATAAAAAAAGCTAAAGAAAATATTCTAAATTGAATTGAAAGGAGATAAAGAGTCTCACGAAAGGATTTGAAAGTAGAAAGCTCAATGGTAAATGTAAATGTATCGTCAACTACAGACTAGTAAAATTCCATAATGACAGTGTATAAATTAATTGCACTTATGGTACTAGATATAAGTGAAAAGTAGAGCTCTAAAAATATTATTTGTGACATTAATGACAACATGTAAGGCTGAGGTATAGTATAGCCCAGGATCAGGACATTTACTGATGACACACAAGGTCTGAACATCCCCCAAAATAATGCAGGGGTAAAAATAAATCATAAGTCTTGTATTTACTGCTGAAAATAAGCTGCAGTCAGCTTGAAGTCAAAGTTGTAAGTCTTGCTATGCAAACCCTGTGGTAAACACAAAGACAATACCTGTAGATTATGACAGAGGAAAACAAGAACAGTCAAACTCTGCACTTCAAAATAAGACAGCAAAACACAGAGAGGAAAAGAAAGGCCCCAAACCTGCAAGACAGACAGAAAAGGATGACTAAAGGGCGGTCATATGTTCTTCGCTTTGATAAATCATTTTTAATAGATTGATTAAATTCCCTGGTCATAATTCATAGAGCATCTGTATGAGTTTTGAAAAAACTTGATCTGACTATTTTCCTTCTACAGGAGACACACCTTAGATTTAAAGGCATGCAAAGGGTCAAAGTAAGATGGAGAAAATGATGGTTCTTACAAACAATAATGAAAAGAGAACAAACAGAGACTGCTCTACACACACCAGGAAATATACTTTAAGTTTTAAAAATGGCATGAAAGGCAAAGAAATATAGATATATGTAATGATAACAACAATGAATTTGCCAGAATTTGTACTCAGAGCATCCAAATATATGAAGCAAACATGGACAGGACTGGAGAAATGCACAGTGACACAATAAGAGTAGAGATTACTGTATCTCACTGTAAATGATGGACAGAAATTAGTAAGCAATCAATAGGCTTGAAAGGAAGAAATAGAACACATGAACTGAACCCACATGTAAGGAACATTCTCCCCAGTTGCCCCAGAACTCACCATTCCCATAGGCAGCACAACATTCTACACTTAAATAGAATGTTAGGGTACAGCGAGGTCTTAAGAAATTAAATAAGATTTAAGTCATATCAAACATCATTTCCAATCCTAACAAAATGAAAGTGAAAATCATAGAAATTCTCAAACAAGTAAAAAAAACCAAATAATTTACTCTTGTATAGTCAATGGGTCAAAGAATAAATTAAAAGATAACTTGAAAATATCTTGAGACTAGTGGAAACAGAAACACAAGGACCAAAATTTACATTATTCAACATAACCATGAATGGGTACTTCACAATCTCCCATGCACTTAAAAGTTAATGTTAATTTTATCTTACATATTATTTACTCTGACTTAAGTCAAACTTAAAATTTGTTATATGAGAAACAAATAATGGATGTCATGCAAAAGTACTAACCATCTAGATGTACAGTCAAGAGCGAGGCTTCCTACCCTTCCACTCGTGACCACTCTACCCCTGAAAAAAATCTTACATGAGCATTGTGTAGGTATATAAAATAGGTATATATTCTGATTACAACTTACAAAAACTCATTTAAGGCAGTTATTTGGTATACTTACAACTTTACCATTTGTTAAAGACTGTATTAAATTCTTTACCAATAGCATAGATGTGCTTGTTAATGTTCACAGAAGAAACTGAACCCTGATTATTTGATACTGCACAACACAGGCCATTTTGAATGTTTGTCCAGATTTTCAATACTTATTTTCTTATGATCACCAATTCTGAGAAAAACGTACAGAATTCAGGAGTATGTTTAGATCCACTTCAGAAATTATGAAAAATTCTACCCTAATCACAAAAAATAATTATTGAATGTTTTTCTTTGTAATTTTATACATTTTAATTAAGATATAAAGACAATACTTTCTCCTTCCCTTTTCTCCCCCTAGCCACTCCCAAGACATCACAACTCTCAGATTGATTGCCTGTTCTTATCCCATTATTACTGTTACATGTTACAGACATATACGTATACATAGCATGTATATGTGTGTACGCGTGTGTACAAAAACATAAATACAGCCTGCTGAGTCCATTCTGTTGTTTGTGTACATACAGTTTCAGAGACACTATTTGCAGTGGATAACTAATGAGGGAGCTCATTCCTGATGGAGAATAACTCTCCCATTCTCAGGGCTCAGCAGCTGCCTACAGCTCCTTATCCAGGGATGTGATCCTGTGAGATTATTTTTCCCTTCCATGTCAACATGTCTACTGATGTTGCCATTGTTCAGATCTTGTTAATGCAGACATTTCTAAGGGAGACTATTTCACAGCAGAGCTGCTGGTGTTTGGTTCTTCCAGTCTTCCCATCCCCTTTTCTGTGATGTTTGCAGAGCCATAGACACAGGGGCTGTGATGTAGATGCATCTGCTGGGGCCAGGATTCCCAGGATCTGTTGGTGTCTGCATTGCGTCCAGCTGTGTATGTGTGTGTTGTTGTTGTTGTTGTTGTTGTTGTTGTTTTGGGGTCCATTTGCTGTAAAGAGAAGCTTTTTGATAAAGGCTGACAGTTACACTTATCTGTGGGGATAAGGATAAGGTTTAGAACGCAGTTAGGAAATTAAGCTGATCTAACAAAGTGGTGAGAATAGAGTCTCTTCTAAGATCTGTGACGTCACCAGACAGGGAGGGCTGGCTGGCTTTCTAGTTTTCCTCCTGTTAAATGGGCTTACGTGCAATTAGGCAGCCATTGGTTACTACCAACACGTGAGTGCCACTTTACCATACCTTGATGGGTATCTTACCATGCTGGGTTTTGCCATGGTTGATAGGTGTCACAGCTGGGTAGGACTACCAATTGCCTCCCTCTCTTGACATCTTGTATAGCATTTTTCTGGTACCCTGTGAGCTAGAGCACAGGGAAGAGGCTTTTCAGGTCAGATACTTTGTATTGTGTCTTAAGTGCACAGTACAGGGGTATAGCAATAGGGGCTTAGCTTCACTCTCTGAGGGGCAACCAAGGGCAACCGCAATAGATTATATCGTTCTAGGAGTCTCTTGGATTACACTCATCAGTCATTCAGAGGAAGATGCCTAGTCCTAGTCTCAAATTTGGTCCAGGCATTTCAAAAAGTACTCACAGTCTTAGCACAGCATCTCATCATCAAGCGGGGCATGTGTGCCTGTGCTCTCAGAACCAAGGCTGAGATGAAGTCACATGATGCCACACCAGTGAGCATGGCCAAAACCAACATGGACTCGCTATGCATGTAACTGAGAATTTGGTTCAGATATTGCATATTTAGAAACCTTCCACTGAGGCTGGAGAGAAGGCTCGGTAGTTAAATGGTAGGCTCACAACCAAAGACCTGGAAACCTTTCACTGTTGCCACCTATTGTCACCCCACACTAAGTTATACAACTTCACAAGGGGTCATGGCTCCTAGGATAAGAAACTGCATCTTGGTCATCTAAACCAGTGACTCTGAAACAGTGAGATTAGCCCTCATTTATCAGATACCTGTAAAAACCAATATGGAAATCATAGAGCCGCTTGTGTTGAGTTGAGATTCTTAGGTTTCCAGATGCTGGTCCACTTAAGCTCTAGAGCCCCAGGAAGCCCTGGTCTAATCAGAGATCACTTCACGGACAGAGAACTTCATGTGGAATACCCAGGAGAGGTGTGGCAGGACCCTGGCTCTTCCCCTTCCCTCAGCCTTCTAAGCCTAACGTGGGCAACACCCAGGCAATGGAGACAAGAGGACCAGGTGATGATGGTTGTAGAGGAATGCTAATGACTAATCCCCAGTCAGCACACATCCCAGCTTCCATCGTTTTCAATGTCTATTTGTTTCCATTAGAAAAACAACAGCCTTTCATTAAAAGAGCAAAAGAGTAAAATTATAATCCCATCAGTTATGTACACAACCATTAACATGCGAGTGTTTTCTGTCTTTTAATGAATAGATTGTTGGGTTTTTTGCTGAACTGTGTTCATTCTGTGTATTCAGTTTTGCATCCTGCCTTTTTCACAGTGTTACGGCATAAGCACTTTCCATTTGTAAACAACATTTTCTTTCATGGATTCACAATATGCTTTGATGTGGTTATACTGCATGGAATATATTTTTTTCTAGTTTCTCACCGCTCTGAATAATGTTAAAAAGGACATGTGTATACAGTAGCGGATCCACTTTTCCAGTGATGTCCCTGAGGAGAAAATATGCAGTCAAAGATTTCTAAGCATTTTCACACATCCGGTCAAACCTCTGTCATACTTTATTTACATGCAATTACATAAATGCTTTAAAATTCTAGAAATTAAGATAAAAGTATTTACTATTATCCCCCTGAGGTCTGGAGGTTTCCAGCTAGTAAGTACTCTGTTATATTCTTTCACCATCATTTGAAAACACACTTTATGTATATGCACTTATATACAATTACTATATTAAAAATCATTGTATATAGCTCTATAACAGTTTGGTTCTTTATATAACCATTTGTAAACATAGTCCTATGTAACCGGCATTTGCTACATTAGGGGCTCTTCTTTCTTCCACCTATTCGACCCCCTAACACTAGATAAAAGATATCAAGGGCACTGAGCTCCTTGAGGCAAGTTTGATTTTCATTGTCAGAAAATCGCATTTCTTCTTGTTTCTTCTTTGTGCACAATCACTTACAAGCTGCAAGCAACCCCCTCCCTCACCCACCCTGAATAATCAACAACCCCTGCCGACTGCCACCTCTTGGGCCCTAGCATTTATACACCCTCTGAGAAAGTCCCCAGAATTCCAAGTATCACACAATCACAGAAACTATCTGCAGCTGGTGAAACCACGCCTCCGCCAGAGCAGGAGGCAAAGTCATAGTCAGCCTCATAGCCCCACACCTGGAGTTCAAACGAAAGCACATTCTTACAATATTTCTGCATTTTTAAAAGGAGACAAAAGTTCAGAAATTCTCACTACAATTCTATGTCTAAAATGATAATTCAGAGGCTGGGAAGATGGCTCCGTGAGCAAATTAATCTTCACACAAGCACAAAGATCTGAGTTCAGTTCCCCAGGATCCACATCAAAGTCCAGAATGGTGCCTAGTACCTAGAATACCTATGCTGTCTAGAGTGACAGAAATTAGGCAGATTCCAAGTGCCCACTAGCCAGAAACATCTAGATTAGATAGATAGATGGGGGGGGGGGGTTCTGTGTGTAGCCTTGTCTGTCCTGGACTTCCTTAGTAAACCAGGCTGGCCTCGAACTCACAGAGATCTGCCTGCCTCTGCCTTCCTGAGGGCTGGGACTATAGGCATATACCAGTGCACCCTGCAGTTCCAGATATCTTTTTTATATTTACTACAAAAGATACTTATCTTTCCCTGCCCCCTGTGGTTTGTGAGAGAGATGATCCTCCTGGACCTACTGGGTTGATTATGTTACAAAGGGGGAGGGAGGGGTGGAGGCCTCCTCCAGACCTTGGTTAATGAGCAGAGTGGGGTCCTCCATTGCAGGAATCATCTCCCGTAGTGGGTGTCCTGCGTGCACCATGCAGACACTCTTCCAGATGACAGCTCCCTCCCCAGCCCTGCCTGCTTCTTGTTTCTTTGCTTGTAGTTTACCCTGAAGGCTTTTCCTGCCCCTAGAGCAGTGGTTCTCAGTCTTCCTATTGCTGCTGCCTTCTAACACAGTTCCTCAAGTTGTGGTGACCCCCAACCATAAGATTATTTTCCTCCTCACTACTTCGTAACTGATTCTGCTACTGCTATGAGTCAAAATGTAACTGTTTGAGGGAGAGAGAGAGTTGCCAAAGAGGGTGCAGCACACAGGTTAAGAACCCCTGTCCTAGAGCGGCACACTCTCAACTCATAAGGGAAGGGCCACCCAGCTTCCAGGTTCTTTGCAGGAGGATTTGCTTTATTGTGGCCACCTGACTTCTCACTCTCCCCCATGCCCCCAGTGCTGTTTGCCAAATCACCCTTCCTGCACTTCCCTGCAGCTGTTAATCCTAACAGCTGCCAAAGTCAACTTCCACAGGTGCTTCCAGAGGTCAGTCTCTGTCTCTCTCTCTGTTCACTTCCAGGGCTGGAGCTCCACTCCCATCAATAACGTGGTCCATGACCCTAGTGGACATCAATGCTGGTTCTCATTTCCCCTAACATGCAGACTAAGAGGTTCTGCCTTGTCTAGCCACATCTCCTTACTTTAAGTAGATTTACATGACTTCTGGTTTCAATAAAAAATGTAATTTTTACAAAATCATTTTTTTTATAAACATCACTGACCAGGAACCAAAGCATCTGTCAGGGTCCTGGTTACTTGTGGATACATATGGCCCTACAGACCTTGTCCTGGTGTATAACCCAGAGCCTGCCCCAGAGAAGACTGTTGCTAGCACAAAAAACTCTGCCCTCCTGGAGAAGGAGGGTTCAACTGCAAGGTATCAGCTACCATGATCGTGGGGAGGTATGTGGGTGGAGGACATACCACAGGACCATCCGCACCCAGAGAAGTCATATGGCAGCTTCTTGTTGACAAAGGGAGATGCATAGGGGCTCTGGGACTCTGTGAAGGAAACAGAAACCAGCCACGTCGCATGGGCACTAAATGCACGCCCAGTCATCTTATTCTTTGCACAGGTAATAATTCAGTTAATCCCCACAGCGCTCTCCGTAAATTGGCCAACACCATCCCTATTTTACAGATGAAGCTACAGAGGACATGCGACAGCACAGAATCACATCTATGTATGAGAGAAATGATTACATTCCATGGTTTTGTTAAACTACAAAGTACATGCCTACTCCTGGGCCTGCTTCCTCAGGGAGAGCTAGCAGGCACCTGAAGGCCAGGCCAGGTGGCTTTCCCCTTATAATCCTGAGCCCGTGGCCTGGATTCGATCAGCTGTTATCAAATACACTTTTATGACATTCATTACTTAAGATATCAACTTGTCGGAGTGGCATTTCCGTCACATTGCCATACAACCAGCCTTCTCACCTTCCCTCCAAACTTTTCTTAAAACGGCCAGCCTTCAGAGGAGACCAAAACACAAGAAAAACAGCTTCCCTCTCCAAAACATCACAGTAAGTTCAATCCTGTGATATTTGCAAGGTAACTCCACCTGTCCTGGTAAGCTAGGGTCCCGCTGATGACTCTTAGACCCAGCAAGCTTTGGAAAGATGGTTTAAATGCCTCCTTCTTAACATGTCCATAAAAGCCATCCTGAAGATACTGGATCATTCAGTGAGATTCAGTGAGGCCAATGTATGGACTGCTGCTCCCGAGGTCATCATTGCTTTAATAAAGCATGCTTTATAAGCCTCATGAAGGCTGTAATTGTATTTGTAAGCAGCCTTTCTCCCAACTTTAACAAAAGATGTCTAACTGGTGGGGTGTGTGTGTGTGTGTGTGTGTGTGTGTGTGTGTGTGTGTGTGTGTGTGTGTTTTGTGAGTGTATGTGTGTGTGTTTTAAAATCCTGTTCCATAAGGATTATGGCTCCCCTGCTGTTTGGAAAAGATCATCTCACTTGTAACACTAATAACTTGAGCAGGGGAGAAGCTGGTCTGGTGAATGGAATGCACTTCACTGCACATCTTGGCTCAGCTAGAAATCGGAAACAGATGGTCCTTGCGGCTGCTTTCCCACTCGAGCCCGCTCACTGCCAGCCTGTGGTCTTCAGTGGGCTGATGCTGGCAGTCTGCGGCTTGAACGTAGTAGGACGTGGCAAAAGGAATCAAATCTTTTCCAATGAGCAGCAAGTTATAATGAAATTTGACAGATCTGACATTCTATACCTAACATCTAGTTAGAATATATTAACCTTTTAGTTTTCTTAAGCGCGTTGCATAGAAGTTGTGAATACACTTATTAGAAGCTTGTGTTACGCGCTTTATCTTTTTTCTTTTTCTTTTTTCTTCCAACCCCCCCCCCTTTTTTTTTTAACAAGGGGCATAGGGTTTAACCCAATCTTGGGTGGCTGCTGGCTGACAGAAAATGCAGAGGGAGATTAACAGTCAAGGAACTTCTAAATAGAAATGAGGTGCAAGAGATCCCACTAAGGAGGAAATTAATTCTTTAGGACATGGTGGGTAAGTTCCTGCAGGAAAAAAGCATCAGTATTTTTCATAAGGACAAAATATGAGTGTTTGCATGCATACACAGAGACAAAAAATATGACCATCCCCAGAGTGCATCATGGGAATGGAATGGGGCTGTCAGGATCCCCTGTATTTTCTTCAATACAACCTCTTTTTGGTTTGTGAATTTGCTTCTGCCACACTGCAAGGTGGCCTGGGACAGTAGTTTATTTAAGTCGGGACACTTAGACCTAGAAATGATGTGTACAGATGGCTTTGCCACTTTTGTCAAAAGAAAAGAAGAGAGGGAGGGAGAGAGGGGGAGGGAGGGAGGAGAAAGAAATAATCCCCCTTCATAAAAGGGAGCTTTTCTGGCTGTGGGGGAACTGGGCTTCCTGCCTAAATCAAAGTGGACAGTGGACGAATGAGTGCACACTCACTCGGAGCCCTGTACTGCAGTGTGCCGAAACTCCATTTGGGATTTTTCCACCTGACCACAGTTGGAGAAAAGACCTCTGTGTTAGTGGCGGATACCTCTCTTCAGTATAGGAGTCTCTTTTCTGTTTTAATCTTAGATGCCCATCTGCCCTCAGCAGCCAGGGTACCTTTCAAATTTCAGGGCTTCTGGGATGGTAGTGATTCAAGCCAGTGGGTTTTTTTTCTTTCTTCTTCTTCTTCTTCTTCTTCTTCTTCTTCTTCTTCTTCTTCTTCTTCTTCTTCTTCTTCTTCTTCTTCTTCTTCTTCTTCTTCTTCTTCTTTTTAACTCCAATATCTAAATATACAAAAGAAATACAATATAACCACTTTCTTAAACTAGGAAAAGCATGGGTGGGATGATTTTCAGTCAAGCAGATGTAGAGTGAATCTTTCCCATTTGTTTACTTTTAAAACAAAATCTTGTTTGCGGTTCAGATTAGCCTTTTGCCTAAATGGCCGAGGACCACAGGTGTGCACCATCACACCAGGACAGTCTTTGAACTTAGTTAATGTTAATCTTCTGTTAAGACTCTTAACCTTTTGGACTCAGACCTGAAAACTGAAAATAACAGCAACCTCCTAGGACTGCTGTGCTTCTTTCACACACTCCACCTAGAAGCCTCTTGGGACGTGCCTGGCACACAGCAGGTGCTGCATCCTACCAGTGACCTCACAGGTAACACCAGGCTAACACGGCTGGACTCGCTCCTGGTCTGCATCCTCCTCCTATTTCAACCCGGAAACCCTAAGTAGGACACTTTTCTCCCAAGCATCTGTTTCTGATTATAAATTGAGATTTAATAATAAGTCTACCTCATAGGGACCTACCTGGGAAAAAAATACTTAAGGCTCTTGGAACATCGCCTGGCTGAGAGAAAACACTGGATAAACGTTAGCTGTTATTACATGCTGCGTTCAAATCACATGCTCTTGTAGGTTTCACGTTTCCAAGGGTCCTGGAAACAAAGCTTAAAAGGAGAGGGAAATGCTTTTAATTGCTGGCACGACAGAAATGCTATTTAATGGATGGTTGAATGGATAAAAGACATATGTTCATCAAAGACAGGTGGCAATACAGCCAGTCTATCTGAAGTAGACACAGAAGGATGATCCAGATAACGACAGCAACGGCAGGTCCCTGCAGAGTGGGACTCCAACCCAGGCTGCGTAGGACAAGGGGAAAATGGCGTGAGTCAAATGTGATGAGGAGTCTGCAGGACTGTGAGGCTGCAGCTGGCTCTCCGGGCTTGGTCTTCTTCGCATCTTGAACCCAACCTCTGGGGCACCTCCTAGCCGTCCCAAAGCCTTGGTAACACGGGAAGACACAGTCCTGCCTCAGAATCTCAAGGTGGACATGGGAAGGCAGACAGAAAGACATGATTTGGCGGGTGGGCACTGGTATCTGAGCTGTGTTGGAACAAAGCTCAGCTTCCTATGGGAGAACAGAAGGGAGAAAAATCCGCCTCATGGCACAGGACCAGAGGATGGAAAAACAGGGCATTTCTCAAGAAAGGATCAGCCGTGGTAACAGCGCAGTGCTTGTTACCTATTAGGGAATAGGCACTTGATGCATATTCTTGCTCACAACTATACATATATATGCCTACAAAAAATGGTATTTTCTTTGCTTTCCTGACTAGTATAGGCCACAGAAAATCAGAGAGGCCAATTAAACTAGGAGAGGCCTCACAGTTGGTAACCCCCGGAGCAGGGTATGAGACTTCAGAAATGATACTCTCAACCATTCCACCACCGAGGCCTCTGACAACCGCTACTATTCCATTACACGCTGCCCTTTGGCAGGACAGAATCAGAACAGGTGTTGTACACCTGTCGACAGCAGTCTTGGAGGCTTGTACCCAAGTGCACTGAAGGAAAGACCCAGCTGCAAGTCCTGTGTCCTGGAGTTGTTCTTGTTGTTGTTGTTTTTCCCAGAACACAAAGGGTCTCATTTGGGCACTTTGTCTGTGATGGCCAGAGCAAGGCTAAGACGCCACTGGCACTTGGCCCAAGGGTTCTTGTGATGACCGTCCATTTCCTTCCTAGTGTTTCCCCTTGTCACCTGGGCCTTCTTCTGTCTCCTGACTGCACAGCTAGGAGACCCCACTTCCTATAATACATACTCAAGGAAAGAAAAAAAAAAATCCCAGACTCTATGGGCTTGTTTCCCGATGGGAATTCTGCCTTCGACTCAGCTCCACTCACGTACATGGAGAAGTGTTCAGATGACAAGAGTTAAATTCAAACCATGTTTTTTTTTTTTTCCCTGACTGAAGGCAAACCATTTAGATGTTTGTTTCCAAAAAGGCATCTGTCAGCAATCAAAGAGGGGAAAATGCATAAAGCAATGCAATTGTTTGGAGTAGCATTTCCTGGATGATGTTAAATGCTTGAATTGTTCTCCATTGTGCTCACCAAATAATTTTATTTCCCACAATAATTGCAATATTTAACATGTTTTATTTAATCTTGTTTTAAGGCTATTAACAACGGGCCACACTGTGAAAAGATGGCTATATGAGGAAGGGCAGCTTCCATCTGCCTCTTAGTCAACAAGATGAGGTTTAATGTGTCTAATCTTTCTGGATTTAAGGCTGTTATCAAAAAAAAAAACCAAAACAAAAAAACAAAACAAAAAAACCTAACATTTCTTTGTTCAAGACTATCTGCTACAAAGGACTCACAGGTATTTCGTCATTCACAAAGCGAGCTCTGGATGCCGGTTTAAGCGGTGCCCGTTCATTCATAAACAATGGCTAACCATAGGATGTTCCGAATCCTGGAAATGCTGTGCCTCAGAGCATGGACACCTCCAATGTCAGAGGTTTCTGACAGACACGCTTAGACATGAAAATGCTGGGGACTCACCCATACGCGCGTCCTTGCACCCATGTGCAGAAGAGGAAGCAGAAGAAAAAAAATGGCAAAGGGAGCCTGACGGAAGCCAAAGGGTGAAAACAGGAGGTGGACAGAAAGTCAGAACGCTGCCTCCATCTCCTATTCCTCCGGGTGGGGTGGGGCGGGGGTTCAAACTCTTTTCTTGTCTTTCTTCAAATGCTCATTATTATGATGCTGCGATTTCACAAAGCATTGAGGGCTCCGGTCGGGAAAGTTGGGGTGCACTTTTGGAAGGAGCCTGTGTCCCTTGGGGGACACTGGCACCAACCTAACATTTGCAGGTTCTTCAAGGATCCCTGAGATCAAGGACATGCAATCACAAAGAATCCCCTCAAAGGCGGGGAACAATCCTCCTAGCCTTATGCTATTAGAAGATTACAATGGGGGACAAAAAGAGAAAAAAATTTACCCAATTTATTATATGTGCTGTTCATCCCTAAACACAGACTGTGAGACATGCTTGAAATGAGAAAACACCTCTGCTTCAAAAAAACTAAAAATTACTTTACTGAAATTATTTTGGCCAAAAAGAGTTATCTGCTGTATTGCTATAATGTTAGTTAAAATAATAATAATAATAATAATAATAATAATAACAACAACAACAACAACAACCCCTATTGCTATTAAGGAGCAGTCCACAAATGAAAAAGCAAAATGCCACCAAATGTAACCTCCTTTTGAACATAAAGCTATCAAAACATAATTAGGTTAAAAATATGCCCAGGAAAAATTCACTATATAGTTGGTACTGTTAAAACTACAACTCTCCAATGACTAGAGTTTGAACGCTGTGAAAAACCTCGTGACCAGTCCTCTCACGCCTTGAGGTGCCCACATGGAAGGCCTCTGGGCACAGAGCTGCAGAACATTACCAGTGGGGCTTGGGGGGCCCAGGTGGCTCATCTTTAAAACAAAACCCAGGGTGAGTTTGCAGAGTGCATCTCCCTGCATAGGTGCTACCTGCAACTCCAGCACAGCTCAGCCCGCAGGAGTGACAGCTACCAGAGGCAAGTGACCCAAAAGTACAAGAGATTCTGTTCACTTCCTCTTCCCTGTGAGTCCTCAATGAGTGGCTGGAAATCAGCAGCTGTCTAGAGTGTTTACCATTTTAAAATTTTCATTTTTCTGGTACTTCATTTAGGCAGGCCCATGTTATTGTGGGTTTTGTTTTGTTTTGTTTTGGTGGGTGGTGGGAGGAACCATAACTTAAAATCCCTATGAAGAAGATGGCTAAGCTACAGTAATGAAATCAGAGTTAACATTTTGCTGGTTAAGGACATTTCCATGTCAAATGTAGCCTGAATTGTGTAAAAATGAGTCAACAGTGACTGCTTTCTTTATTTATAAAGAATGAAGGTGTCCATGACTCATTTTAACACCATCAATAATATAGATGTATAGCTTAGTACTGGCTAGAATGTAATGCAGTAATTTACTCCCAAGAAAACACAACTAAACACAATGCCAACTGAACCAGAAAACCAGGGAGTCTAATGCTGGAGTCTTGTATTTAGGTTCTTTCATAACCAAATTAACTAATGAATTAATCAAAAAATTAAAAACAAAACAAAACAAAAAAACACTCACACAAACAAGGTATAAAAAGAGAAATATTTTGCCCCTGGAATTTTTTTTCTCCTTGGAAAACCTGTTCTGTTATTCCCAAGTTTAGTTTTAGACTTTTTGCTCCGCTCTAAGGGATATAACGCAGGAAAACCGAACCAAACACTTTCTACAATGCACAGCTCACGTTCTTGAGGAGAGTGGCTGTGAAAAACAGATACTGAATCAGACTTAAAGTCTGAGTTGGGGGGAGGGAAAAAAACGCCCCAAACATTGCATGATAGTCTCTAAGCAGTTCCATCTGTCAGGGAGAAATTTTAGGCTAATAGCCTGTGGCGATCTCCCTCCGCAGTCCACTACCTGCCTTTGTCCTATTAAATCTCTTTATTCTCCTTAAAAAGGGGGGGGATGGGGGGGTGGTTGTTGGAAGGAAAGGAAAAACCTTGCAGACCAAAATCATCTGAGTGATGAAGCCCTAATTTTAACCACCTCCCTTTGATGTGTAGCAGTGGGCTCTTGTTTTAAAGGGAGAAGGGGAGACAGTGCTAGCAGACTTTTCATCTCCACTTCACCTTGCCACTGGGTCTGGGAGAGATTGGTTCATTGTCAAGGAGATTTTTTTTTTTACCCATGATTCCATATGGTATGGACCGGACTACATGTTGCCCCACATGCCACTGCAAATGTTTTCTCAATTAGGTGTCTTATCTCCCGTGAGTTAGCATCAGATGAAGGTTGCTGACAGCGTAATGGCAGGGAAAGCTTCCGACGGCTCCATCAAATGGCAGCTTTGCTACGACATCTCGGCCAGAACTTGGTGGATGGTGAGTTGGCAGCCGGGACTGCCTTTTTTTTTCCTCCCCCCCCCCCTTTTCTACTTTCCCTCCCTCTTTGACAAAATGTCCCAGACCTCACATTCATCAAACTCACATTTGATTTTTTTCACACTCCTCAGTGAGGCTGCCTCACACTGCCTCCTCTTGCCACCCTCCCTCTCTCTGCCACTCTGCAACCTGAGTTCCCAGGGATGCTCGCCCTTCTCTTCCACGGGACAGTATGCGGTGCTTTTTTGAATATTTGAAATGTTTTTTAAGACTTTCGAAAGTTTTACGGTGGAATTCTGTTGTTTTAGCCGTGGGTGTCTGCGGATAGGAAAGGAGCTGTGTGTACTGCCCCTTGGGTTTCGTGCCCCCTCTCTAGCTTTGCGCCCTCCTCACTTGTGGGTTTTTTTTTTTTTGAGGACTATGGGGGTGCATGGTTCTCCTTGGCTGTGAAATTTTCCAGGGGTGCATATGGAGCACTGGAGAAAAGCTAGCCCTGTGAGAATCCCCTCATGCTCCAGGTATTGGGATGCCTCAAGCCACCTGTGAGGGTACTCCAAGGCTCCGGTTCCTCTTCTTCCTCAGGGGACCACAGCTTTCCCATCTAACTTTCTCATGCTTGTTTATGCCGGAGCAGATCCTCCTCCGTCTCTTAGAAGCGCCAACCCTTAAGTGGAACAGATCTACACAGCCTTTCTTTCGCTTACTCTGGGCACAAGAAAGTTTAAGGAACTTCTAACTTGTAGCTGCAGAATGAGTTAACTCACATGTCATGGTCAACCAGGCCAGACAACCTTTGACTTCTGGAATCTGTAAGAGCTAGAGTGAAGTTGTGTGTGGGGGGGGTGGGGGGGAGAGATGTACAATAGCTCATTGTCGCTCGTCCTGTGAGGAAGAGAACCCCAGAGTCATCGCTGGCCTCGTTAGAGTGGTGTCCGTTAAGGATTAATTCGTTAGCACCGCATTCCTAGTTTTCCGTAATTATTATTCTAGCAGCAAGCGTGAATTCTTCCAGGGAGTAAGAGAGAGAGGGCGGAAAAAAAAAGTTTGCTGCCAGGACAATGAATGTATTATCCGGTCCTAACTGGACCGTGAACTTCAGCCCGTTTCACATAGATATCAGTTTAAGAAAGGAGAGGGTGTGTGATGCTGAGGGCAAAGCCTGGCGAATGGAATTACAAAACAGGGCATGATTCACTGTACAATCTACAGGAGGGAAAAGCGCTCTTCCCTTCCTGGACAAATGGTGCTATCATTTTGGCAAGACGTAGGAACTCGGAAGCCTGGGACTATTAAAAGTGAACTACTGCAGGATTCCGTCCAGCTGCTGCCTGGGATTCAGTATGTCCGCTCCAAGGACTTGAGTAAAAGTAGTTGTGGGTACGTGTGTACATGTATGCTGTCTCTTGTAATTTCTTAGCTGGACGTCAGAAACTTTACCAGTAGTTGCAGGACAGTATTGCAGACGGCTTTTGGCTAATGAAACTTGCAATCATCTATCTGTTATGATCCTGAACTTTTTTATTCAAGGCATTTATTTTCCCATTAGACTTTCTGCCAGCAAGCACAAGGTGTGCTTCTGTGAGACGGTCATATTGCTTCAATTCACACAACTTGTTAAGCACTACAAATGAATTTACTGATTTGTTTGGCAATTATTTTCTAGGCTAAGTTATAAATGTTAAAAAAAAAAAAAAAAAAAAAAAAAAAAAAGCTGCACTAATGCCCTGTTCTCAGTAGAAAGCTCTTATTCCTCACTATATTTCAGGAGGTCCTAGATTTTATAGACTGTTATTTTTTATGGCAAACTGTGTCATCTTTTTTTATTTCTTGGAGAGATCACCAAATAATTCTTCTTCTTCTTCTTCTTCTTCTTCTTCTTCTTCTTCTTCTTCTTCTTCTTCTTCTTCTTCTTCTTTCTAATTTGGAAAACTGTAATTTCTTCTCTGTAAAGTTTATTTGCAAGTTGCTCTTCATTTAAAAATAATTTTACAGATGTTTTACCAGAGGGAATGCAATGTATAAAAGTGGTGGGAACACTTAGCAATGCATTTGACTAAAGGTAAACAATGCTGAAAGCTCGCACGGTGCTGTTTAGGCTGCACACTGCAAGGAAGTTTCTCTTGACTTCGCTGCTTTTTTTTTTTTTTTTTCTCTCTGAATATGGGGTGAGAAATCTACAGTCTTTTTAGAGAAGTTATAGGAATTACCATAGGGAATAAAGCAAAATTTTAGTTCCCTGAAGGGTGGTTATCTGCCATAGAATTTTAGACCTAGCAGTTACAAATGACTCTGATGCAAATGGTCTATTATTGGTGGTAAACTAAGGAAAAGCTTTGATGAAAGGGGGAAACAACTAATGAACAGAATACAAATTTCACAAATTTCCCCCTAGATCTCTTTCTTTCAACAGTCTTCACCCTTCTCCCTCAGTAGCATCACCTTACTAACCCATACAATTTTTCCAAACTGGGAAGAAAAAAAAAACAAACTTCTGGTCTATTGGGTTCTTCAAGCCAAGGACAGTTCAAGATCTGAATTTCACATTAAAGACAAATAAAGCTTTAAAATTACCTCCTGTGTCATCTGGCTGCTCAGACTCCGGGCTCATAGTGGGAACCTCCGGCTGGTCCTCCCAGGATACAAAGGCAACTCAGTGAATGCCCCCCTCCGCCCGTGGAGGCTCGGCCTCAGCTGCCAGCCAGCTCCGGGATATGCAATTTTGCTTTTTAATGAATCGTAAACAATTTGTATGGCGAATGAGTTTGTTTGCTTTAGTTTCGGGGCATGTGCAGGGCCAGGTTGTAGAGGGGGTCATCACCTAGTCCAGGACTTAGGTGTGATGGGTGGAGCTCTAGATCGCTTTTTAATTTTTTTTCCTAAGTAATAAAGACACATTAGGATGAAAGAAACCCGGTCAATAAAAGATGAGGCATAACGACCCCTCTCTCTTTCTGCTCCCTCCTCTCCCCCATAACCACTCTGGCATACAGTGGAGCCTAGTGCCTTTTCTGATAACTGAGTGGAAATCATTGGAATGAAGTAATCACTCCTTTGGAGTGTAAGTCTCAGCTTAGTCTGTAATAGACTACTTCCATTTAAGAAACAGTTGTTTTATGATGTAAAATACTAAGGAGGAGCATCTCTGGCTACCTCTTCATTAGGTTAATGCTTCCCTGAAGTACATTGTATATCAGAAATTAAACATGTGTTTTTATATGAAAACGGTGAAAAAAAAAAAAAAAAAAAGGAGTACATGGGATAGCCCCAAAGTCTAATGAAAACTTTTATTCAAAGTCACCAGGTTGTAAACAACCGGAAGGCTAACAGGCAACCGGGTTCAAGCATGCACATTCTAACAGTAATTACCTTTGGCACTGCCGCTTATGGGGATCTTTTGATATCTGAGCCACTTCTCTAATGCTTTTAATCATGTAAATCAAGAAATAGATATTGCGTATCAAGCTCATCTCACTGTGTTGTGACAGCTCTAGTTGAAACTTTCCGACAGAAGACTAAAGAAAGTACTTGCAAAATTTTTCTTCCCTCCAAATGGATCGGAAAGAGCCCCAAGTGCACAGAGATGCTCCAGGAGAGACTCTGATGCACCAGCACACCTCCATTCTCCCTTTACAGCTTCAAAACAGAGGCAGAATAATCCTCCTTCAGGTCACACTAATTTAGCGACAAGGGTTTGTTACGGGAGAATTTGTCTGTGAATTCCAAAATACCCTTGCCTTTCCCTTACCATTCAAATTTAACCTTTATGTTGACTAAAGCGGAAAAACTACTGGGTGATTCTGCAACTAGCTGTTGTTACCCAGGCCAAATTCCTGACCATTTATTTTTGACAATCTTTTTTTTTTTTTTTCTAGAAATTAACACATTAATTTTCAATCAATAATGACTGTTTAATCCGTTTGTTTACAACTCAACCTTGCTGTACCAGTATCATGCTGGGGTAAGAAGGATCTGGGATGCCTTGTGATATAAATACCTGTTTTTTAAATACATGTGTAAAAGCATGTTTCTGGGAAATACTGTTTTATTCTGTTTACCAATTAAAAGCCATCACCTGCCGTCTACATCCACAATGACTGGCAGCTTTGTGTTCATGGAAACCTCTTGCTGCTCTTTACTTGAATTCATGTCGTGAGCTGCAGTTCCCATTTCAATGTTTAAATATTAATTATCAGCTTTTCTTAAAGACCATTTTTTGCATGCCTTTGAGGATATTACCTAATGAAGATTTTTCCTAGAAATTGGTACCAGCCCTTTCGAGATAAAGATTGAAATGACTTGGAAATTGCTAAGATAATAATGAAAAGACTCGAAAGGGGGAGACCTGAAGAATAAAGCAGAACACTGTCCCTGTGCCTGGTCTACTTTTAGGAAAGTCCAAGGGAAGCCTATTTATACACCTTGAATTTAATGCATTTGCATGCTGTCTTAAAATATTTTTCTGCAGTGAGTGGCTTGATCTGAGCTAGTTATTAAATGAACAACTTTAAGCAGAACTCATCATTGTAAATACGTGTAGCCATATGCCATCTGCCTAAATTACCCATCAACCTCAGATGTTTCTATGCCCTCAGACATTTTTTTTTCCTCTCTCAGAACTGGCTGTAAGTAATAGGTTCTGAAAGAAATCTGAGTGAGGTAGGGTTGACTTTTTTTCTTCCACATACATTAAGAATTTATCCTTATCATTTTCTTTGAGGTCAACTTCGTACAACCGCTTTTCAAATACAATTCGCTATTCTTAGAGTAAAGCAGATACATTAGACTAGTTCCCTTTTTTTTTTTTTTTTTCTCTCTCTCTCTCTCTCCTTAAATCTAATTAAGGCCCAAATGTGCTTCGTTCAGAAACGTGATTGGCTGCTTAAGCTAGCCAGTGTTCTTCTGCTATCTTTCGAAAAAATCTTGATTTCCTGTTGTTACGGTCGTATTTCTTCTGTGAACTTTAGACAGTGAAATAAATGCTTTGTCCTTCCTTATTTTCTAGTTGAGCTTCCTTCACCTGTCCTGAATATTGTCAGGAGTGTTTCTAATTTAAAACCAAGAGAATGGGGGGGGGGGCTGATTAGAAGACAGGAAATTGGAGGATTAAGCCGTCTGGTTGCACTTCCTTTACTTATCAGCACTCAGAAACTCAAGTCAAGATTGCAAACTCACCAGGACAGTTTTTACAACGCATTGTTCTTTCTGGGTGCGTGCATCCGTACAGGGGGTGTGTGTGGCAGCCTGTGCGTGTCCACAGGCATACACGTGTATCCGTGAGTGTGTCTGCGTGCACTTGCGGGTACGATGAGAAAAGAGCCTGCAGCTGGGAGTTGTAAGAGGGAACTTTTAAGTGGGATAGTCCTGAACCAAATGAGGGCTGATAACGTAGGCATGAAAGTCCACGTAAAGACGGCCATCCCAGGGTAGTTCTGTGGAGTTGTGTAACTTTTGGGCCACTACAAGGAAAAAAGGCGAGAGGTGCTGGTTTGGAAGTTAGAATTAGAATTAGAGCCCTTACTCTGTCCCTCTCTCTGAGTTTGGCTCAGAAGTGCAAGCACTCCTATCAAACAGAGAAGTAACTCAAAGCCAGCGACTGAGTTAAGCCTCACAGAATTCCCAAGGCCACTTTGGGATCCCTTAGCCTCTAGACAAGAATGGGTTCTTTCTTCTTGTGACACAGCAAGTCTGAGTGCTCCAGATGAGTTTATATTATAAAATGAATGCAAAGCAGGGAGTGAAACAGCAGAGCAGGACAAGAGCATAACGGTTTGTCACATGTCATCTAATCGCCCAAAATTGGTGACGTGACGCAAGTAAACTGGCCTTACAGCTTTCCACTGTGCCGCGTGTACTTGCATGGCTGTGTTTAGGAGCCAGGCTGAGAGGTCCCTCTTCTGACCTCATCCTGCCCACTGTCTCACGCGCAACAGTTTGCTGCTCTCACTTCAGAGGGCTCCTGGTGAGTATGTAAGCTTCTTCTGCCTACAGGACCACAGAGAATGAAGAGAGTAAGAAGGGAAGATGTGGTGAAAGCAGTTGGTTGGGCACCTGGTGAAGAGAGAGTTGTCACTTAAGGGCTTGTCCTATTCGGACAGTCCCTCCTCCCTTCCTGTGTGCACCCCTGACAAGGCCCAGATGCCAGCTGCTCCTTCTGTTCTCAGACAGAAAGGAGTCCCTCAGTACCTGGCCAAATATTTCACCCTTACACCTAACACTCATTGATGTCTGCCTGGCACATAACATGCTAGAGGCTTTGAGTGGGTTTCATTAAATGTTATCACAAACATACCTCATACCTAAAGGAAGCAAGAGTACCAAAGGCTACCCATCACCCGAGACAGTTCGCAAGCAAAAGACAAGCTGCTTATTTTTTTATAGTCAACCCGTTTCACTTCCACCCGCTTGTTTTGGGTGAACTAATAATTAGAACGTAATCCCACTCAGAACTTTGGATGGTCCAGCCCACCCATTTGTAGAGTCATGAATCTGTTTTCTATAGAGTTGCAAAGTGTGTAATGTGTCAAAGGGAAGAACAGGCCAGCCGTCTCATGACGTCAACTCCTGGTCTGGAAGAGTCATCCATCTTCCTCTTGGGCAAGAGGAAGCTTCAGGGCTGTTAAAGAAGCTAAAGAAACGTCGAGACCTGCCAGTCCTGGTGCATAAATCCAGGCATTTAAAAAAAAATTCATTTTTCACCAAAAATGCATGCTTGGAGGAAGTAAAATACAGTCTGTTAAAGTTCATGAAAAATGGTAGGAATATTTTCCTGTTACTTAATATCTATTTAGTAGGAATTTCACCTATAGTTTTAAAATGGACCATGTCATTTTTCATAAGGCCATTTTTCCACAGGAAAACATTTATTCTCCTTTCTCATTTTTTTTCATTCCTCCCCCACCTCTCCTCATAAGTATAAATGATAACATAGAATATTGGTGTTAAAGATTAGTGTTGGATAGTTTTCATTGCCATCACATTTTCTAATTAAAGGTTTGCCCCAATACAGAGTTTTAATAAGAGAAGACACGAGGCTGGGCCATATATGTCTAATGTCAATGATCTGAGTACACTTACTACGAATAAACACCTATTTTCCAGACAACTGCTGACTGTAAACAATACAACTCAGCCAGAGCTCTTTTTTTTTTTTTTTTTTTTTTTGATGCCATGTGTTGGATGGAATTTTTATTCCTTGTAATCCAAGATAGTGTGTGTGTGTGTGCATGTGTGTGTGTGTACATGCATGTGTGTGTGTACATGCATGTGTGTGTGTGTACCTGTGTATGTGCATGTTCCTTGATATGCACAAGCTGTTGCCAAGCTGACCGTTTTAAAGGGATAATAACAGGGAATAAGGACCATGTCAAAGGTGGAGATGAATAACCTCAGGCAGGATGGCCTGCTCAGCCATGGTGCATGAAGAGAGCCAGGACACATAAGCCAAGTCAGGCACTGCATACAAGTGGCTGAGCCACGTTAGACCACATATCCCTCCAGGACTGGTGTGCAGACACGCCTATACTATCTAGGGGACCTTTACACTTACGTTCCCAGGACAGCCCCCTCTGCTGCTCACCCCCAATATTCCTCAAGCACCTTCTCTGCAGATGTGAACTTTTACTCATGCTAATGAAATGGCTTAGCAGCTGGATTTAATGAACCCCCTTCAGATGCTGAAAAGATAAACACTGTCAACCAAAAAATAATTGATTTCATCCATTTATTTAAGAAGCAATTAAAATAAGCATTGTTCTGGCTTTCTTATTTAAGAAAATAGTAATCAGACTTCTTGTCCTAAAACCGTGTGGGGAGCGACCTGTTAAGAGGTGTTACAGGCAGTGCCCCTTCCTCATAAACAGTAGGGAATCATTGGAAGGCACGTTGCCCAACACTTGGGTCAAAATCTACACACTATTGTTGGTAGGGCTCTTAAGAAAGGAAATGTGAAAACAATTGAAATAATTATAGAAGGAGGTTGCTATAACTTCTCAATTAGAGAAGTCATGAAATAAAGCTAAACACACAAAGTCACAAACGCAACTATTTTCTAATCGAGCACATAGGCTGACGACTTCCGTGGGAGAGCAGTGGGTCTGTGAGAGCCAAAAAGCAGTATCTATCTGCAACTAAACAACAGTGCACAGAGGCCTGTAGGAACCACAGAGAATCTGTGTGTGCTACCTGGGATTTGGTGCTCTGGGTGCACACCACAGATCAGAAGACAGAATGAGATTCCAGCATCAAAGAGTTTCCCTAGACAAAACAGCAAGGGACTTAAAGGCAAATGCTCTGGGGGAGGAGTAGGGAGAGGGGAAGGTCACCTCCCTGCAAAATACACTGCAGGCTCCTCTCCTCAGGCAAGCTGTAGTAGAGAGAAGGGAGTCAGAAAACTGGTGAGTGTATCAAATAGGAAAGGGATCCCTCAGGCAGGGAGGGCATGAAGCAGCCCGTGCTGGTGCCAGGTAGTGGCAGAGGTGCACGGGAGGCCGAAAGGAAGTCTGGGTATTGCAGATGGCCAAGAGCAACCCAAGTCACACCAGTATGGCCTTGCTTTTCAAAAAGAGCCCTGGGCATCCTCCACTGGAATGTGATATCAAAAAAAGCAGGGTTGAGGGGATTTTCCCTAAGCCCTTCTCCCACTAGAGGACGTGCCCATTTTCTCCACCCAGCAAATACTCCTCCCCTCTTCAATGGCCAGCAGAAAGGGCTCCTTTGTGGAGCTTTCTCTGGACCAGAATCATAATAAATTACTACTTCCTCTACAAGCCTCAGGTAATCTTGCTCAGAGAATCCCATCAGTGACAAAACCCTGTTGGAGTGTTTTGACTATGACTGCGTTGTTTCTTTAATGACAGAGGCTAGGCCTAGAGCTCCGTGTCTCCGTTGTGTAGCTTGTGGCATGGCCCTAAAAGAGCCAAAGCACAGTAAGAGATAATGAAAAAGTGAGGGCATTGGGGGCCAAGGGGCTTCTGTGTCTCCCCAGAGAGCTCATTCACCAGACTTCTGTCTTACCACTGCTGATGAGACCTCTGGCTACCGTTTGACAGCTTCCTGGGGTAGGGTTTTTGCAAGCACTTTGCACAAGGTGAACCCACTGCTCATAGCGTCTCTATGAGAGCTCCATTTCCATTTCCACTGTACCAGTGAGGAAACTGAGTCATTGTTAAGATGAAGAAGCCAATAGAAGGTTTGAGAGAGTTCAAAGCTGTGTCCATCAGCCCTTCATTGCAATGGTTCTAATATGACCAGCACTGTCACACTCCCATGCAAGCTCAAAAGACAGTGGCCTGTGACCATATTATTAAATGTAGGTAGATTTCATCCCCACTTTACAGTGAATATGGGAGTCCTAAAGACCCTAAACTCAAACACATCCCAAGCCCAGGTAACAGTGTCCCTTCTGTGAAATAGCCATCAGGCTGGGAACAGAGCACTGTTTCAAGAAAATCAAGCAAGTTCTTCCTCCTCTTCTGGATGGCAGGTTAGCAAAAGGTCTTCTCTGTTTTCTAATTTCTTTCTGCTTTTGTTTGTGCTTTCATCTTTCTTGGGAAACAAACATGCGTTATTTACTTATAAAAGTGCTGTTTAGGTGTGGGGAGATGGCTTGGATATTAAATTGACTTGCCTCAGGAACGAGCTTAGATTCCCAGAAAGGACATAAAACTCTGGGTGTAGATGCAGGCACCTGCAGTCCTGGCACGGGAGAGACGAAGGCAGGAGAAGACCTTTGGCCAGATTGGCAAAGCAAATCAGCGAGCTCCAGGTTCCATGAGAGACAGAGTCTCAGAAACTAAGATGGGCAGCAACTAAGGAAAACACACAATACCAGCCTCCAGCCCCCATGTGCACACACGCATTCACACACACACACACACACACACACACACACACACACACACACACACACATTGAGTTTTAACAAAGTTATAATCACTAAAATTTTGTGTCCTCACTGACGTCCTAAGGATGGCCATAGGACCAGGTGCCAGTGTCCATGAGCATCTGAGAGCCTAACTTGGAAAAAGCCACACTAGGCCCATTTCCTTCATAGCACCCGTCACTAAATTGCTGTGTCTTAAGGCTTCCCTTTCTAGAATGAGGCATTCCTCAGTGACAGGGCTGTCAAAACCACAGGTTTCTGACTCAGGCTGCTGGACTGAACGCTGGCCCTGGGAAGGGTGCATGACATGGGATGGCCAGTGCCTAGAAACATTCCGAATGCTGCTACATCTTCAAAGTGGGGGCGCCGCAGTCACTATTGTGGGCTGTAATAGAACAGTGCACAGCGCACAAGCCAGAGACCCGAGAGGTGCCCTGGCCCCCTTCCTCTTCTCCATTCCGTCTAGCGAATTCACATCAGACCCCATTACATTTATTTCCCATGGAATCCTGACAATCTCCATCCACCACCGTCTCCCATTCTAAGCTGCCATCTTGACAAGCCCACACTGCCACAATGGCTTCCTAACTGGTCTCAGCGCATCTGTCTTTGCCTCCTGCACTTATTCTTCACGTTGAAGGCTAAAGGGTCTTTTCAGACATAGGTCATCTGTCATCTCAACGGATTGCCCTGACTTTCAGAGAAAGAGCAAAACCCCTTCAGGACGCCTGCGTGCGTTTGCCTCTCCAAGCCTGTCTCAGGCTATTCTTCTCCCTGAAAGGATTCATCCCCGAAACTGAACTGCTGTCAGTTCTTCAGAGTCTCAGGGCCCCAGATGCTGGTCACATTCCGCTCCTATCCCTAGAAAACCATTCTCTCTGTAGTTAGCATTCTAACTACCACTCTCAGTACAAACACGCTCTCTTAGGACGCCCCCCTCACCCCCCACCAACCCCGACGCAGACTGAGTCAGAGAGTTCTATGTCTGTGTTATGGGATCTCAGGGCATTCCAGACCTTGAAACATAAACAAATAGAGCACAGTTTACATTCAGAAATGTGTGACTGTTTAATGCTTTATTTCCTCCAATCATACTGTAAGGTCCATGAGAGACAAGATGCTGCCCGTACCCGTTTTCTTGCCTCCAGGAAAGTATCTGACATGACAGTAGGTAGTGGGGAGACGTCTCCTGATCCAATGAGCCAGGGGGTGGTAGAACTGCTGCTACCCACCGTTGTCCCAAATGGGAGAAATGTATTTGAAAGTGGGCAGTTTTCCTTATATGTACTTAAGGTTCACTTCTCCCTAACAATATGTAAGTTAGAGACGTGAGTTAAGATCCTGCATTTGACATCTGGCTGTGCCGGAGCACATCTTAACTGTAGGATGGCCCACATATGGCTGTTGAGGGTTCAGCAAGTTCATGATCTGATGTCCTTAGCAAGGCATTTGGAAGACAATAAACATTCATAGAGAAGTGCTAGATTATTTCTATTAAAATAATAATAATTAATTGAGATGTAATATGAATAAAATAAAATATATTTTAAAAAATAAAATAAAATACTAATAGTCCCAAAACTTCTTCCAATGACCCATGTGGACTTTAAAAATCCCCCTTGAACCATCTGGTTGTTTGCTGCATCCCCTTTGAGATGATGGTACCAGTCTCTCTCCATATAAAATGCAAGCACGTTGTGAACGATTGGGCTTGTTATCTAGCAGGAAAGCCTTCCTGAAAATAGGAAATTTCACAAATGTAGGAAGCCACAATTGCCAACCATAGAAACGCAGACTCCAAATTGATGGTGTTAGAACAAAATCTTCACAGCCATTAAGGGCACTTTATGACCCTTTACGGCTCTCCCCGACAGCCCAGTATGAGGGATGAGAAGTCGATCCGTTCTCCGAGCCAACAGTAATGCTGACTGGTTGGCAACGTAAAGAACGCACAGGAGTGTACACAGGGGTGAGAAAGAGACTAACAGGAGCGAGATGAGAGCCTGTGGTGGACTCTGCTCCTGCCATCACTCTGGAAGCACTATCTCAGATAGATTGCTCATACGTAAAATTAGTTCAGCTGTAGTACCTGCCCCACGGATAACAAGTTACATGTGTAAGTCGTTAACAACATGCCTGGCATGTGTTTCTCACTTAGCAAGGCCCAGCCGTCATTAAATTTGTCATGATTTTCACTGGTGTTGTCAAGCACCATTATTGTATTAACGATTACATTTTAGGGTATCAATAATTGAGGGCCTGGGAGTGTAGCAAAGCAGTTCAAGAATATGTGACAAACTGATTCCTTCAAAGTAATGTATTTGTATATGAAGGCAAAGCCATTGCTGTCCCAGTGTATTCAATTAATTTTCCCATAAACTCAATTTAGGCAACACCTGTTCCTGTAGCTAAGGCACCTACCTCTCAGAAACCCAGAACTTATTAAAGAAAGTCCTGTTAACAAGAGCCTCATCCCACAATATGGAAATCACTATTTGTGGTAAATGCTCATCCAAGCAAGTGCACTTTCTGCTCTAGACACAAAACCTGATTCTCAAGTGATGACTCAGGAAAAGGGTTGGGAGAATGCCTTTGTAGCCTACACACATGCTGGTGTGCAGGTACTTTCACTGTACACACATGCTGGTGTGCAGGTACTCTCACTGTACACGCATGCTGGTATGCAGGTACTCTCACTGTACACACATGCTGGTATGCAGGTACTCTCACTGTACACACATGCTGGTATGCAGGTACTCTCACTGTACACACATGCTGGGGTGCAGGTACTCTCACTGTACACGCATGCTGGTATGCAGGTACTTTCACTGTACACACATGCTGGGGTGCAGGTACTCTCACTGTATGTGCATGCTGGTGTGCAGGTACTCTCACTGTACACACATGCTGGTGTGCAGGTACTCTCACTGTACACGCATGCTGGTATGCAGGTACTCTCACTGTACACACATGCTGGGGTGCAGGTACTCTCACTGTACACGCATGCTGGTATGCAGGTACTTTCACTGTACACACATGCTGGGGTGCAGGTACTCTCACTGTATGTGCATGCTGGTGTGCAGGTGCTCTCACTGTACACACATGCTGGTGTGCAGGTACTCTCACTGTAATCACATGCTGATGTGCAGGTACTCTCACTGTTCTGGGAATTGTCAGGTGTCCAATGCCAATCCGCATTTTTCACTCAGCAATCCTCAAAGGCCATCAGATGCCTCTTGTTCCCATGGCAGATGGAGCCATGGCTGCATACAAATTCCTTTCAAGTTATTGATTACCACTGTGCTTAACAAACCTAGTAACAGAAACATCTTCTCACCTGAGAAAACTATATTAGGAAATGGTGAGAGTGTTTAAAATAACATTACAAATAATCATTGCAGATAACATGCAGGCACGCACATACATGGGCCATGCTCTACCAATTGCTTCATTTGTCTGCCCTGGTTCCATGCCATGATAGCCCACTCTGCAGGTCAGAAGCCAAAGGACTGCTTAAGGTTTGGTTTGGAAAGCTAGTAAGTAGACTGTTGATATTGGCACAGAAGTAAAGGCACTGGCCGACAAGCCTGATGATCTAAGTTCAAACCACATGGTTATAGGAGAGAACTGACTCTGTTGAGTTGAACTCTGACCTCCACATATGTGCGCTCTTGCCACACCTACACACACATGTGAATGGGCACAAGCACAAAATAAGTAAGAACATGTAATAGAAACAAACATAAGCAGGTAAAAGGACTTTAAAAACAGTTAAGTGCCAGATCTACGATTTGAACACTTCTCTAAACCTTAGCTATACACCCAAAATTAATATGCACTTTATGATAGCAATGCCTGCTATTTAAGATTTGAATTAGTTATTAATTGAGCCGTTAACATTTTTCCATGGGAGAGTTAGACCCCCAGAGCTCAGTGAAATTCAATATTTGAGGTCACGGCACTACAGCCTTTCTACACAGGGTAATAGTTGGCTCCTCAGGGGCTGAGTCCACTAAAAGGACTGCACATTTCTGACTTCCTGCCTCTCACTAAAAATCCTTAAAGAAACCAGTTTCAACCTTCCCTTAAGGCATAGAGGGTGGGAATTCTTAAAAAAAAAAAAAAAAAAAAAAAAAGTTGTGTAGATTGACTCACCAACCACCCTGGTAGGGAAGTCCACTATGCCTATGTCTATAATACAGGATAAAAATATGTAATAGACAACTCATGAATATTATGTTCCCAAAACAAAATCAAATCCCCACCTGTCATGGCAGTGAGCCCTGTGTCACTGCAGTCTTTCTATGTGGCTCAGAGACACCTATTCCTCCTCCCCCTACTACTCCTGTACTTACTCAGATAATGAACTTACCACAAATCAGCTGGTTTGGGAAGAGGAGACGCTAGTGTGATTGTCACTGTCTAGGAAAACACATTGTGCTAGAAGATCCTAAAGGACAGGAAAGGGGCGAGTAAAGCCCAGGTATGTTTGCAAGACTAGAAGTACAGTTTTGTGCGTTCCATCTGCTCTGAGTATTAGGTGGTCAGGCACTGAGTTAAGAAAAACTCTCATCACAGGCCTGCATAATAGCAGAAAGACGGATTGCAGGGATATGAGGGCCGGGCATCAGTCACACAGATCAGGGGCAAGGATTTCGCCAGGACCTAACAGGACCCAACAGGACAGCGACTGGATTACCAGAGCCACCAACACACCAAAACACAGACACAGCAAATGATGGCTCCAAACAACTCTCCACGCACTTGAAGATGAGCAGGTGGAAGTCGCACACAGTGAAAGTGCTAAATGCCGCTGAGTGGGGATAAAGGAAAACTCAGAGGAAGGAGAGATCAGAAAATCGTGGAGTATAGGAAAACCATTAAAATAATGTTTGCATTTTTCTATATTCTAAAAGAGAATAAAAAGCTAGAAGGGAAAGACAGATAAATACCTGGGTGGGAAATTTTTAAATGAGCTTGAGAAGGTGAAGTAATGACTCAGACACCTAAGACTGCACTAGCAGTTGGCTGTTGCTGTGGGCAGACATGGCACGGGGGCCTGGGCATGGTGATTCAGGAATCAGGTTTTCAATAAAGCTTTCCCAAACAGATGAGTTACACAAAGTAAAGAAAACATCACATCATAGGGAAGGACCATCCCAGAAACTAAGATCCAACTCAAGGACCACAAAGTTGTTTCTATAACTGGAACAATTGGAGTGGAAGCCAAAACCAAAGACATTAAAGAAGAGGCTGGAAAGAGAAAGAGCGCACGTAAGGCATTCCTAGCCCGAGCCGCGCTTCCTGTGGTTCAGGGGAGGAAGAACAGACTAACAGAAGTTAATCATCTGTACAACAATAAAATGGTCTAAACATGATTTTCAGATTAATTTAATATACTAAGTCCTGATATTTGTGACATCTGACATACTTAAAAGTTTTTACATTAAAAATAAGAGGAAGGGGGCTGGGGATTTAGCTCAGTTGTAGAGCGCTTGCTTAGTAAGCCCAAGGCCTTGGATTTGGTCCTCAGCTCTGGGAAAAAAAATAAAAGGAAGGCAGAGTTGTTAAATAGAATGAAATGAAAAGAGAAATAATCTCAATCTCTGATATTAGCAAGCTGTAAGTCAGAATCGACTAAATAAGGAAATTAGACAAATGTATAAAATTATCTGTCACTTATTCATAATGACCAATTAGAGAAGGTAAAGGCATAGTAGTAATTAAGCCCTTCAGACATCAATTAACCTAATATCAAATGATATAACACAAAAACTAGCAAAAAAGGAAGGAATTGACAGAAACTCAATTTATACCTGTGCAGTTTTGTACAACAATAATGACATGAGCCATTTGAATAAATATAATTAGTAATGTTAAAATAGCTAGATAATGTTGACCTCTATAAACAGAATAATCATCTTCTAGAATACTCAAAAAAGTTTTACAGAAAATGTACTATGCTGTACAGTACATGTACATGTAAGCATGTACAAACAGTAAATTCTTAAAGTAAAGGCTATCTTGCCTGGCCACATGCAATAAAACTAAGAGCCAATAGCAGAGAGTGGTCACCATCACAAAATTAGCAATGACTGGCACTTGCCCAAATTGTCATTATCATTGAAAGCTGCCCTAGAAGTCCTGACCAAGCCTGAGTACATAAACCAGAGTACTCTGTACCCTAACTCCTGAAGGAAGTCTGCAGGGTTGTTCTCTTCAGATGAGATGGTTAAGTTCTAGGAAAACCAAAATTAACCAAGTAGAAACTACAGCAGTGTGCTCTGCTGAGGCGAGGGTGAGCTACTCAGGAAACAGTGGCAGTTAAAAGTCCTGTAGGAAACAGACCCTATCCCTACCAGCATCCAGAGAAAAATCATAAATACCTACAGATCTCCCCTGCAGCAAGTGCACATACCCTAAATAAATGACATAAAAGTCACTAGTGTCAGGACTGAACACACTACGCTCTAAATATTGGAAAAGCAAGTTCCACCCCAAGTTAAGCTGTAGGTTCAGTATGACATTGCTTTGTTAGAGCTTTGGAATGTACACAGTAGAGAGCAAACTTTTTTTTTTTTTTTTTAACTTCAAATTTCCGTATAAATGTAAAGAGTGGAGGATGTTATTTTCTTCATTAAAAGAAGAGTTTCCAGGACACTAGTATCACCAAGGGAAATGTGCTAGGCTTCTAGCTGGGGAAAATCCTCTGTCCACGGAGCTGTGGACGTTCATAGGAACTCATCAGATCCAGGCTTAGAGGGAACCCAGCTTCCCGCTGAACAGATTCATTTGCCTTCCAGGGGTCATTTCTTTCTTTGGTGTTTGAATCATAAGATGGTCACTGAAAGTTTAAAAACAGACACTGGTTTTCTGAGGAGCTGTGTGATGTCACAGCCACCCACCTGGATGGAAGGACAGCTTTCACACCACAGCCTCACAGCTGACAGGGCCTGTGCTGGCTCATGTGGAAAGCAAGCTGAGGTTAGGTTAAGGTTGGTTTTTGGCTAGGGTTCAGGATTAAGACTAGGATTAAGTTGAAGAGAGTACTAGTGTGTTCCAATTGTGGTAATAGTGGACTAGGTTAGGGCTGGGGCCTTAGCTAGAGTTTGGGTTTAACTTAATTTGGGCTTATGTCTATGGGGAAGAATAAAGGTGCAGAGAGGGTTAAAATAGCAGTGTCAGGAAATGGAATTGTTAGAATCTGAAGGTTGATTGAGTTGCATGAAATTTGCACTGTGGGTACAGAGGGTAGAGGCTTCAGATAGAAGAAAACAACTCACAGAATCTTGAATGACGCAGACAAGTCGCTTTCTTGGTCTTCCATTTCATTGGTCCTCCAGTTCATCAGAGGAACCTCTCATCGTTGAGTGTGGTTCCCAGGGGATGGAATTCAGTGAAGGAATGTGAGAATACTGCCATAAGTGATAAAATACTTTCAACATTTTAAACGTGAAAACAGTGAGATGGAATTCACATTTTTAAAGCAGCCCCTGTGCCTGTAGCAAGTGTGTAGAAGATGGGTGAGAAAGAGCCGGGACTGGGGTGCCGAGGTTAGGTTGGCAGGCTACCTACTCTCTGTGACTTCAGGCCTGACTGCTGATGCATTCATTCCTCTAGGGAGCACAGTCTCCTTGCTCTGCGGTTGGGTTGAGAGTGCCTTCCCTCTCAGCCTCCGCACTTTCTCCTCATATTTTCCTCTTTATATATTAGTTTCTTTAGGGTGTTCAGGACTCTGATGAGTCATTGACAGGGGTCTTCGTTGACAACTGTTCCTTAGCCACCATGCACACTCAAGCCTGGTTCCTTTCTTCCTTATCAGTGTATTTTTTTCCCTTCCTATTTTTCATCAATGACTGTGAGTCTGTATGTAGTAAGACTGTAGCACTGGGGAGGCAAGGGTACAGCTCTTCTTCCCGTTGCCCAGATCCAGAAACTTATCTGGCACGTAGTAAAGCTTCGGAAATATCTGTCCCGAATGAAGCTCAGAAATGTTCATTAAATCCATACCTGCAAGCAGCAGGCACTGCCGAGGGAATGGATCACTGCCTTACGGTGGTGGGTGCTGTGGTAGAGCTTTGCCTGAGCTGCTCAAGTCAATCCACACAAACCAACAGGGTGAACCAAAGCTCCGATCTGAGGGCTGCGGGAATGCACGGCATGGTGGTAGGTAGTTCTGGGATGGAACTCGAAAGCCCAAATAAGAATTCAACAAGAAGCACGAACACCTCAGAGGCGCAGCCAGAAGTCACAGGGTCTCGAGATGAAGAAGAGCATCTGCAACCTTCCACCCAGTCCCACAGGAGCCGGAGGATTTGGCCAGAGCTGTGCAGACAGAGCAGACGGAGGACACCGTACATCGAGCACATGCCCACCCTTCTTAACTGGCATTTCATTCATAACAGTGACGTTTTGCACTGGACCCATCGGCTTGGAGGACTCAAAGACTTTAAGGCAACCAGTCAATTATCTGTTCTCTGGGGAAAAGCTGTGAAAATAATAAATAATGATGAGGGGCAAATTTTTTTTTAATCAAAGAGCTTCCTTTTCCACCCAGGCCTCCTCTCCAGAGACAGATTTACTTTGAAAGTTCAACTTTTAAAATGAAAATTTCCTTATGGAGAAACGCATATCATGAGCTTGAAAGGCTTAATTCTGGGAAACGGTAACATTAATTTTAGATTATTTGCCTTCCCTGTGTCAAATTGTTCCCTGGGTCCACCCTTTGGGCACTTGTATATGTATCAAGCACTTGCTATTGGGAGTAAAAGCTAGTCAGTGTGGTTTTCTTTCTAGTTGTCGGGGACTTACTCCAGAGGCCTCCTGGTACTCTACTCTGGAGACAACAGGTCTTTGTTAAACACATACTTTCCTGGCATCTAGGCATTATGGTTATCATCAAAACCAAGGGTTTACCAAGTCCGGGGCATTGTTTCAAGCATTAGTTTAAGAATATGTGACATCTAAAATTTAAATGTAGGAAAAGTTAACATCTATAGAGCATAGTAATTCTGGAGCTTATATCACCTGCCATTTCCAAATACATTAGCCTATACCTCTCCAAATTGCATAGTGCTGTCCCCACATTCCAGACTCCTAAGTCCCCTGAGACTCAGAGTGGATAAATTTACCTATATCATAATGTAATTCCAAGGCATCCCCAAATCCCATGATCTTTCATTTGAACCTACACAGGAAACAGACCCCTACAACTACTGTAAAGCACGGGAGTCAAGGCCTCCCAGAAAACATGCTTTTAGAGTTCGGATAGAGATAGGAACAAGTAGAGTTGTTTGGAGGTGCTCTTCCCTGATTCCTTATAGACCAAGTGAGAGCTTTTGAGAAAAACTGATATAAATTGCCAGTCTTATGATTTTTTCTGGTTACTTTGTTAAAATAAATATAAACCAAGAAAATGCACATTTCTACTCAGCATAGTTTAGAACAACCGATATGTTTTGCCTACTTGCTTTTGAATATGTATTCCTGAATTAAATAATGCTTTCAAAAGTTGGGATAAAATTCGCACCATCTAGAGAAGTCTTGGCAATGTTCGCAGCGTCTTCTCTATTTGAATTGTTGCTTGGTTTGCTCTCTGTTCCTATCTGTTTCACCACATGTACTAGACCACAGTAGGGGACCATCCTCCCTCCCATCGGCAGGGCTGGTCCTCGCCTCTGCCTCTCTTCACACACTGAGCCGACTGGGCACTGACACATCATTACTGTCTGACCCTCTCGCTGCCATAAGTGGAGGAATCTGGGAGGCCATTCCTGCAGATCAGGGTGCAGAGGAATTGAAGTGATAGCACATTTCCCTCTGGCATTGAGGACAAGTTCTGACCTTTGGCTTGCCTACCTCTTTCTGTTGAATCTGTGGTAATAAAAAATAAATAAACAAATAAAAACAGAAATCAAGGTTTTGCCATACACACATCCTTTCCTAATAAGTGAGCTGGGCCGCAGTCCACACATCCTAACGCTTTTCTGTAACGGCTGTCACGTGGCTGAGATGCTACCTACTGGCTCAGTGTGTCTCTCTTTTTATGAACAAAGCATTTTGCTAGGCACTGAATGGCTGCTGGGCCCTAGAAGACTCTCAGTAGCAGGAGCTGTGAATGTTTACAGTGCATCAACTAACCACCTACTGAACGCTCACCAGGGAAGACTAAAGCAAAGAGGAAGAAGCAATCAGGAACTAGAGTTCTAAGGCTCTGGTTTCACCCAGTTCTCTTCTCAGTGGCACACAAGCAACACATCCTCTTGGTTCTCAGACACCTTAAAAATATTGCAGGACATTTGTTTATCCCAGCCCCCGCAAGTGGCACAGGGAGCTGCCAGCATTTCTCAAACTGGATTTTCTCCTAGTCCTCCCTTCAGATACCTCTTCCTTAACTTCCACACCAGCTTTGTAAAGCACTCTTTGTATATGCACCAAGAAGGTTGTTTCTCTCCCCTTCGAGCCAAGGTGCCAACTATCCCAAGCCCAGCACAAGTATTTTCCGTCGCTGGCAAACATCATTATAACCTGTGCAGAAATTCTTTCCAATGCCCTTAAAGTCACCCAAAGAAGAGTTCTAGCTCCATGGACTGATGATGTCTACAATCCCAGCACTTGTGAGGTTTGAGGCATGAGGATCACGAGTTCAAGACCAGCCTAGGCATCCTAGCCTAGCCAGATCCTGCCCAAAAAAGAAAAGGAAAAAGAAAAAACACAAAGCAATATCAAATATTTTGAAGCATCTTTGGTTACAAAAATATCAATAGAGACAGACCTCTGGTCTTTGTAATACTGACTAAACAAAGGGAAGGAATAATGTTCAGGATGTAATCTGAATAAATTATAATAAAGTTTTTTTTTAAGTGAAGAGTTCTGAAAGCATGCTTTGAAAGCACTGATTCCTAATGACCCGGAGAAAGAGGGTTGCTACATGTGCTGGAGCAGCCAGGTTGATGTCCTGAGTTTTACTGTGTCTTTGACAAGCTGTGTGTATAAAGTATGTGATGCCCCAGTATGGGTTTCACGGTAGGCAAGACTAGCCAGGCATGCTGTGGCTCCTCCTGCCAGCTGAGGAGCTCCACTCTCAGTCACACCATCCCCAAGGAAAAAGGCTGAGCTGAACTATGCCACATCACCCTGGCTCCCTGTCCTAATAGTCTACAGTCTACGGAAGCTTTATGCTGAAGAAGAATTTTCTCCAGAGATTCAGGTAGTACATCCTTACTCTGAGGAGACAAAAACCCCAAGTTCTCCAAACTCCAAAACTCTTTGAGAGCCAACATAATTCTGTATCATAAAGTATCGCTCCATGCCTGAAAGGATTAAGACCGTTACATAAGCCACATGTTTAATGAACATAAATAAATTTTCTGTTTAGTCTAGCACCTCATCCCCAAGAAACTGTTCACGTAAGTACACGAATTACAAAATCCAAAACATTCCAGTCTGAAGCCCTTTTCTTTCCAAGCATTCAGATAAGGAATACTCTTTCTGTATTACCTGTCACCTCTTTCTGTTACCCATTTAAATGCCCTCCCAGCCATGTTAGTATGGTGTGACAAAGTCTTCCGGGGACCTCTGGGGATGCTTCAAGGGGGAAAAGTTTATAAGCATTTCTAAGCAAATAAGGAGCAAGGGTGGAGGGCCCAAGACTGTTATTAATTATGATAACAACAAGGAGAACTGTAGCTCCTTCTTTCCCCTTTCCATCCTTACCACTTTTAGCATTGATCTTTATCTGAAATGACAAACATTTTCTACGACAATTTGCTTCCACCCGGAACATCTGGTATCTGGCCAGCAACTGTAAACTGACGCTCCTGCTCTAGTGTCTGACTCACTGGGAAGCCATGGGGGGACCAGGATGGGGTGGGGGGAGTGTGCAGCAAGGGTTCTGTGGCCTCTGCTAAGACTTTAAAATGCACACTCCCCTAATAGGAAACAGCAGACTGTGATAGAGGAGGAGTGAGAGGCGCTGTGTAAATGAGGGTGGAAGTGGGGAGGGAGGAGGGGGAGACGGATTATTAAAGGCCTGGGAGGTGGAACAGGAGTGGGGTTGCCTGATAAGACAGCAACAGAAAGCCATGTGATAAAAGTCTGGCTGAGCTGAATCTAGGAGGAGAGAGTCACCTGACAAGGGCAGCAACAGGGTGGCAGGCTCTTGGAGTGTCAGAGAGCTCCCACAGGAAGGGTTCAAAGAGGAGAGGAGGGGAAGCTAGTTAGGAGATAATGGGGAGGGAGGGTGGGGAGGGTAGGAGCACCCTTTCCTTGCCAGCTTTCTGATGAAGACTAACAACTTCCCCTTCTGTAAGCCCCAAGGCATTGAGCCCACCAAGCTAGGCTCTTGCTGGTGCCAGTGTGTTTAACCTCGCAGGTCTGACAGGTCCCCAGACATAACTTCTCAGGAAAGATGGCTGCTTTATATGAAGGTTCTGTATGGAAATCAGAAAGAATTTCAGCCCCCACCTTTTTCCCACAGGACTATAAGTGATTAGTAGATTAATAGAGAGATTTTTGGTACATCCATGGAGTCATCTGACAATATCTGGAAACCCATCAGGTTCTGGGCTGTGGACAGGCAGATGCTGAGCCCGTATGGGAAACAAGACCCAGGCCCCAAGTTTAAAGAAAGATGAGCAGTTTCAACACAACTGAAATTCACTTCCGCTCTTCGGCTTTTCATCTCTGCAGGCTTTCCTAGGTCCTGAAGCAATCTCTACAAGTGTCACTTACATAAAAAGAACCGTCCATCTTCAACAAGCAGTAGGCATCTGACTTAGTGGTCTTTATTGATGCTCCTATTGTTAACAGAAATAAGGCATTGCCGAGAAGGACTGTCCTTTAAGTCGTGTACGACAAAAGACATATCTTTGTTCAGACCTGAATTCACTGTCAAAACCCAAAAGTGATGATGAAGAAGAGCCAGCCTTATGGGAAAGATTTTAGGACCACCACACCCAGACTCACTCAAATTCAAAAAGTATTCAAGGCAGAGATTGGGACCCCTGAGCCCTGAGTACCAGATGGTTGACTCACTGACAAGCTCAGGAACACCATGCCCTGGGGGCTGGGCAGCTGCCACGCACTTCCCCATCTCTGGGAGAGTGCCAGAAGGCCGTCAGCACCCTCACCCAACACACTTCTACTGTGAAGGTGGACACTGAGAATCTGTTGGTGTCCCGAGAGATTAAATTAGTCCCATGCCTACAGTCATTTTCACACTTTTAGCCTGCTGTTCATTGCCTCTAAAGGTAGAAAGGGTTGGTTTTGTTTGTTTGTTTTGTTTTGTTTTGTTTTGTTTTGTTTTGGAGGGGGAAGGGGCTGGTGTGTGTATTTGTGTGTATTAAGATATATAGATATAGAGATTTATAGGAGATAGATAAATACGTAGATTGATGATAGGTAGATAGATGATAGATAGATAGGTGATAGATAGATAATAGACAGACAGCTGATAGATTGATTGATAGATGATAGAAAAATAAAAATACTGTTTTACCCTTAGATGAGTATATAATGCAGTTTTATTAAATGCATTCACATTATTTATTGTACAACCATCACCACCAAAACTTTTTCCACCTAAAACTCTACATCTATTTAAAAAGCAGTGCCATACCATGCCCACAGGACCCAACGGCCCCCACTCAGCCTTCTGTGTATCTGATGTGCTTCGTGACCCTTGTATGTGCAGTCATACGTGTCTGCCCGCACCTTGCTTTTCAACTCACTTAGCGTCATGCTGTAGCACTGGCCAAAAACTCCGTTCCCCAGCAGGATCAGCAACACCTCGTAGGTACAGCTCACCGTGATCCTCTGCTGGTAGCCAGGTGGATTGTTTGCCCTTTTAGCTGTAGTGAATGCTGCTGCGAACATGGTGTGCAAAAGCGTGGTGATGGTGTGCAAAAACATGGTGATGTGCAAAATGTGTTCTAATCCCTTTGGTTATATAAGTATAATTAGAATTACTGGAAGTCTGTGGCAAATTTTTATTTAGTTCCTTGGGAAACTACCACACTTTTCCCCACAGCAGATATACCATTTAACATCCCTGCCAGTACAATGAAAGGATTCCAAACTCTCCATTGTTGGCCCAACATATCTTACTTTCAGTTGGTTGTCCCTTTGTTTGTTTATAGCTAACCTGATGGGTTTGGTGGAGTATCTTGCCACTTGTGTGATTTTCATTTCCTTAAAGGTCAGTGACAGTGACACTGAGCATCCTTCCTGAGCTTAAGACAGGACTTGGCTCTTCTGCGGAATTCCCAGCATTAGCTCCATCTCTTCATGGAGGCCCTCTTGGGTTCCCCTCCCTGTGTCACCCTGTGTCACCAAGCCCTACTGCCCATGAATCCAGTCACGCTTTATACAGCCTCTTGCGTCTATAAGTTTGAATGAATTCCATGAAGGCATGCAGACTAGAAAGAAGGGGACTAGCTCCATGCCTTGGAAAATGGACCACAGTTTTAAATCTATCCCTCAAAATCTGTTTAAGGGTAAATATGCTTTCAGAAAAGATTTGTTTCATTTATTAACTCATATAGTGAAATTTTCCTGGATGCTTACGTGTGGCAAGCACATGTTATCCCTTCACAGGGGCTTGGGTAATGACAGCATTATTCCTGAGACCATAGGGTTGTGGGTCTCAGTCTCCCTAATGCTATAGCCCTGTAATATGGCTCCTCATGTTGTGCTGACCTCCTCAACCATAAAATTGTTTTGTTACTACTTCATAACTGTAATTTTGCTGCTGCTATGGATTGTGGATTATAATAAAAACACGTGATATGTGACTCCAAGGAGGTCACGACCCACAGGTTGAGAACCAACCACATGGAGGTGATCCGCATCCATCCAGGAGAGTCAAGACAAGGCTTTCTTGTGGCTCTTGACTGGCTACCTCATTCTCTTCTTATTTTTAATTAAACCATCATAATCCACAGAAACAGTGCTGTCTCTGGGCAGTTTCAGCAATGATTAGAGCATGCTGCATTTTCCAGACATAGGCCAGTGATACCAGCACTTGGGGGACTGTAGGTAGTCTGTGGACAGCTTGGACTATGTAGAGAGAACTCTATCTCATTTTTTTTTGTAAAAAAAATTATAATTAAATTTTCAAAAAGAGAATTATTTCTATAGATAGACAGCCCTGGTGTCAGGAAACATTACCTGTGGGGCTGTGAGGAGATTCCTTAAACTCCTGATGGTGTAAAGTGCTTGGTGGTATTCAGGCCCATCACAGATGTGATGGCAGCTGTCACCGTCATTATCATGACATCAATACATCTTTGTACTTGTATTTGTCTGAATCTTTCTCCCCATCATAAGGAGGTTTTCGCTTGCTTCTCGTTTTGTATAATTGTACGAAATTCTCTGAAAGGAAAGAAGAAGAAGAAGAAGAAGAAGAAGAAGAAGAAGAAGAAGAAGAAGAAGAAGAAGAAGAAAAAGAAGAGGCTTCTAGGTCCCTGTGGAGTGTGTTGGTCTTTTTCACACCATGCTGGATCTTCAAGATTGTAGGAAACACCAGGAAACAGGAATCCACGCTAACGCTAGAGATGAGCCATCACAGGGAAGCCTGCCTGCGGGCAGAGGCCACAGTTCCCGAACACGTGTGCTTCTTTCGAACGTAGCATCTTTAAAGCTTTGCTTTGGGCAAAGGAAGCACAGTACCTAGGGGGCGAGTCTGCTGCCACAACCACAGACCAAGAGCTTGGGGCAGAGAGGAAAGTGCATATCAGTTTCAACTCTCGGCTTTCCAGGCCTTACTCTAGCTTATGAAGCCGAGCAGTTCAGGGAGTCGTTTCCTTGGGTTGTGACTCTTTCTTCGCTAGTACGTCAAGCTCTATCCAAAAGAGACTCAGGAGGAACAAAGTCTGGCTCAACAAACTCTGAGGCTTAACAGTTTTGTTCTTTTTTTTTTTTTTTTTTTTTCTGACAGATTCAGAGACCATGTCAAGTTCTATGAAAAGAAAGCAACTCCTTTAAGCATTTTGCATAAGGTCACCTTGACGTCACTACACTCCGTTAGCACTGTCACCGAGATTTTAAAAACGGTGCTCCCCTGCCTCCCCAGTGACTTGAGGGGATGCTGCAGGCTCGCTGTGCTCCAGTTTTCTCAGGCTGGTGGCAGGATGCAAGATCTTAGAGTGAGAGGTGGTGCGGGGTTCCACAGGGCAGCTTACAGGGAGGGAGAGGCAGTGTTTAGCTGCAGGGTGCTTCTGTCTGAGTTCTGTGTGTGGCGCTGACTTTTATCTTATTTTGCCTTTAAGCCAAACTGCACGGGTCACATTTAGAGCATATGTTGTTATCATGTGCTTCTTTTTAGCTCAACAAAAGTGAGTGAGTATGGGCATTGTCTTCATATCAGCCGTGGCTAGAGTGGTCGCATGTTTAGAGACCTCGCAGAGAGTCGATTCAGTCTCTCTCTCTGTTATATAACATGGCAAGTAAGAGGCTTTAGCCAGTGTCTCACTGTTCATCTGTCATACTAGTGATCCAGGTTGGGAAAGATGCTATTTTACAAGTGAAAGAGTCTTTTCACCTCCCTTGACGTGAAAGAACAAACAACAGAAACATGGTCCCCTTGGATGCCAGTGTGCCTCTCTCACCAAAAGTCTCCTCATCAGTGTGCTGTGTGCATTTCACTGCCTGTCTTGCCCTTTCTTGTAAAGGGCTCTTTCACTTTACTGCTCTCCCCTGTAAACTCTGGCCAAGGACTCTACTCCAAGAGTGCCAGTGAAGAAGTTTCATTAAGAAAGAAGCCCTCTTTTCTATTTTAACTTTAGATAGGCACCAGGTGGTACACATCAGAAAGGTTAGTGGAGATCCCAGGGTGTAAGACATGCAGTGGGTTTGAATAACACTGTATTAGTCATGAGGTGGAAATGGAGTGATGTTGACACGACTTGAAAGTAGCAGTGTTGAGTAAATGAATGTGTGAAAAGTGCTCGCTGCGCTAAGTGGGCTCTGCAGTTGTGTGCACACTTGTACAATCCTGTTTATTGATGCCTGAAACAATTTGCAAAATAGAAACAAATCTACAAAGAAGAAAATATGTTTGGAATTATTTGTTTACATGACAATTTAAAAAAACACACAGGAATCCAACTGCCACATTTCATGCACTAAGTATACCATATGTGGTAGATTCCCCTCAGAAAATCAAACAGCAACCTTTACCATCACACACAGAACAATGAGAAATAATCCGTAGCCTTGCTTCTTCCACTACATAACCAAACAGAATTCAAGGCACCCGTACTACTGCACAAGCTGCTGAAGAAAGAACTGATTTCTCCTAATGTGGTTTCAGTAAGATTGATACACAGGTGCACAATTTCCTGAAAATAAATCTGTGTCCTTTTAAGGAGAAAATGCATAAGTTCAGAGGAGACAAAGCGTTGCACTTAACTACTTTACAAATCCTAACCCTCTGAAACATCTTCACACTCCCTCAAGTTTTATGATCATTCCCAGCCAGGAGATGAGGAGTGTGGGGCACCGAGAACTTCATTCGCTCGCAGGGTCACACAATCTGCAAAAAAGCAGACTCCACATATAAAGGACTTCTGGTTCACTTAAAGGCTTTGGGGTTCCTGATATAGTGTGTCATCAAAAGCACCAGCATTTTATTCTTAGACTCAGGAGCTCACCCAGCCTGCTTGCATTTTTGCCAGCTGCTCCACACTCGGGGCATGGGCATGCTCTCTCTCTCTCTCTCTCTCTCTCTCTCTCTCTCTCTCTCTCTCTCTCTCTCTCTCTCTCTCTGACCCATTTCTCTGGACCCGTGCCTCGGAGGAGGAACACTTGTTGCTACCTGACTCAGTTCAGAAGGACCAGGAGCCTGGGCTCTGCCAGCCGCAGTCTGGCTGGATCACCTCTCCAGATCCGAGGTTAATCAACTGTGAATTTCATTAGTTTCATACAGGGTGAAAATAAAGAGCAGAGGGCCCCATGTGGGAGCCTGCAGTCAGGTGTGATCCTCCAGGCTGCCCTGCAGGTAGCTTTTCCTTCAGCTACTTTCAAAAGCTGTACCTTTGACATAGAGACATTTTTTTTTTCTTTTTAAGTCCCTAAAGTGCCTCTGCTCTTGGAGAAGTGGGCAGAGTTAACTTCCACATACACCACAGGTATTTTGTTTTTTTCTAGAAAAAAAAAAATAAAGATACAGGACCCTACAGTTGGGTTCTTCATCTTACAGCCACTGTGGGCATGTTTCCTAGGTGCCCCATGGTGTACAGCTGAGTTAGGTATGAGATAAAGACATCCTATTCCTTGTCCACTGATTAGAAAGGCTATCGTGACTCCAAGGTGGTCCTTGTCTGAGCCTTTGGGCCCCTTTTCACAGTCCCTGGTGTACAATGGCTTTAAAACAAAAAATAAAATCTGTTTTCCAAAGACTGCTTGTGTTGTTCAAAGAACAAAAGTGAACTTGCAGGATATATTCAAATGCTTGCTCTTGGTTTCTCATTAATCCAAGCTGAGTGAACAAAAGCCTCACTGGCGGGTTGAAAGAAGTATTATATAGCCGTGCGTTGTGTGCTGGCAATCCCCTTCAGGATGCTCTGCTGGTCCTCTTTGGGGAGGCCTGTCCCATCAGCTGAGAGTTCATTCTCCTTTTGACTTTCCAAATGCCATATGGTCATTATCTAAACTCCTTTCACTTTTCCTGAATCCCTGACCCACACCACTTGGCTGTCGGGTTGCCGTTTTGCTTACCTCATTCTCCCTTGTTTAATTACTTACTTATCCCTACCTCCAGATTAGGAGGCAGGGGGATGTTACTGTTTAAAACTGGAGGGAAAATATAATGACTCCGTTGCTGGGAATGTAAAAGCTAACTAACCCCACCACAAACAGTTCCTTTCTAGTCATAGTTTGTGGAGGAATGAAAGATGCAATTGTCTGGAAGTCTATGAGATGCATGCTGGCTCGGGGGTTAAGGGTCACGGCATGCAAAGGTCCCTTTCTCTTTGGCACGGGTCCCTCTGTATAGCATAGTTTGGCAGCTATCTCCTCGCACTTCGGCTACCTGCCAGTGCAGCTGGTACTGTGTCTGGTGCCGACAACAAAGCGTCACTCGGCTACCAGCAGCTCTACATGGGGCCGCTTTTCTCAGAAGACAAAGAAAGATGGGCTATCCGTTCTACTATCAGCGCCCATTAAAAGGACTCTTAAATTGCATCCCTACAAGTTATTGTTAATTATGTAGTAGTCACTGGAGCTGGGGGACCTTTCTGGGGAGCAGAGAGCGGCTATATGCTAGGAGAGGGTGGGGGAGGGGTTACATGGGACAAGTAATAATGATAGGAGAGGGAAGGGGGGAAACACCTGGCCTGCCATGTCAAGTCAAGTGTCTTAGATAGGGTGAGCCCTTGGTCCTGAAGATGGGCTTTAGAAGCTGGTAATGTGACTAATGAAGAATGAATCAATGTGCTGAATAAATCTCTAATATATGCAGCTTGGAAATTGTCCTGCCCACCTTCCATTCAGAACGCAGCTTCTGAGATTTCCAGCACTTTCGGTTTTTAAGAATAATTTTAAGCAATTTATCACTTGGCTGTAATGCATTCACTGTGGGCTGAAGTCAGTTAAGTCCTGCAGTGTGGAGATAAGGCCTGCTGGAAGGTTGAGGAAAGAAGACCAGGGGTTGCCCATTGTCAGATAGCCAGAAAATTAAAATTAAGGAGCTGTGTTTGTGCCACTTGGCCAGCTAGGGTAGAGTTGTATCACTAGATGGGTGTTATTCCTCTGTTGTGAGGGTGGATTCTTTGAGATGTTTTTATTACAATCGTCCAGTTCCTTCTACTCTTTAAAAATGAAATTATTGTGTCCCCGTGCCCCCAAACAGGCAGAAGCCTCTGGCCTATTTCTGCTGGATTTCTTTGTGCTGTTTGAAATCAGTATTTGTTTTATTATTGTTCGTTATCCACCACCAGCAGCAGCAGCAGCAGCATGTCTCTCTGAGTGAGTGAGGTTTCCAGCTTCACCAGTTCACTTACTTGTTCCTCAACAAGGAGTTAAAAAAAAAAAACCCGGGCACAAGGATTCCAGAAGAGAGGGCTCTTCATGAGCTTTAGGAATCTTCTTTGGCTTGCGTTGAGATTTTGGCCATTGAAAGGAGATAACACTGCTCTCAAAATGTCTGGCAACTTTTTTCCCTGCTATACACTGAACCCTAGCAGCGAGAAGATTCCCAGTACGTGTCATTTCCCCGCAAACCACAGCAGCAGCTCTATGCTTTGCTCCTCCCATTCCCACCTCTATGTTCCTCCAGGCTGCTCTACCCTGGTTCCCTGCACACCCCAACCCCTCCTGCCAATCCTCATCAGACTAAAAGAAAATCCAACCGGGCTGGGGCACAGTGGGGGCAAATGAAAGCCTACAGTCTTTAGTTTCTATCTTTCCTTCTTGGGGCTAATTTTCTACTTCTTGGTTGTTCTGATCTCAGCTATTTGCAATAGTTATATATAATTTAACATTATACAAAAGTATTGTCATATCAAACATAGTGAAATGGATTCCAAAAACACCATCTGGTATTTGGGAATGCACTGTGAGTTGGGAACGTGAGAAGAGATATTCTTTGCCACTTTGCTTGGGACCCAGCCATTAGCAGGGTAATTGCCAAGAGAAGGTGACAGGCTCCCGGCTTAAAACAAGTGGGTCCCTCCCTCCTTTGCCTATTAACTCTTGTGAGTCCTAAACCATGTTAAAAGGGACTCTGAGGATCAAGCAATTTAGAGAAGGGAGAGAGAGGGAGAGAGAGAGAGAGAGAGGGAGGGAGGGCAAGAAGGAGGGAGGGAAGGAGGGAGGGAGGGGGAGGGGAACATGCAGAGATGAATTAAGAGACAGAGAAAAGGGAGGTGGGCTGGGGTAATTGTGCTTTCAAATTATCTGGGTTTTCAGTAGATTTGCATTGAGCGTTTTAGTCCAAAGCCTGTTTCAAAAGCCTTATTAGTTCCCTCTAATCCACCTAAAATTATGGAGTCCTAGATTGTGAGGGTTACCCGTGACGAAGGCCTCCACTGTGAAGGTCACCTGTGATGTCCACACCTACCATGGGGTTAGTATTTACACCTCTGTAGGAAAAAGAGAATTCACGGCATCAAACTGTCTCCTGAACTACTGTTTGGAGCATGGCTGCACAAAGGAAACAAAGAAATGAGGATTCTCCACATTTTTTTTTTTTTTTTTTTTTTTTTTACTTACAAACCTGTCCCTGGCTTGTCCAGTTTGAGCTAAGAAGAATAAAGAGGAAATAAGAAATAAAAATAAATTTAGAGACCTGGTGACAAGGCAAAGGAAGGTGTCATCCTACTGGGCAGAAATCAGAGAGGACTACTTAGCAGGAGATAAAAATAAAGAGCAAGGGAAAAAGAAAAAGAAAAAAGAAAAAAAAGCACAGGATTTCATAGCTGTGCTCAGTCTGGCATTCACAACTAGGGTCCAGGTCTGTTTCAGGCGACAAAAAGTGTTCACAGTCATTTTTTCCCCACTCGGGTGTCAGAAGTTAGGATGTGCGACCCAGACCTGCCATTCCATTACACGGAGTCAAATGATACCCAGTGGGTGGATGAACACGCTTGCCAAGGCAGAACGGTGAAAGCTAACTCTCTCCGCCGAGCTCCTGTTTTTAAATATTTATATCTCTGGCAGACTTTTTTTGGGTAGAGGAAACTGAAGGCTCTTTTGCTATCTGTCATTTCACCCAGGCAAGGGAGAGAGTCGCACAACTTGATTTTCCTAGAGTTTGGCACCAGGAACAGGCGATGGCGTTTCTTTGGGGTGGTGAATTTTGCTTTGTGGGAGAAAAAATGGCCCAGACCAAGGATTTTTACAGAAGCCAGCAGCCACTTTCCATGCTGCCTTGGGGCAGGGCCAAGTTCCCATTAGCACTGCTGTTACAGCTCTGGCCTGCCTAGCAGCAGGCTGACACTGGCCACGGTCATGGCCTCTTAGGAAACCTACTGGGGAAACACTGCTATGCTGGGGTGAAGAGACTGACATAGCAGTGGGAACTGGACATCGGGCTCACCCCTCGGGGCACAAATTCTCCTTGTATTCATCAGTTTGCCTCTGTGCACGCCTAGTCCTAATGGCCTTCCTTCCTTCCTTCCTTTCTTCCTTCCTTCCTTCCTTCCTTCCTTTCTTCCTTCCTTCCTTCCTTCCTTCCTTCCTTCTTTCCCCACATCTCCCGCTTCTATCTATCCTCTCTCTATCCCAGGGCCTGAAATACAACATTAGCCTTCTAGCAGTGACGCAACAGCAGAGTATATACACAGCAGTGCTTCAGCAGGTTAGACAAGAAAGTCAACAGACATGACTCTTAGCAGCGGCTCTGCCTCCTCTTACCTGTGGGCCCCCCCCCCCAGTAACTCTGTGGCCTCTACCAGAGCACAGGAGAGGGTCTTGTTTCTCACCGTGGTGTTGTGTGGTCTGAGACAGTTTTGTAAGGGATCTGAGGCTATTTGATCATCAGCACTAGTTATGTATGTTAGCTTTTGTCATGCATAACAGAACACACTAAAAAACAACACAAGGGAAGAAAGATTGATTTATCCTGGGCCTGAGGCAGGACAGAGACATCATGGCATGTTGCCAGTACGGGTGAAGAAAAAGGCTACTCATCTCACTGTGGCAGGAAGCAGAGAAAGACAGGGAGGGGCTAGGGACAAGATACACTTCAAAGGCATGTCCTTAGCAACCTACATCTTCCAACTAAGCCCCACCTCCTAATAGTCTCTCAAACTAGAAACTTCCCTGTGGGTTGAGCCATTGGTGAGCATTCTACCTTCATGATGCAACTGCCTCTCAGTTCAGTCACCAGCAACTGGAGACACAACCCTTGAAAACACAGGAGCCTTTGGTGGGATACCCCTTCATGCCCAAACCACGACAATATGATATGGCTTTTGGCATCACCAACACAGGCATGTGGTTATGTCTTTCAACCTGCTGGCTCCCTTTCATGCAAATTTCTTCCCCAACTCAATTTCCTTTTAGTTGTTTTCATTTTCTAAAGATTTTTATGTATCATTTGTCAGCAAACTCACAATTGCAATGGTGATGGCTATTAATTAAATGGGCTTTTGGATGAGGCAGCTCTGTAACAAGACCTCTGCACATCTTGCCAAGTGTGCGTGTTAGGTCGTCGAACAGAAGATAGGGAACGAGTTCTGAGTACCTGGCGTAGGAAACTAAGATCCCTAGTACGTCTGAGGCAAATGAAAAGCAGATACTCCATGCTTTTGTTTCTTTTGGTTGGGTGAATCTGACCAAAGACTCTAGGAGTCTGTTCTTATTCTGAAAGAGACAAGCATATGAGTCGAGTAGGTCAGAGGTAGGAGCCACTGGGGACGTAAACACTGTTCTCTGCCTTAATGCTTTCCCATCATTTGTTAGATACTTCAAAGCTCTAATAGACAAAAATAATTCAACAAATTAAATCAGGCTGGGGACATGGGTCACTGGTAAAAACATTTGCCTAGCATATGCAAGGGCCTAGGTTCAATCTCCAGAACTGGAAGAAAAAATGAAGGATGTTCATAACTAACCATGATGTTCAGGCAAAAGTAAAGGACATTAGGAAACTTGCATTCCTAACTTCATTCCCTCCAACAAGGATTTAATGGAAAGAGATCATGGGAGTATCATACAGGTGACAGTGAGCAAGCAGGAGGAAACCTCCCAAGTAGGAAGGCTTGGGGGTATGCTACTATGAGTTAGATGCTCTTAAAATAGACCCAAGAAAAATCAGTGCATTCATGGACTTGAGTGTTGGAAGGACTGAGTGAAGAGGATGATGTCAAGGACAGTGGTGCCTTGCCAAATTTTATGAACAAATTTTTTGCTTAATAAACATTCCTCAATAATAACACCATATGATGTTATTTAATAAATATTACTGATGGGGAAGCTATGTGCAGAGCTAATGGGGAAAAATCAACCACTTCAATTTTTCTATTGGCTTCCAACAAAACACTTATTAAGCAAATATCCTGCACCAGTCTAAGAACTGAAAATACAAAAATGAGCGCAACATCATCTGGTTTGTCAATCTAAAATACAAGGAAACAGATAAGTTCTCCAAAGAATCGCAGTATTTAGTAGGGAAAAGAAGATATTGTAGCAGGGTGGACTGATTGAGATTGTAGCCACTGGAAGCCATGAGAAAAACAACATTGGGAACAAAGGGAAGTCTTTAAAGGCAAAATGGAGAACTCTAGCAAGTACTGTGAAATAGTCATCCTTGGCAACCGGTTAGCCAAAGTGGCCTCAATCTGGGTTGGATACAAAGTTATTAGGCAAATGTTCCTGTCAAAGTGGTCTTTATATAAGGTTGTGGACACTCTGCAAGGCCGTGGCTCTGGGAGAATCCTCAGTGGTCTTTACTGTAAGGTATACGTACAAGTCAGCAGGCCCTTCACCTAGTTTGTTCACTTCTTTGATTTAAGGATGACAAAAATGGCTCCCTTTCAAATGACAACCTTCCCGTTCTTTCCGTGTTCTCTTGAGAAGTACAAGGTCCAGGAGCAGAAGCTGCCATGTGAGGTAGGGATTCAAAACGGTGCAGCAGGGCACTACCACTCATCCCTGAAGTCCTGAGAGAAAGTGCATAGCGGAGCATAGAGAGAAAGCAGAAAACTTACATTTCAAGCATGAGACTGGACCAGTCTTCCTCCTTGAGTGACTCTTTGTGATCTGCAAAGCCCTGAACAACGTCACTTATCACATTCCTACTCTTTGTCACAGTTACCACTCTGGGGTAAAGTCAGCCCAAAGGGAAGCATGGACTTCATTTTGTTGGAGCCAGAACAACACTTTAAGTAGCATCTGGTCCACTATTTTTTTATACTATTATGGAATGAATGTACATATTGAAGTTTTATAGATAAAATGTCAGTTGATCTCTTCAAACTAATAATACATTTTCATGCTCAAAGACTAACAGAAATTAATTTATTCTAAATAGCAACAATATTTCCTGTTGAGCTACAGCTGAATATTCTTTAGCGGTTGTTTTTGTTTCAATATTTTCAATGCCTGGCCTCACACAAATTCTGATTGCCAAGGAATAGAGGCAGCAGTGTCTGTGGACCTTTAATTTGTTTGATTTTTTTTGTCCATAGCTTGATTTTCAATCTCAAGATACTCTTCAGTTACTCCAGGCTAGAACTCTGAAAGCAGGAGAGCGAGATATTTCTATTTCGTCCACGAACCAATGACAACTATTATTGCTTGCTCTATGCTTCCTGGCATTACACAGACAGACAGACAGACAGACAATCATGATCTGACACACAATCAACCCAAAGCTTAGACCATGCTGTCTACAGTAAGGATCTGTGTTTATCAGCCTGCCATAAGTTCACAAGTGCCTACAATGGGCCGTTGCAGCATAACAGGTCAGCCAAGCAACCAATGGGACATTTGCTTGGTTATTTTTATGGGGCCTATGGCTCACTCGTACTCCTTCAGCTTCAAGGTCTGTGTTTTAGAAAGACCATACTGTAGACCTACAATTTTTTTTCAGCCAATGGCTTGTTAATAGAGGTAAATCATGGATACAAGTACAAGTTGTTACTCTTTAGTCACTGAAAAAGTGTGTGGACTGTGGCCTTAAAGTTGCTTGATGGCCTTTTCATATACTAAAAATTTGATGGAAATTATTTTTAATAAAATTTTAGTCCTATCCAAGCTCTGATAGCCTTGCCATATGTGGGAAAACAAAAAACAAACAACTTTATGTCTTAATTAACAGTCTAAATATAAAATATATAATACCAGGCCACATGTCTGAAAATACAACTTCTTCCACCTTCTCTGAGTGTATATGGGCATTTTCAGTTGCTGAATATTGAAAGCATAGGTCAAATCGGCTTACAGAAAAACTATAGACTACTGTGATGGAGCTTTTGCCAGCTTTGCCTAGGAAGCGAGCTACCTCTTGCTTGCCATCAAGCCCACTCTTCATCTTGTAGAGATCCAAAGACACTGGAGGATAAGGATGTGTCTCTAACACTGTCAGATGACTATGTCACAATTAAGTAAGCCAACAGGAACCTGGCGTTATTGACAACAGAGAATGTAGGAGACACAAAGTGTCGACACAGGTGCCCAATGTCATTGATAACAGCAGTAAGATAAGAAAACACATTTCTTCCAAATGGCTTTCGGACGTTTCTGGTCCACCATGTGATGGAGCAGAAACTGCTGCTTGTATGTAATGAGTTTGGCTGTACTGAGGTTGCCCGCAATGGTTCCTCCAAGAACCTCAAAGCCAACATGAAAAGAACAGCCCAGGTGGCTATGACAGCCACTGGTCCCAATGCCAGGCTTCACAGCAAGAATGTAAACATATTACCTTTTTGTTTAAATAAAATGATGAAAACTATCCCTAAGATTTATAGACTCTTGTCATTGAAAAGTTCAACCATAGAATTGTCTTTGGTCAAGGCTGATCCAGAACTCACAATGGCCTATGTTCTTCACCTGTTTTCCATGGACTCCTCTGGTGTAACATCATCATCCCTATCTAAGAAGCACCTCAGAACTCCCAGCAAAGCATCCAAGTTTCATTCCATTTGGATTTGTGCAGATCCTATGGCCTATTCCTAAACCAAAACTGGCGGCCAGAAGATGGAAGAAATGGCTTGCTGTAATTCAGCAATTTGCTCCACATCTACGGTGAAACATAGAAGTGATGCAGCTCTAAGTTAGCTCTGGATCACTGGGGCTGGGGACAGGTGAGAGTTGGAATGCTGGAAACGTAGCCACAAACACCCACTGGCTTGCAGACCGTTCATGTCCCAGATGCAACCTGGGAAAGATGCTGCACACCACAAGGCTGTGCTGTGGGGTAAAGTCAGGCTGTCCCACCTCTTGCAGTGCACAGGGACGGTCCTGCAAACACACCCATGAGTCTCTCTTCTTTAAATCACTTTGGGAATGGGTTCCCCCCCCCCCCCCCGCCTTCAGTTCTGAGCTGTTGCCTCACCAAAAGATTTGATTGGTGGACATTCTAAAGGGGGGGGGGGTGCTAGGGGAAGCACAAACTAAACCCACGAAGTGCTATCCAAAGGCCAAAAAGAAAGAGAAAGGAAATCACAGTTTTGGCATTTGAACTTGGTGTTCTGGGTAGAAGGAGAGACTGGTGCCGAATGACAAAGGGCAATTGTCTAAGGAGCTTCTGGATTCCATCATAAAGAGCTTATTAACTCCCTACTAGTCCCTAAGAAGAAATTTACCATGAAGACAAACTTCACAGTTTAGTCATATGGTTTTAAAAGAAGGGTCCATCTCTGCATCAAAGAGACACAATTTCTAGGCAGATGAATTCCACCAGTGCCAGGCAGTTAACAGGAATCAGGAAAAGTGTTAGCTAGACCTCTGAGGATTCCTGAAACTGCAACCTGTTGTTGAAGTCTTCTGAACTTTTATAATGGGAAAACTGGGGCTCCCTCAACTTGACCACAAAGGGCAGACACAGCCACTTGACTGGGTTACCCCATCCCCACAGCGAACCATAAGGCAAAGATTTTACTCTGTTTCACGGTTAAATCTGTGGGTGTCTCAGGGAAACTAGATTGGTTGCGGCATGACCCAAAGGCTTCCTTCTTCTTCAGAGTTTGGCTCTGCTCAAAGAAAACCCAAGTCCCGGAAATGCCTCCTGGCTCTCATTGGAAGTTCATCCTGGACACTCAGAAAGCTGATCCCAGCATCTTCATGCCGTCTGTGAGGTCCAGATCCTGGGCAGATGCCTCTCACCATATGCTGGGGGGCGATTTAACAAGGCCAAATGGGCACCCTGGCCCGAGGCACTCTGGGGGCGCTGGGTTCCACCTAGCAAAGCACGCTGCTGCTGCCACCACCGCCTGCCAGGCTGGCCCAGCCTGGCCACTCCTTCCTGGAGAAGAGACAGCAGCCGCTATTACAGATGCCAAGCAGCGGAAGATATTTTTAAAGCTTCAGCATCTGGCTCCTTGGCAGCCTTCACCCGCTGGTGGGCTGGGTGTTTTGGAGTCGCCTCTGGGCACTTCACATGGCTTGGCATCTGATTATTGTCTGGGCTGCCTTTTAGAGCTGAGCTGTGCTTGTGAGGTGGGGGAACCTTGACACCCACTGCGGGTTGTGACCTGTGTCTCCCCTCTCAGTGATATCAGTATGTTTTTGCTTCCTTTGTAATTTTTTAAAACAAACTCTCCTCTTTAAGAGGCAATAAGAGAAAGATCATTTCCGCTCTTCCAGAGTGAAATTGAATAGATAGAGGCAGCAGCAGCTCACAGCTGCCCACCGGTACCCACCCTGGCTGCTCTCTGACTGACTCACAACATGCTTTCTTGGCACTCAAACTTCCGTCCCTCAGGCTCCACTGTTCCTCTAACGTCTCCCTGGAGAGGGACAGGTTTACCTTTTCTTTCTTTCTTTTAATCCTGTTTTTTCAAGAGATTCTGAGGCTTCGTGCAGATGTCCAAATACACACACACACACACACACACACACACACACACACACACACATACACACACATACACACACACACACATTGCATGTGCACAAAGAAAGAGAGTAAGAAAGAAAGGAGGGAGGGAAGGAGAAAAACAGAGATTGTGTGTGTGTGTGTGTGTGTGTGTGTGTGTGTGTGTGTGTGTGTGTGTGTGTGTTCGTTCCCTGGCAAGTTGTATTAAGATTTTTTTTTCTTTTTCTTAGAAAGGTTCACTTTAGGGAACGCCAGCTCCCTAGTCTGGGAACTCAGGCCTGAGGATTTGGCCCTCTTTCAGAACACCAGTTTGAAGATGACTTCCAGTGACTATTTCAGACCCAAGAAAATTTCTCTGTCAAGCCGTGGGCTCCTGTGTCACTGGCCTGGAAAGGCAGCAGCTTGCCTTTCACCCATGGCTTGGCAAGAGCACAGAGTGTGGTCTCTTCTCCAGCCAACAGGCTGGGCAGTAGCTACCAGAGAATGCCAGTGGCCAGGGTGATGCCTGGGGCCCAGCTGGGCTGGCCAGAGCACAGTGTTTTCAGGAAATTGGCCTCACTAGGCACGCTTGTGTCCTCTCCTCACTGAACTACACATACAAACCTAGCTCATCATTACCCAGTCCAGCCCTGGATCTAGAGTAGTCATGGGCAGTCAGGATGGAGAAAGCTCTATCTTTTCTGCCAAGCTCAACGCAGAGAGCAGTATTGTCACCACATGAATTAGCAGGAAATCACTAATGCTTACTCTAGACTGATCCAAAGTATATGTCTTAGCCTAGCTGGGTCCCATTGTGACCCTGGGAGGCAGAGGTGTCTACTCTTCCTTTCCTACTGAGAACACTGAGAGATACAGTAACTTAGCAAAACACCCAGGCCATATGGCAGAAGATTACAGACTCAAATGTTCTTCCTTCAGAGGGCAACTGGATTACAAGATAAGTGAAAATAGTTTGATTTAAGTCAACATTGAATACCAAACAGAACTGGGTTTGCTTGCACGCATCAGATGGCATTGTAGAGATACGAAGAGGGGTTAAGGCAGGTTGTAAATACATTCAAAGCACATCTCCTTTCAGAGCTTTCACTATGTTTAGGAGAGCCGATCTTCGCCTAACCTCAAACTGGCTGGCTAAAGAGAGCAGCTGTATTTGAGCAGAAAGTTCTCCTAGGCCCAGGCATTTCAGAATGTTGAGTAGCTTCAGAAAAAGCCCATTACAATAGAGGCTGCTTAAATATTTGAGTTAATTCACTGTATCTACTGAGAACCTTTTCTCTGCTGGGCATTCCTCTGCTTGCTATGGAGCAATGTGGGTGAAGATAAAGAAAAAAACCAGGTAAGGGGAAGTTCTGAGTTCTAGATGGAGTAGTCAGATAAGTAGACTCTGAAGTGTTTGGTTCTTGGGTAAGAGGCTAAGAGATGTAAGTGACCAGACATATGAGTCCAGGGGAGAGAGGGGACAAGAAGTGGCCGGGTGTGTTAAAGTACCCCTGATTACTCAAGACTAGGTACTATACAGGAAGTACCAAAAACAGAGTGAGTGGGGAAGGTAGTGAGAGATCTGTGAATCTAGAGAGAGTTGAATGTGTCCTTCTCACAGAGTCCTCCGAGGGTCCTGTCAAGTCTCCTGCCTCAGAAAAAGAGCAGGGTCTCTATTATATCTCACTGTCTCCAGGAAGGCTCCAGGGTCTTCTGCATTCTTCGTTCCTTGGGAAAACCCCAGTCACTCTGGTGCTTAAGGTTATTGTCTATGTACACGTGGGCCACAACCCAACGAAAGCCGAAAACCAGGGACAAGCAGCCATGTGACTTACCTTGATCTCACACTACTTGGCCACGCAGTAACAGCTGTAATTCTTGCCCATAGGTTTTTGTAGGGTGACCTTTTAAGCCCATGGGATTTGGGCATAAAACAAAGCAAACTGGAAGAAAGAGGGCCTGCATCCTCTTCTCAGAAATGGAAGGGTAGTCTGAGCCATGCACTGACCAAGTGTTCTGTGAGCAGCCTCTCTGTGAGTTGCTGCAGTGACACCCGGGTGCTTCAGAATTTGAGCCCTCATTGAAGAAAACATGAAGAACCAGGCGCCGAAGGGACTCCATGAAAGGTTTATGGACTCCTACCTGCTCTGCTTCCCATCACTGGGACAAAGATGAATTCCAGTTTGGGACCAGTTTTTATATCTGTGCTTTTGTTCCACTGCTTTAGTGTGACAATGTTGGTAAGCGACCCAGTCCAGGCTATGGGGTTCTGAAACTCACTAAGCGAATGCAAAGTACGACTTATCACCTGTATGACATGCCAGCTATACAAAGTGTCCTTTAATGGTTTTATAGTTTCCTGATCTTTACCATCAACATTTGTTCACAACTTTATTGGTAGACTAAATCTCACAGTATTGGCTCTAAGAAGCTGCACTCGGGTCCTTCCTAGGGGGGAAAATACATTCATTTGTTAAACTTGCTTTCACGTTTGATATCAAAAACAGCAGTTTCCAAAGTACATTAAAAGAACAAGAGTTACATGAGAATTGGTCCCCAATAAGTATTTTCATGGCTAAATAAAATTCAACAGTAGCACAGGTAACTCAAGCACAGTCTAGTTTCCAGTGTATCCTAAAGCTGTGGAACCAGAAAATTAACAAGGGAGAAAGACCCAAAAGGAGTTTGAGGTATTCTAAGTCCCTGGTGCCTACAAGTCAGCTTAGCGGGTGTTAGCGCTGTTCTCATGTGTCTGGTTGAAAATCTAGGCAATCCTGTCAGTCTCTTGGTGAATCCTGGCAAATGACTTAACCTAGAGACTAACATCAGCCAATGCTTCTGCCTTCTGTGGTGGCCATTGCAGGCACGTGGCTGCCTTTACACATCGGCTGTGCGTGGCCATTGCAGGCATGTGGCTGCCTTTATACATCGGCTGTGCATGGTTGTGATGGCCATTGCAGGCCAGGCACGTGGCTGCCTTTTCTCATCAGCTATGCATGACTGTGGTGGCTGTGGTGGCTGTTGCAAGCATGTGGCTGCCTTTACACATTGGCTGTGCGTGGCCGTTGCAGGCACGTGGCTGCCTTTTCTCATCAGCTGTGCTTGGCTCTGTGGGTATGACTGTGTCTTCATCTATCGCTCCCATTTTCTGTGCTTTCTTGCCTTAGTTTATGACCATTCTTGGCTAGGCGTCCAAGGGGGAAGCAGACTGAGAAGGTGTCTAGGAAGTCCTTGTTCAATAGGTATGTCCACTAAAGAATGGCAGGCGGCAAGGCCTTCCTCACATCCTCTTACTGCCCAGATGCCATCATGGGGGAAAAGAGCACTGTCCAGAGGCAAATGGATCATCCTTCTAGAAAAGCATAATGTAAGACAAAGGTGAGGAATAGTCGAATAGTGCTGACAGGATCCTTATGACCCTGCATATATATTTTCTTTTACATTTTTACATATTTTAAAATTTCTATGCGTATGGATGTTTTGCCTGAGTGTCTGTACATGCACATGTACAGTACCTGACGAAGCCAGGAAAGGCTGTCAAATACTCTGTGACAGGAGCTGCCAGGGGCTACACCAGTGCTTCTCAACCTTCCTAATGCTGTGACTTTTTAATACAGTTCCTCATGCTGTGGTGACTCTCCTCTCCCATATAATTATTTTGTTGCTACTTTATAACTTTAATTTTGCCACTGTTATGAATTGTAATGTAAGTATGTGGTATGCAGAATTTCTGATACACAATTCCCAAAGGGGTCTCAACCCCGCCCCCAGTTGAAAATTCTGGGTTGCATTCACAATGTGTGTGCTGGCACTAAATCTCCCTGCTCTCTGGAAGCTCATCCAGTACTGTCACCTGAGACATTTCTCCACCACCACCACCAACAACAACAATAACAAAACAGCACACATACACAGACACACACACACATAGACACACACAGACATACACAAAGAGACACATAGACAAACACACACATGCACACACACACGCACACACATGTGCACACACACATGCACACCGGATACTCTTAAGAAGCACCCCCAGCTTCATGGAGTGTACCCCAGCCTCCTGCTTAGCTGCTTCATCTGCACGTTTCCTCCCTGAGTGTTCAGGGATCCCATCACCTCTACAACTGAAGCCTCATTCCCTCCACCTAGAATGTTCTCTCACCACTCTTCACCTGGGGAAGATACAACCTAGAATGTTCTCTCAGCGCTCTTCGCCTGGGGAAGATACAACTTATCTTCATACCTTAACTCACTCTTTGCACAGCTACTTGTAGAACCATCTTTAAAAAAAAAACAGTACTTGTTTTACATAGTTTTTTAAAAAAGCACTGAGTGCATTCTATGGTAATAATTCTGTTTGCTCCTCTGGATATAAGTTGCTTGAGGGCTTTGCCTGCTTCACTGCTCAGGCTTCCTGGATCTTGTACATTGAGGAGCATGGGAAGAGCACAGACGCCACCAACTATTCCTGTTTGGGCCTCAGTTTCCCCCACTGGAAAACAAGAGACTAAATGCTGGTGATGTGAAAGGGCCTTTTGAGCTCTCACATTCCTGAGAGGGAAATGCTAATCCCTCAGATGAGAGACCCTCTTGGCTTCTCTGTCAAGAAACTTATTTCAAGTTAATACATTAACCAGCAAGTACAGTAGGGAGAGAAGGTTACAAAAATCTCAGATTACTTACAAGAGGGGAAAAGTTGTATTACAGGGGCCGTATACAGTTTCTCAAGGAAATGAGCAATCTCTTCTTTGATGGAGTATGTGAAAGCTAAACTGGAAGGGATAATTCAATTAAATGCTGATGTAAACTGGAAAGGAAGCATTACTTCCTGAACTGCACCAAATGCCTTACAGGTGTCACAGGACCCACCACCTCAGTAGTTAGATTGTTTTAACCCTGTCCCCTTAACTATGTGCAGGTGATTAAAAATGGGAGCTCACTGGGACTCCTGGCAACAGAGCATCCTGGGGAACTGAGCTTTGTTCTCTGTTACTTAGGGTATAATTAAAAAAAAAAAAAAAAAAGCAGAACCCATGGCAAGGGTATACAGTAATGGCTTCTCCTTTGCCTCACATGATCCCAGAGAATATATAGTGACCAGTAGTGTGACCCAAGAGTGAAGCCAGGATATAAGACTCCGCTTTGGGGTGTAACAAACTCTTTTGCAATACCTGGCTCCACCAAATTCGGTTGCATTCTCAGAAAGGAAAAACATGACACATTTTGTGAAGAATATACCCTGGCAGTGTTCATGTCAGGGAACATGTCTCAGACACAACAGATTCATCATAAGAAAAATTCATAATAGTAATAAAAATTCAGCTTTGGACCTGTCAAAACTGCGTTCTACCCCAGCCACGGCCACTTACAGTATAGACTGCCTTAACCAGGCGCTGCTTTCCTCTCTCAGCCTTGTTTTCTGTATGCACACTTAAGTATAACAATATTTGCATCCCAGACCAGCTTGAGCACTGATTCTCAGTAAGAGAATCTCAGTGGGTTCTCTATAAGAGAAGACTAACAAAGCTATAACAGATATAAAGTCGTTTACTCTATCCATATGTCTAGTCCAGATATACAGCAACTATCCCATCCCCAATAGGCCTACTCTCACAAGGTTTGCAGTTTAGCCAAGGAAAGGAAGCACCACAATTCCAATAGACAGCTCCTTAAAAGAAAAGGCATAGCTCTGTGCAGGTAATTAGGAGTGTGTGTTATGTTGATGGCAGATATCAAAGAATGCCATGTCATAGAGGTGGATAAGACAAAAAGGGTTAGTTGGCTTTACCCAGGTAAAGTATGGGTCAAAGATTACCTACAATGTAGGAAAACCATGCAGTGAGGACCAGGGGTGGGAAGAGATTTGGAATTACACACACACACACACACACACACACACACACACACACACACACACACACACCAAGGTTGCTAGAGTCTTACTAAAATGGAAGAGAGGGCTAGCTATAAGATGAGGCTGAGGAGTGGGGTCAGAGGCTAGCTCCTGTAGTTTATTCCTAAACACCAAGGGAATCTCAGCCCACACTCCTATGCTTGAAGAGGGTCTTTGCCCATGATCCTATAGTGTTGATTTGCGAACCATCCTGGGATAGCAGGTGATGTTCACCTCTTTGTCCACATCAGAAAGGCAGCCTCATTGTTTCATACCTCTGTTTCCCTCCAGCAAAATGAGATTGATTTGGACAAAATTATCCCTGAGATGTCATCCAACATAAAATCCTTGGATTCTAAGTTTTGATTTCTTGCCAACTTCCTTGGGTGACATTAACGTTGGGACTGTCACTAACAAAGCGCAGGGCTGAGCATCTGCTGTGCTTGCTCCTGCCCCACTGCTGTCCCTGGGAACTCTCAGGGGGCAGGACTTAGGAAGGAAGAAACGCCAAGGCCCCACAAAGGGTTGCTGTGAACAAGGGAAGCAGCTGGCAAGGATGGGCTGACAGTGCTCCTGGGTCCTGCCAGCCTTGGGCAGGGCAGGGGAGAGACGCTTTTCCGCTCCCCCAGAACTGGAGGAGGCAATGTGATCCCCGAGGGGTGGGGCCTCTCCCAGGATACCTGGAACAATGGAGCCTTTAGAATTCTCTCCAGAGCCCACTCTGTTCTGTAATCAGTTGAGCTCTTGGTCAACCAGTTCTTAGATTAGTCAAACCCCTTGCAATTTTGGCTGGGTCAGCACAGGAGAAGTCAGGTGGAAAGTTAAGGTAATTACCCAGAAGAATCAAGGCTTACAAAAGTAGAAAAACTACTGAATATGGAGCCTGTCTTCAGGGCATGGCTTTTTATAAGCACCAGCCTGAGCAGATCTCCTCTTGGGTCTCCATGTCACCAGGATGTGTGGCCCCATTATCCCATGGCACCCTGCACTTCAGGCAGCATCTGAAGTGGATACCTATCAGCCAGCCAGCCAGCAAGGATTTACTGAGTCACTACGAGCCAGGCAGCAGTTTGCAGTTCTGCAAGCCTGTAGCTTTTAACCTGGTTCGGCAAATAAGACCAAATACTGGAAGTCTAGTGAACTGTAAGTTGCCCATGCCCTGGATGTAGATAACCCTATTTCTTGAGGGCACACTGCCAGCTTGGAATAGGTAGGGTAAGATAGTTCGCAGGACCAAAAAGAGAAAAGAAAAGGCTAATTAATCCCAACTGTGAATCAGAAAGACAAAAGCAGATCGGTAGGAAAGTGTGGGCAAAGCAGAGGAAAACAGAGAATCTCTGCTCAGGGCATGCTGGAAGTTTAGAGCTGAGGATGTGGTGCAGTGTTTAATGCATCTCTCCTAACTCGTGATGTGATGTCCTGAGTTCAAATCCCCAAGACCCATGTAAAATCTGGTGTCTTATCCTGCCTGCATCTGTAATCTCAGTGCTTCCACTGGGACAGGGAAGACACAGAAGAATCCCCAGGCTCCTGAGCCAGCTAACCTGGGGTATAAAGCTGGTAATAGCAGAGACTTGTCTCAGTGTGGACAGTGAGGACTGATGCTTGAGGTTGTCAAGTATTGTGCAAGACACACATCAAGCATGTGTGCTCAGACTCAGGCACATGAATTTGCACACATACATATATTGCATGTCACACAATGAGTGAAAGAAAGAAAGAAGACAGACAGACAGACAGGTGCTGAACATTTAAAAACTCAATATTGCATCTAATGTGGTATCTCTGTAACTTTGGGGCCTTGGCTACAGTCCTTTAAGTCAACCATGTCTCTGAGAAAACACATTGAAGTCATAACCCTGCAAGGGGGTTTCATTTAGAAATAGTTGTTGCAGATGTCACCAAGTTATTAGAGTGAGCCCTGATTCAATATGACTGGTGTCTCTACTGGGCAATGCCAAGGACAGAGACATGCAGAGAGAAAACACATTAAGGGGACAGTGAGACAGGGCCAACAGCACAGAGGATTTCCAGGAGTTGTCACAGCAATATGTCAAGGAAGGGGTATCCCCTACGGGACGCAGAAGAAGCCTGGCTTCAATGAGACCTTGACTGTGGACTTCCAGTCTCCAAAACTGTGAGACAGAAAATGCCTCTTGTTCCCAGGCCCCCCAGTTTGTGACACTCATTACAGCAGCCTTAGGCAACCACCCCATACAGACATTCCACTCGTACTAGTGACAGCAACACGGGTTTGTACAAAACCGCAAAGAAGAAGATGGTCCCACGTTGCCAGAAGTATCTTCACAGGACACTGAAATGATCCATTTACACACTGGGAGAACCCAAAGAGACAAAGGAGAAAGCATTGACCAAAAAGGCCAGGTAGACAGCATCGTTCACGGGCATTAGTGCTAGCCAGCTTTGGCATTAGACAGGCCAAAGTTTGTGGGGGTTCGTGCTGACCTGTACTGACTGTGCTAACTAGGATCAGTTGCGCTCCCTCTCTGGGCATCCATGTCTTCAGGAATGAACCAGAGGTAATAGTTTACCTCGTAGAAGTAAGGGACAAACTATGGGCTCCTACACCTGTTTCAGAAGCAGAGCTGCCTTTCCTGCTTGCCAGCTGAAACATAGAACTGTGGTTGGTTCTGAGTCGGCCGTCTACCCACTGGCCCAGACTTGGAACACAAGGGTATCCAAACCCCATACACTTCTCCCCACGGCGACCCTCTTTGCCAAGAGCAGCACTGGCTTTAACTGCAAGGTGGATGTTTTTATCCTTTCTCCTCTCCACTCCTGCTCCCTTGGCCACTCCCACCCCCACGGAGCTGTCCACTCTAATGCCATTCATCCAGAACTGCCTTCACTGCCACCTAACAACAGTGTGCCCTGCCTTCTAGGCCACCAATCACTCTCAATTGGGGGCCAAAAAGGGAAAGAACGCAAGTGTATGACTCAAGGACATGCTCTGAGCCACACCCTTCAAAGGCACTTTGCCATTGCGTTTGCTTTACTTCCGTCCCACTCTAGTACGTGCAGCAGCACCTGACACACAGTAGGTGCTCAGAAAAGGCTGTTTATGCTTTACTGATGCCTGCAGTTCTTTGCCTGGACCAGAATGGGAGAGGGTGCCAAAGAAAGAAAAGGCTTTGTGTCCCCCGAAGATGGTCTTGCATTTCAATTAGCAAAGAGGAAAACGTTGCTCTCCTTTGGAAATGGGCTGGAGAGCCCAGCATTTCCTCCTGGTTCCCCTCCACTCCCAGCACTACCTACCCCTGCAAAGTTCCATCTCCTTACACACAGCCTTGCCACAGGACAGCCCATTAGGCAGCGGGGCCTTATTAGTGCCTGCTACAGCACAGTGACGTGTAACTGGATCCTGAGCCCTGTGCTAAAAGCTCCATCTGGACCTGCTCTCTGAGGCTGATGAGGCTGTGCCCTCCTCTCCTCAAAGGTCTTCCAAAGAACAGCTCGGGTTTCCCAAGCCTGGTCAGAAGGGAGACAGAAGCCTGCCAGAGGCCACCCACCCTTGCAGACACAACCAAGCCGATAACAAAAGGGACTTACTTGTTCTGTCCAGTTCCTGCTATGGCCTCCTGGGAGCGCATTTATTAACTCTCTGTCTTATGATAAATTCACTCAACGCATTTTTATTGAACTGCGTATATAAGCCAGCCATTGTTCCCATCCGGGTACAGCAAAGCCAGCTTTCTGTGAGTGGAGCCTGGAGCAGCACAGGGGGTTGTGGGGGGAGGGGTCACAGAAGAAATGTAATCTTGCAGAAGCAAATTACAGAATGTGTATTCATTTGCTAGGGCTGCAGGAACAAAGTACCATAAACCAGACACAGACCCGGCATAGACAACGGAAGTGATTGTCTCGGCCAGGCATGGTGATGCACACCTGGGAATCCCAGCTCTTGGCAAGCTGAGGCAGGGGCATTACAAGCTCAAGGCCAGCCTTGGCTGTGTGGAGATTGTGTTTCAGAGAGAGAAGGGGAGTGGGATTACAGCTATGCACTGCCACATCCAGGACAAACTTTTATCCTTTTTATCTTTCCCTCTGCAAAGACAAACTGCAAATAAACTTGTGTTCTGAGATACAAAGGTTAGGATTTCACACCAGGAATTTGGATGGCCATGGTCAAGATCAAGGTCTAGAAAAAGCTAGAAGGTAGTAAGCAGTAAGCCAGCACTGTGTACAAAACAAAACTGTAAGGGAGCAGAAAGTGTCAGGGCATGGACCATGCCTAGTAAGTTGGGTGACAGGGAAGGATGTCCTGTCTGCAGAAAGAGCCATGGCCCTCAAAAAGCAGAGGGTTTAATCTGGCTAAAGTGGAGGAGTCCACAGAGGCAGGGGGCAGCACTAGCCAATGAAAGCAGACAGCTTGACTACTGAGGTGGGGCCTGTGCTTGGGGTGACCAGAAGTAGCTGGGCTGCCCTGAGAGGGACACCATCTGCTTTTGCAGCCACCATGGTAAAGAATTTTTCCTCCGTTAAATTTCAGCTTCGGATAAGAAAATTGGCCTTACATGACTTGCATGTGGTTTCTGGTACCACACTGAACCCCTCGGCCTGAGAACTCAGAGGAGACACCCGGCACACCCAGGCAGGGTTTCACTGGGATAATCTCCATGGACTTGTGGAGGGTGGATAACTTTGACCTTCACTGAACACTCAAAAGTTGTCTGCAACGGACCAGAGTGCTTTAGTAGTTCCTGTCGTGGACTCTGGCTGGCTCTCACCTCCCTGTCATACTGCAAGTACAGAGAGAGGAGCTCAGACCCCAACATGTATGTTTCTCCTAAGAGATGCTGATGCAAAGGAGGCTGAGCATTGCCAGACATGTTATAAACATTGTTTTCAGTCCCCAGGGGCAGGGGTGGGGTGGGGTGGGGGGACTCAAAAATAAAAACCCTCACTGTTCTCATTTTAAAGGCAGAAAAAACAAGCCCCACAACTAAGCCAGTTAGTGGCGGGAGGGACCTGGAGCTTGAGCCCAAGGTCAAATAACACTAATGCCTGCTTGTGCCTTGAGACACTTTTCTGAAATTCATAACTCAATTTGGATAACAAAGCTTTACATTTGATGCTGTCATCTAATTTCAACGTGAAAACCCCCTCCCCACCCCATCCCTCTTATTAAAAGCCTACTCTTCAGCGTAGGATGCTGTGCTGCCTTGTGGCCTTGCTGATGGCTCCTTAGTGTCAACAAAACCTGGCCATATTGTCTCTGGACTTCAGAACTCCATTAAACAGATGGGTCCAGATTTATAACACTGGATATGCTATTTACTCCCTTTGGCTCTCACTTCCTCCTAAATACAATAAATACTAAAACCTTGACTTCATATGGTTTCCATAAAGATCAAAGGAAATAATGTATGGTCAAAAGTCAGTGCTTACTAATTAGTGACTTCTCCTATCCTCTGAGGAGCCCCAAAACCTTCTGCCTTCTGGAATGGTTGCTCCCATCATCGTTGGACAAGCAGTCTACAGCTCACTCAGTCCTACAGGCCCACAGTGGCAACTCACAGGTGTACTACCCTGTAAATGCTCGTGGAATAGGGTTAAGTCACAAGATTTGAAAGGAGGAGAGAGCAGAGAGAGGAAGGACTAGGAGAGGAAGGGATGGAGGGAGAAAGGAGCAAAGCCTTCGTGAGGACAACATGTAGAAAGAAATAACATCAAGATTTATACCGACATAGCCATGGTGGGGGCTGGGGGGGTGTAAAGGGGTTCACAGGGACAGGCTCCCCAGCCTTCAGAATTGCTAGAAGCTGCTGCTGCTAGGAGAAGCTTCTTTCCCTTGCTTTCCACACATTTTTAACAGCTAACAAAGTGCTAAGAGAAAGGGAATTGAGGCAACACATCCCTCCATGTGTTAAAAGTCAAGAGTGACTCTCTAAATACCAGGAAACTCCTCATTGTGAGATCCCCAGGCATGGCAAGTGGTGGCACATGACAGGCTGGGGGAGGGTCCCTCATACTGCCAGGGAAGGGGAACCTGATTCCCAGGGGAGCTGGCTAGTTTAGTTCTCCGTGTGGTCAGCTGACGTGAGTGAAGGAGTGGCTGTGACCCCACAGATTGTAAGTCAATTAGGACATGCTGATTTCTCTAACAGGGTTATCTGTGTCCCTCCCCAGAGCCTGATCCATTCATGAAGCAATCAATGACCCTTCATTTAGAGCTGCCTTCCTCACTCTCACATCGGACGCCTCTACAATAGAAATCAGTTAGTACTTTAAATAAGTGAAAGCAGAGTTAGTAATCCTTTTAAAGTCATCGTTAAGGCCACTTTGCCCCTTTCCCAAAAGTTGTAACACTAATATAAACAACCTTTTGAATATAGGCATGATTCCAATGTCGTATTCCTGCTCCGTGGCACTAAGAGGAATTTCAGGCAGCCCACAAGAAGAGAAAGAAACTGGTACTCCTCCACTCAGAGTAGACAAACCGCTCCCCAACCTTACCGGTACAGGAACTGCGAAGCAATGTACAACATAAAAGAGGGTTTCAAGTTCAAAGCCAGCTTGGCCTACACAGGCAGCTTGAGGTCAGCCTTGACAAGTTAGTGGGAATGTCTAAAAGTAAGATCAAAGGCCCGAGAGTGTAGCTCACTAGTGGGGCGCTTGTCTACTGTGCACAAGGACGTGAGTTCAAGGACAAGTGCTGAAATAAAAACACAAAATTTATACAGATGGGAACGATTTAATCAGATATGGCAAAAATGTTTAAATATCTGTGAAAGTACAAGTAAGGATGCCATTAATTTCCTAAATCTCTCCATACGCAGAATTATCTTCCTAAACCATAAATAGGATTATTTCACAGCCTGCTTACAATTTCTACATAACCTTTCCTTGCTGCCAGGGCAAAGTTTTAACATTGGAGAACAAGACATTACAGCCTTGGGTCCCTGTCCACTTCACCAGTTCATTGCAGCTATTTCTCCTATTGTGTTGTTCATTGTGCCATGAGCCTCACACACACAAACACACACACACACACAAACACACACACACCTATACAGAAATACATATGTATACATGCAGACACATACACACGCATGTTCACTTTTGTCCTACCTACTGACAATTATTCAGGCCCCAAACTAGATGTCACTCCCTTCAGAAAGTTCTTTTAGCCGATCAAGTGTAGAACTAATAATACTTTTATGCATTTTTGGTGTGTTTCTTATAATTTAACTCTTCCTAATAATTTGGTGACTGCTGGTTTGATCTCCCCTATAGGGCATATACATAGTTCACTCTTGCACCCCTACATTGTCCTAGCACAATCTATACTGTCCAATTTAAATTTAATTGAAGAGACTGATTTTAATATGACTTGGAAAATCTTAGGTAAGCCTAGCATATAGTAAGTGCCCAGTAAATATTTATCAAATTAAGTTATGAAAAATAATCACAGGAAGGCAAAAACATATTGAAAGAAGTTAACTGCATTGCTGTCCATGTATGGTGCTATTTGCCAAAGAGGAAACAATGGGTTTTGCTGTAATATTAGGAAGGAAGCCTTATGGGGAAGAACTGGTCCCGCTCTAAGGAAAGTGAGTGGACTGGCCGGAGGCTGAAGCTGCTGCTGGGGAAAGGTGCCAGGAACATGTGCACTCACCAAGTCCCAGCATCCCCCATTCTCAGATCTACTTTTCAACAAGCATCGCATCCCATCCCCTCACCCAGCATTTTCCTACAGACAGACCATGTGCTGACCCAAGCAGTTCTGTCCCCTCCACAGCTCTTTCTCATTGGAAATGAATAAATTGGCCCAGCTCACACACCAGGCTAGAGGGAATCTGTCCTCAAACCCTGCTATACTCTGACTTTAAGAACAAATATCATGTTTCTAAATTTATAGAACTGACAACCAGGCCGTTGGACTCAGCAAAGTGCACTGCCTTGCAAGGCCCAGCCTGAGTGATCACTGCTTCCCTGGAAAATCTTGCTGTCTCCTTCCTTACACACACACACACACACACACACACACACACACACACACACACACCGGTAAGCAAACCTAAGACCCACTTACCTCAGCAAGGGTTCTGCTGAGCCTCAGAAGCTGCCTGTGCTGAGGATCTCAGACAATGAGGCCCCTACTCAGGCAAGGTTAGGGGGGCAGGAAACTGAGGTCCAGAGGCCCAGACTTTGTGGCAGGAACTCAGCATCTGGGTTGAGTAATAGAGAGGCTCAAACAAGGAGAAAGAGGGACAACTGAGGCCTAGGCAGGAGTCTGTGACAGCAGTTCATCGGTGAGCAAGCAGGGCGCCACTGTCATTCTGACCCTGGCTTCCGGTTCCTGAGCACTGAAGTGTTTCCAATCAATATCCTGGTATCACTATAAACATTTCCTGGTGTAAACTTCCAAAAACACCATGATTTGACACCCCTATTTACAGCAGGACACCCCTGTGGATGTAACACTGGGTAGTTTCTACAGTTAGAATCTCAAATGTCCCCCAAAATCCTAGAAGGGGCTTTAAATGGTGAACATAGAGGTGGGTGGTACATGTGGAAGCATCCTTGAGAGGAAGCTAGTCCCTGTTCTTCCTCTGTCTTACTCCCTAATGCCATAAGGTGAACAGCTTGCCTCCTACACACTCCTACCATGCTGTCCTTCCTCACCCTAAAACACCAGGGACTTCTAAGTGTGCATGCTAAGTCTCCAAGAATGTAAACTCAAATAAGCCTTTCTTCTTTTTAAGTTGACCGTCTCAGGTATTTTGCTAGTGACATAAGAGGGTGCAGCTGTCACTGTGTTAGCATGAATTGTATGCAACTGTCAGTATTTGCCTGTTGTTTGCTCGGAAGAAAGAAAGAAAAGGAAGGAGAGAAAGGGGATAGAAGGGAAGAGAAAGAGAGGAAATACGGGGATTAGATTCATGTGTTCAGAGCCACAGTTTCTGTGAGGGTTGGCCCATTCACATGATGGCAGACATGACTAAAGAAGGAAGAAGTAAGAAAAGACTTGAAGGAATGGTGGCCACAGCAAACCCCATCAGCATTATTGTTACCAGGCCCCCCACAAATAACTAGATTTGTGGCCCAGGGGCCTGGACTCCAGACAAGCCAGGTGTTGTTTACCAGCAAGTCACAGAAGTCTTAGGCTAAGCTGTCCCCTCCCCAACACCCAGAGGCCCAAACAGCCCTGACTGGCCTCTCTCTCTGTGAACAGAAATCAGATCACATGTTGCCTGAAGTCAGATATGTGACCAGACTCTGGTGCACTGTGCAAGATTTCACCGATGATGAAAATAGCTTTCTCCTGCTGCATTTAACATCTGGTGTCACAGATTTTTGCTGAGAGCCATAAAATCACTAACTTGCAGAGAAAACCTCATTGTGGAAACATACATTTCTGGGGGAGGGGGGGTTAGCAGCCAGAGCCCGGCTGTGTTCCCAGCCTGCCTCAATGACAACTTAGCAGCAGCCCTTTGTCTCCAGGGAGGATGATGAATTTCATGAGGCCTTGAGAGGAATCTGGGGCAACAGAGCAACAGTTGTAGGCAAGCAACTCTGTCACTGGCTGGCTGAGAGACTTTGTACTGGTTTCTTAACCTCTCGGAACTTTCTTTTCCTTATCGAAGGGGGGGGGGTGGGGAGCAAAGATAAAAATAGCCACCTGCTGGGTTACTGTGTGGATTCAATGAATAACATATGTGGCAGCGCCTGGCACAAAAGTAAATGCTAGCTGCTTCTTCCTTTCTTCTCCTTTTCCTTTTTTGTTCCCTGACATTTCTTTTCAGACCCAAGTCTGCCTGAACACAGTGGCATTTGTCAAAGCCTTGTGCATACAGGGCTCCTGCCTCCCTTGTCCCAAGTTGTGGCTCACTTGGTTGCTGGTGCCATGCTTGAGGGGTGGGGGGAGCTCTTCCAGGATTGACAGCATCTATTGGATAGCCTTCTATGAGCCCTCCCCCCAAGCATCTGCTGAGAGTGGAGGGAACTGTAGGGCATCTAGGAGCCATAGGAATGAAGGAAGGAAGCAAGGAAGGAAGGAAGCAAGGAAGCAAGGAAGAAAAGAAAAGAAATTTGGTCACCAGAAATCCACCTATCTGTGCTTCTTTAGCAAACTTGCTTCAGTCTGGGAAGATGCATGGTCTTGGTCTATGTATTCAAAGAATCTATGACAAGGTAAGGTGAGGTTCAGGCTCACCTATGAGTAGGTGGGACTGGGAGGGGCACTGTGTGACTTAACCTGTGGCCTGACCAGCTACAGCCATGTGTGGACCATCATCCTTGTACGTGACACTCTTGGCCTACTATGAAATCCAGTTTCTGTCTCATCACTGTTGTGGGAAGGATACAAACTGCTCAAGATGATGTGGGTGACCATAGTCCTGGTCTTTTCCTCAATGTATCCTTGACCTTTAAATGAGCCTCAGCTGCTGCAGACGCTGGCTCAGACATGTTCTATCTTCCTCTGTACAGTCTCTGTGTCCTTGTCCTCTGGCTCTATCCTCTGTGTCTCCGTCACTGTCTCTCCGTCTCCCCATGTGTCTGTGTGCTTACTTTCTGTGCATTTTTCTATGTCTGTCTGTCTCCTCCCTCCCAGCCGCTGCCTACCTGCACTACTCCCCCAGCTGCCTGAGGTCCCCCACAGGTCAGCCACCCTTCACATATTTTCAACTCTCAATTATTATCTTTTGCCGTCACCATTTCTGGCAGCAGGCCACGGCAAACAGAATGTGAGAAAGCAAAAACTAATGAGCTTCTTTGGAGAGAGTAGGGTGCCTCTGTTACATGTCTAGTCCTTGGAGTTTTAACTTCTGGCATTTCCATCACGTCTCCAAATGGTAAGTGAGGGTTGTTACTCTTCCATTTGGATGGGCTGTGTAGCACATTGCAGCAATTAAAATGCACCCTGAGTGCAATATCACAAGGGCCGGCAGGAAGGGTGCCAGTGTTTGAGGACTTGTTTTCAAAGTTACTTTTTAAACGTGTTCTGTGAGATGAAGATGTGCTACAGCCAGCTTCATGTTTTGAACCACTCCACCATTCATGGAAAACAACACACATACTGTCCATTGCAAAGCAGGCATGGCCTTGCCTGGCTGAAGACTTCCAAGACTTGATAGGTCGGCCTGTTGTTGAGTCCAGGTGGCTGGATTTAGCCTAGAGATTAAACTGACCTCCCAACTTATACAGTAGGTGTCACCACATAGTGCTCACCCATGACTCCTTCACTCATCCCTCACTGATAGTCCGTAGAAGGAACCAGATAACAGGAAATGGATGACTTTAAGAGGGCCAATGACAGCTAGTATCATCAACTACACTGGCATTTATTCATTTAACACATATTTACAAAGTATCTTCTGGCCATCTTACGCCATGCTGGCCTCAGTGTGTGGAAACCACAGGTTTGGGACCTCAACTTTTCCCTACACCGCTCCAACCAAATGAAGGAATCCTCCGTTCTTTGTACCTATAATAAGTGTTTAAAGGGAGAAACAGTGTACATTTGTCTGTTTCCTTATTATAAAAAGTAATGGATTTAATATAATAAAAAGACAAAATAAAAAAGAACAAAATGTAAACCTGCCATAATCCTACCTCTCCAAAGAACTTGCTATTTTCAAAGGAATATTACTTTTAATCTCAACAGGAACCAGCAACCCTAGTAATACAGGACAACTAAGCCCAAGAGAAAGAAAAAACAAACAAAAAAACAAACAAATTTAAAGTTTATTGAAATCCTACCTCACACAGGGATACTCAGGCTGTAAGCATAGTCAAGTATAATCTTGCTTTTCCAGGCATGGGAAACTGAGTCCTGTGTCACTTTACCCAAACACTTAAAGCTCACAATTTGGCAATAGGCTCCAAATCCCATTTCTAGTGTCTCATCCACTCTAGCGTATCTTCCAGCCTCTGCTCTCCTTGCTCTTGGGGCCTTCCTCACACAAGTTCACTCGTTCTGCTTTGACTCCAGGCCAACACTCTGCAAACACTCCACACCTGTAGCCTTGTGATGTCACAGAGGTCAGCAATGGCACCTTACAGTGAGTGTCAAGACACCTGTAGCCTTGTGATGTCACAGAGGTCAGCAATGGCACCTCAAGACAAATGAGGGCAGAGAGGCAGGCAGCTTCACCATGCTTATAGCACCTGCCAAGAGCGTCCTCTTTCATCCTAGGAATAGCTTTTTGCAAATGTTCTGAACAGTGTAGGATTGGGAGAGCATTTGTATTTGCATCCCAGCACATTTCGCTCAACACTTTAGTACCTTGAGATGCTACCAGAGAGGGTAATGCCGGTCAAATGGGTTCCAGAACATTCCTATCACAAGACTCATTGATGCTCCCAAGGCCATGATTAACCTATTTATGCCATCGGTTTTTAACCTCTGCTCACAGCTGTTAGAAACACTCAGGAACATCTTAGAATTTCATTTTGGGAAATAAATGTTAGTTTGTTTTAGTGTATGTTATTCACACTTACAATAGTATATGAAAAGAAACACTAGGTTTGGCATGGTTAGCAGCACCCTTCTCTACTTTTACCATGTTTACGGGGATTTATTGTGTTCAAAGCCATCACTGGCCTCCACTGGTTCATTAGCTTGATCTCATGCCCAACCCTTCCTTCAGCCTCCCATGATTGCTCGAAATGCCTCCAAACACATATGCCTCCTATTGCTTCTTTGCTGGAATGGTCATCCATCACGTCCTACCTGTCCTTTAGGGCCCAGCTTTTCTCCTCTGTGGGCGGAGTCATCACGGAGCCTCCAGGAGTAACTGCCCAACTTCCTCTTCCCACGTGCTTCTCCTAGTGGATGGGATCACTTTGTCTCCATGTCTGCCTTCTCCGCTCAGCTAGGAGTTACCAGGAGACAGTTCACATCCGTAGACTTGGCACAGTTCTGAGTCACGGATGGCTCCAAATGGAAAATAAAAAAGCGGACTGGAGGCCGGAGACCAGGTGAACTGTAACAGGGACAAAAGAAAAGGACGCTTGAACGGAGGAGGACCGAGATGCAGAAGCAGCAGCAGGTGGAGGCTGTAGTTCTGTGTGGAATCCTGGTGCTGCTGAAGCCTCTTAATGGCAATGCCAGTATTCCAGATGTGCAGGTGGTCTAGGGTAAGGATGAGAAAGACTCATGAAACTGGACTTCAGACACAGCACCCGGAGATCGGAGAATCCAAGGAATCCAAGGAAATCAGGTCGCAAATCTGACTCACTGGGTAATAGTCCTTAGTTGATTGAACTAATGGCCTAGAGTTCTTTAAAGTCCTCTTAGGTAGGGAGGGGACTGAGCCCACAGTGGAGCAGGGCTGGGCCCACAGGTGCAGGCTAAGTGGCTACACCTGGGGGAAAAGGATGGGGACCGGGAGGCAAGCTAATCCTTATAGCTTCCAGAAGCTTCTCTCCACCAGGCCTTGTTAAGGTTTGCCTCCGCTATAGTCTGTAACCTCGGGCTCCTGCACTATGGATTTATATGTTCAGCTTGGGGTCTGGAAAGCTGGCTTCTACGTATTTTTAGGATAATTTGTGCCATAGAGTGAAATTCCAGCATTAGACTCATAAAGGTATAACCCAAGGATGTGCTTATCGTAAGCTGCTCAAGCCAGAGGTGGGATCCTTCCTCATACTCTAATGAAACAAAGGCCAAATAATGTTATCTGAAATAAAGGTGAATAATGAATAAATGACTAGAGACAGTCTCATAAAACTCTATAGCAATCTCAATAGTTGAGTCAAAAACATTACATCTAAGAGGATTTGAAATATAGTTTGTGCCATTTGACAACTTCTTAATCAGGAAGAGATTCTAAACATGCCCTAAAGTCCTAAGTCCATATCTACATCACACACTTGGAAGGGGAAAAGCCATGCCCATGTGTCCAGGGTGGTACTGTTAGCAATGCCAGTAATTATTGGGAAACTAATAAAATGAAGAGGCAAAAACCATCTCACCTGGTAAGTGGCCTCCAGATACCAACCAGTACAAGAAAGAGTTAGAAATAGGCAGGTGCATAGAAGAAAGGGGGTTGGGAGGATGGGTTGTCTCCAAGCTTCCAATTTCCCACTATTTTAGAATCTATTTGGGTCTCTCTTCTCTCACCCAGAGTTTTCCTTCCATTGATCACAGAGACTCTTGGAGACCAAACACTCCCACGAAACCATGTTCTAAAGCAAAGGCTTTCTCTACGGGCAGGGATCCCTCCATTTCTCTCACTAGCAGTTTTTCTTTTCCTCTCCAACCAGTGCACATGTTTTCCAGTCATAATCCTCGGACATCCCAAACCATTGTTGATTGTCCTCTAATTCTAAAGCAAGTACTGAAGGTCTGTAGCGCTGTCACACTGCCTGGAACACTAAACCATCAAACCCTACTGGTTCCTCTCCCAAAGTTTGCTGCTGAAATCTTGAGCACCAGGGCTTCTTGGGGGACAGGAGTGGGAGGGTCATCTTCTTAAAGCACGAAGAACAAGCAGGACAGCCTAATGATAGAGTCATGTGATCTGTTAGTTAATGCCACAGCCATTCTATAAGATGGGAAATCAAGCCCAGTTTACAGATGAAAAAACAAGTTCAAAAAGTGTCTTGTTTTCTCTTCTCTTGCTGTGGTTGAAATAAAAGAGCAAAAGCAACTTAAGCGGCGTTTGTTCGGCTCACAGCTACTGAAGGCTGCAGTCCACCGTGACAGGCAAGACTTGGCAGCAGGCAGGACATGAAGTCTGGCCCATCACAATACAGTAAGTCTAAGAAAGCGGAGAGTAGACAGGAAGTAGGGCCAGAATATAAGGCCTCCAAGCCTGCCCTGTATGACTCACTTCCTCCAGCAAGACGTTACCTCCTAAAGATTCCACAACCTTCCCAAATAACTACACCAGCTGGGGACCAGAACCAAGTGTCCAAACATATGAGTCTATAGAGACATTTCTCACTGGACCACAGCCATCTTTTGATGAAAAATGCATTCAGTCTAACTCTAAAGGCTCTCGTGGTATTTAACAATCTTAACACTGCCCAAAAGTCTAAAGTCTTTTCACTCAAGGCAGTCTTAACTGTGACCCTTGTAAAATAAAATAAAATAAAAAAAAAAAACGAATTTCATACTTCCTATATACACTGGCACAGAATATGCATTCCTATGTGGAAAAAAGGGAAATGGGGGCATAGCAAGGAAAGATCAGACCAAAGTAACACCAAAACTTAGTAAACACCAAGTCCTGCAGCTCTGTGTTTGGCTTCTGGGACTCATAATGGAGTCACCTCGGTTCTGAAGAGCATAGTTGGTCATGCCCCTCTCTCTCTCTCTCTGCTGCCCGCAGCATACACAGCCTGTCTCAGACTGTTTCCGACACTGCACACGCTCAGCTTTCTTCCGTGGGCATCCTATGGTACTGGAATCTACACTGCAATTTAGGTTTCATCTTCACAGCTTAATGCTGTCCCCAGTGACCCACTTCCTCCAGTGAGGCTCTGCCTCCTATAAGTTGCTCAACCTTCCCCAAGATCACCACCAGCTGGGGTGGGTTGGGGGTGAGGGGGGTGAGGGAGGTGGGAGGGTGGGGGGTGGGGGGGTGAGGGCGGTGGGCGCTGTCCAAACAGGTGAGCCTTCAGAGATTTCATAGTGAAGTCACAGAAGAATTCAGTAAGTTTTCAAGGTTTTAAAACTTTCCTCCTCTTAACTAATTTCCATTCCTCTTACTAGAACTGTTTTCCATTTCTGTGGCCAGAGATTTATTTAAGAAGGATATCTCATGTAAGAGTAAATGACACTGAGTTAAAATTATTCTTATTGAGTCTAGGAAAAAAAAGAAGAAGGGCTTGTAGGGAATCAAAGAAGATAGATGCCTTATGCCCACCTATCTGTGACAAATATTTCTAGATCTTTCTAGGAGAATCTATAAGAGAGTCCTTCTGGGTCTACATATACCCCATCTCTGTACACCTTGCATGTATACACAGATTTCTGTAACGTTTGGTTTTACATTAAGACCACAACAATTCAGTGTGGCTCTGGATAGAATATACGACTAGCAATGCATTTCTACCAACAAGGCCGTGCTGGTTTCTGCCTGGATTTCTAAGATGAGTAAAATGTTCCAAGTAGTTTATGAAAGTTTCTTTCCTTGCCTTTGAAATCTTTCAAGCTCTTCAAATACAGCAGTTTGCTCTAGTTCGCACACTGTGTTGGCCTATTATTTTTTAGAAGAGCGTCATCCCTGTCACTTTGGAGATTAAACTACCTGCTAGCATAGTGGTGTCTGTAGTAAGGCCCTGTCCCCTGGGAATACCTGACAGAGCTACTTAAGAGAAGAGAGGTGGATTTTAGCTCTTAGTTCAGTCCCGGCACAGCAGAAGCTCCTCCCAGCCGACTTCTCACACATTGTGGCAGATCGAGTAGAGGGAGAATGAAAGCAGGGCCATGCTATCTGCCTAACAGCCTACAACTAACAGACTGTACCGACGGACCATGCACCGAGGGTTCCGCGACTACTCAGAACAGTGCCACCAACTGGGCACCAGGTGTTAAAGCACAGGCCCCTAAGAGGCATTTCAAACCCAAGCTATAGCATTCCTTATGAAACCTAGCAGTCCCAGTTCATTTTTTGCCTGTTAATTCTCCCCCTGCTGGGGAAAAGCAAGAGAATGGATTTTGTTTTACAGCTGCTACAAGCGGAATGTTGGGATCAGTGCCTGGCACTACTAAGCTCCAAAGCTCCCCTGGAATACTCTCCGCCTTAAACTCCAGGCCCCACTTAGGTGACACTACCTCTGAGAAGTTTTCCTGATAACCACCACAGGTTTCAGTTCCCTTTCTCAATTTCCTCCCGCTGTTATCTTGCTGAGTACAGAGGACTGATGTGACTAGGTTGTCATTTTAATACCCATCCGACATATGCACTAAACAGTAAGCTTGAAAGTCTTAGCGATGTAAAATGCAGGCCCTGCACAACCCGCGGGGATCACCACAAAGGCGTGCTACCCTCAAAAGGTCTAGGCTGCATGAGTAGGAGGGAAGAGGAGCTCAAATGCGTTCCCTTACACACAGGCCCCAGGTTTGCTAGCTAGCTGCAAGATAGAGGCAAAAGTTGGCATGCAGTCAGTTTAAAATATAAAGGCAAGTGACTGATGATCAAAGCCGATGGCTTTTCTATTTTAATGCCATTTGGCAACTCTTTCTTCTGGTTGCCTATCAACACGCTGGAATTAAAAAGTGACACGAAATTTGGGGATAGGAATAACTCAGGTTGTAAAAGCTCCCGTGGTCTACCAGCTTTTGGCATTGTGCTAACCCTGCTACCACATAAACCAGATTTGTTACAGGAAGCCCATCCTTCCATTTATTTTACTTTTTTGTTCTCATTTTGTTCCTGGGTGGAGGGGGTCACACATGTGCACACGGGGGGCACATGCCCATGGGTGTGTAAGTAAATGAACATGCATGTGTACATAGAGGCCAAAGAGCATTTCTCAGGCATCGTCTATCTTTTTTTGTAAGGCGGGGCCTGTCACTGGCTTTGAACTCTCCAAGTAGGTATTGTGTGACAAAATGTTTCCTAGGGAGACACTAGACACACACACACACACACACACACACACACACACACACACACACACTCACATTTACTCACTCCACACCAGGGAACTCACAACAGGCCAAAGTACAGATAGCACATGAGTCTAACACGATGAACTAATGAGTTTTACTGGGGTAAATAATATTTTTAATTTAAAAATAAATAAATATCACTGTAAGTACAGGACTATTTGGGGTTATGCAGAGAAGCAGAAATGACTCAAAGACAGCTATACCACTAAGTCTCACCCCAGCACGTGTGATGGCTTACCAAAGGCAGAAAACTAGACTACACTAGACAGACACCAGCAGCTCCCCATGGTGGAGAGTGTCCTTTAAGTGACTTTTCTGGTCTAAACCAGACCCTGGCCGCTCCACGGGCCTGCACTTCCTCCAGGCAGCTGTTTTCCCTTTAGGTTCTTCCTTGCAGCTTGGCTTGTCTGGGACCAGACACTTAGTAGTCTTTGTTGTTTGCTCTTGGGTGGGAGGAGCCTACCAAATCTAGTGGCTTTCAGGAACTTCCTCAAGCTATTTTGAGTTGTTTACCACCTGACTTAAGAAGCTTCCAAGCTACGTGGAGTGTTTCAATCTTGGAGAAAACTGCCAGGGAAGATTGGGCTAGGCAGGCTTGCTGGAGAAACTGGGGAATTCCCCTCTGTCTGACTCCCCAGGGCTGGGATAATAAACACCATGTGCAATGTTTTATTGCTTTGGGATTGGGTTTGTTTTAATGTGCATTCTGGGAGTCAAACTCAGGCCCTCATGCTTGGAAGACAAGCATTTTACTGACAGTCACCTCTCCAGCACCTACTGGTTATTTTTGGAGTAGGGTCTCACCTAATACCCAACACTGGACTCAAACTTTGGATTTGCCTGACTCAGTTTCCTGGAATCATAGGCTTAAAAGCCACCATGCTCACCAAGACCCCTCCTTTCTTCTTCCCCACCAACAAATGCCTCTTCACATGGATTATTTGCCCTCCTCTTCGAGACCACCTCACAGCATACTATTGCATACTAAGAAAACAAAATTGTCCTATGCTCTTTCTATATAAAAATATTCTTCCTCTACCCTATAAGCCTTTCTATTGTGGACCCATTGTGGATTTTAGTAGAGATCCTTCTGTCTTGCTTGCAGAAGAATCAAAGTTCCCCTAAGTGATGCTGGGTGTATCAGTGGGTGACTGTCAATCCCCTAAGTGACAGAGTGTGCCAGTGGGTGACTGGCAAATCCCCAAAGTGATTCTAGGTGTATCGTTGGGTGGCTGTAAATCTCCTAAGTAATTCTGGGTGTGTTAGTGGGTGACTGTGAGTCCCTTAAGGGATCGCAACGCGTAATGAATACATTCAGTACCTCCGACTATAATATAGTGAAGGCCATGTTTGGGAAGAACTTTCCTGTTCTTTACTCTTTCCAAAGTTATAGCCAATCATCTGGGAAGGGCAGTTTTGTGTCATTTAATGAGCTATCATCAGGACGGTGTGTCCAGGGCCACAGATGGCAACAAGTAAGGGGAAGGGCCTTACACTCTCTGAGGGGCTCCGCTGTGCCAGGCACCACGCCCTGATTCTGTTTAATCCTCACCACAGCCTTAACAACAACAGGTCCCGTTCATAAGAGAGAAGAAAAGAGTCTTCAAATCCATGCCATTGACTGCTAGGGACCTGGAATGCAAAGACTAAGTCAGATCCCAATGGCTGTGCCATTCATTTCTTGACCACAGGTTTGTTGTTGTTTTGTTTTGTTTTGTTTTGTTTTGTTTTTTTCACTTTTCGATTAAACTATTTTATGTTAAAACTTAAATTTGTACACAAGTTTGTTTGATAGCATAGTATCTTTAAATAACATAGTATTGCTGGACTGGTTTCCCTGAAGTCTGTCTCCCCAGGAGAGCCCTGAGTACAAGGCTCGGGATAGGAAGAATCAGGATAGGAGATGAATAGGGATCAGTATAAGAATGAAGTGGAATAGAACGAGGTTCTATGGGGAGAGTTCCTTTTGTTGTCCGACACTAACCTGGGTCTCCCACCCAATGTGGCGCCTAACACAGCTACACTCACCTGACCTAGGCACTAGACAATATATGTACGTGAGAGCATGGTCAGACTTGGTTCTCTTTCTGTGGTGCTCTGTGGATCTCCTTGTAGCTTGTAACTGTGGTCACTTAGGAAGTGAGTGACTTTCTCCAAGATTTGGTTTCTCCATCTATAAAGTTAGTTGGTTGGATAGTCTAAAAAGCCATGCAACCCAAGGTCTTGAGAGTGTTCAGAACATGAATAAACTATAATGTTCACCGCTTACCAGCCATTGTCCTCTGGGGTCCATCGTGGGGAACTGGTCATGGCCAGATTGACTGTGACTCTGAGAGTGGTCCTGCCATTGTTTTGTTTTTCTTAGAGGAAGCACTTAGGGCTTAGAGGAAGTAGTTAGTACTAGTTACGTATGCAATATTGTATTGAAGGACCTATCTCACACCCTGTAGGTGGCAGCCTACCACAGTCACTCAATTCACAAATCCTTACCAAGGCCTCACACAGTGCCTGGCAGAGTGCTCCCTGCTGTGGGTTTCCTGCTATGAATACATGAAGAAAAAAATCAGGCAGCCAAGCAGGCATTAGACAAATAATCACACACACACACACACACACACACACACACAGAGAGAGAGAGAGAGAGAGAGAGAGAGAGAGAGAGAGAGAGAGAGAGAGAGAAAGATGAAAGAGCGCAGTTGTGTTCTATTCTGAGCTGCTTGGAACGCTGGCAATGGCTAGGCAAGGAAGTCAGCTGTTGAGTTTCTATGGCTTCAGCTACTTCATGAATTAGAGATGGCAAGATTGGATGCGGTTAGAAAATCCATAGCAACCATCCAGGAGAGGCTTGTTGATGCTTGCAATAAATCAGGGCCGATGGGGACAGTGAGGGACTGACATTGTTGGGAGCCAGAAGAGGGAGTGAGGCAGAGATGTGGTATTAATGACACCACTATTGCCCGTGCTGCTGAGTGGGAGGGGGAGGCTACTGCTAATCACCGTGCACGTGGCTAGCTTGGTGTGCCTGTCCAGGGAGGCAAGATGCCAAGAGGCACAGGTGTTCCCTACCATCCAAGGAGGCTGCTCCCTCTCTTGATTGCATAAACAGGCCTCCCGTTTCCCTGCCTCTTCAACATCCAGTCTCACCCTGGGGAGTCCAGGCCTCCCATCCAGGGTGCTCACCACAGAGGAAAAAGGATTGGAGAGGTCTGAACGAGGATGAGGGCGCCTTCTGGCTGGTTCTGAGGAGTTGTTGCTCTGGCTATACAGAATCTGCAAACGCTGTGGGTCCACCTGGGGCAGCAGCCGCTGCACCGCCATCTGTTTCCTATCGAAGCTGAGCACGCTTCGTGTGTGTGTGTGTGTATGTGTGTGTGTGTGTGTGTGTGTGTGTGTGTGTGTGTGGTCACAATCGCACAGGAAAATCATTCTGTGTTAGGTTTCGTTTTCTCCTCTTTTAAGCTTACTTACAAAGTGAACCCTGAGAATTCTAACTCCTTCTACCATGCCTCACCCAATCCCCAGGAAAATATAATGACGTCACATTCCCCCTTGAAATCTATACTTTATTGAAGGGTTGGGGACTGGGGGCTCATTGCACGTGTACAAGGGCCAAACCAAAGGAGGAAATGTGAGCAAAGTGGTTGCATCCTATTGCAATCAGCTATTAGAAAAGCTGGCCGTCTCCCCGCTTCATGAAGACACACAGTTTCCAACAGGCCTCGTTTTACTTTACATAATTGTAACCATCTCAGCATGTCAATTAGCATAGAATGTTACCTTTGGGATGGGATCAATTAGAGACCTGAAGATTGAATTTGGAATCATGATTAGCCTGTTTTACATTTTGCCTTCATTTTCTAAAATATACAATTGTCTGATTCAGGCCAATTTTTTTTTAAAAAAAACGTATTGTAAACTTATTTATTTTTTTTAAGCTAAAACAGACACGGGAGGCTGGTTCGTAACAGAAACCATGGGAAAATGGAGGATGGGGGGGCGGGGTGTGCTAGTTGATTAGAGACTATTCTTAAATTTCCAGGGCAAGAAAATATTGAGAGTAGCGTAATGGCTGCTGGATTTTCTTAAGAACTGAAATCATTACGCTCTGGCGGAGTTCCAAGTTCTTTCCTTTTTGTAGGTTACAATTTGAAACGGTGCAGAACATGCTATAGTGTTGTAGTCATTCATGTAATGTCATTGAATTGAGCTTCTGGAAATAGACAAAGGACTTTGTGTCCCAAAATGTTCTTCTGGCGGAAAATTGATAGCAGCATGAGATACGCTGTTACTAGGTTTGGTTCTGCCTCCAAATTTGTGCTGACTAAAGTGGAGAGAGAGAGAGAGAGAGAGAGAGAGAGAGAGAGAGAGAGAGAGAGAGAGAGAGAGAGAGAGATTTTTAAACAATGCTACACACATTTCCACAAGCAACGTAGAGGGTTTTTTTCCTGGGGTCATTATAATAATGCAAACTTCTTTGTTTGGTTTTAAGTTGTTGTTTCCCAAATGGAGACAAAGAACAGGCAAATGCTTGATGTGAAACCCTTGGCTAATTCTCCCAAGCCCTCCCTGCCCCCAGCCCAGCCCTGAGAAGTGCTTTCCGTGTGTTCATGAAGTCCTGAGTCTGGAGCTCTTGCCAGATCCGTCAGAGTGACAGGCGAGTCCAGCCTCAGCAGCCAGAGATGCAGCCTGAATGCAAATCACGGCTGGGTCTGGCCTCTCAGGCCAGGACACATGGTGTTGGGCCTGAGCCCGTAGCCAGCCAATTCTCTTGCCCTAATGCCTTTCCAAGCTTTGCCATCTTCATCGCTGCCATCCCTTTTAGAAAGAAAAGCTAGAGATGTTTGTGCATGACGTGAAAGATATGCCAATAAAGCCCCCTTTCCCATATAAAGAGCACATCAAAATATTACCAAATAATGCTGTTGACTTTGCCAGCAGGCAGAGGACTCCATCTGGAGATAATATCTTCCAACTGAGAGGCATCCAAGGTGCCCTTTCCTAGGCAACAGGCACGCTGCTGACCCACATGGGGCTAAATCCCATTCTATCTAAACATGAGCAATCCTCCCTTTTTCTCTTATGTTCGGGCCACCTGTGCCGGATCCTGGAGCAAACAGCTCCAGTCCAAAATTAACTCATTGGTCATTTCCTCTGTGACAACAACAGCACCATCCTTTCCTGACCAGTCTGATGATGTCCACACACTCTCCAGCGAGATTCAAAATAGTAAGTGCGGGACTGAAAGCAGGCTCCCTCGATACTGCGTGCTAGTGCTACCTGCTCTGATCTACTCAGTGACAGCAGGCCAGCTCACTCCTGGGGTTGCTCTCCCAGGCGACTAACCTCCTAATCCAAGCTTCCCTGCTTCTCCAAGCACAAAGGTCTCTATAAACTCCGTGATTAGAGTCTGGCCTGAATGTTAAACTTTAGTCACAGGATCGGGGATTGTCCCAACTGCAGACAGCATCAAGCGCACACAGATAGACTCCGGCCTGTTCTCTCGGGTTGTTCATAAGATTCCTGATGAGTTCTTATTTGCTCCAACAGCAGAGGAACCAAAGCGAGCCGAACATGGATGGGGTCCCCCACCTCTTTGTAATCAGTACAGCCCCCCTGTCCCCCTTCTAATTGTTATGAGGTTTCTAATTGTTCCTGAGGTTTCCTGGAGGGGTCCATGTTCTCTGCCCACCTTGGTCTCCTGGCTCCTTTTATAAGAACTGTTTCTGAGCCAGGCATTGATTTGGGTCCCATATCCTCTAAGAAATCGTGAGTTCAAGGGGCAACAGGCACAAAGCAATATCCTTGCAATATGCACATTGATTTCTGCATGGTGGCTCACACCTTTAATCCCAGCACTCGGGAGGCAGAGGCAGGCGGATCGATGTGAGTTCGAGGTCAGCCTGGTCTACAAAGAAAGTCTAGGACAGCCAAGGCTACACAGAGAGACCCTGTCTTAAAACATCCCCCAGGAAAGAACTGTTTCTGACTTGATCCCTGCCCACCTAATGGTGAAGGTGGCCACTTCTCCTTGCATTGCAGCGCAAAGCTTGTGCGGGGGAACCAGCCTCTTGGAAGGTCTTGTTGAGCTCTGGAAGAAACAAAGAAAGGAATCCTGTAGCAAATTGACATGGTACTAAGCATAAACAGGGGACACGGGGCCTGATAGCAAGGCATTTAGATGCACCTCCCTCAGACTTACATTTGGTGCTTTATTCTCCTCGATGGCTCAGCTTCACCTCTTACAGGTTCTTAGTCTCTGGAAAAAAAGCATCTTAAGTGCTCAAAATGCAATGTTTAGAACTATCCCTCTTGGCAGGGGAGGGGGCGGGGAGGGGGAGGGAGATGACGGACTAGAGAGTGCTTGCTGAAAGTCCGACTTAAATATTCATACCCTCATATCTCAAGGACTATTAACACTATTTCCAGAGTTGTTTGTTTGTTTGTTCATTTTTGGTTTGGGTTTTGTTTTGCAAAAGATGGTGTTAAGCATTAAAGTTCTATCTGGTCATATCATACAGAGAGGGCTGGTGCCATTCAAGTGAGCATCACAAGCCGTGTCCTGAATCCCTTCTACACTAGGCACTACTTGAAGCCCTCCCAGCATGCATCTTTATGATTCCCTGCCACACACACTCTTTACCTGGGAAGAAACTGAGAAGGAAAGGAGCCACACGCTGTCCAGGACATCCCCATTTGCCTTTTTAAAGCTGGTCTCCTAGTCAGTCAATTGCTGGACCCTCTTAGAGTTTATCAAGCATTAATTACTTGAGAGGTATAAAAGCAGACACAAAGATCAAAAGGCAAGAGTCCCAGAGAGCAGTAGGGCTGAAACGGTGCATGGAAACTAGAGTCACAGCTTTGCAGATACAAAGTCCCAGATTTGAATCCCAGCTCTTATGAGTTTGTTGCATAGGATCAGCCAAGTTAGCCAACTTCTCTGCGCCTCGCATGCCTCAAATATAAAACGAAAACAGCAGAAGAAAGTGGCCCACTCGGTTGTATGGGGGTCTAAGGAGATAAAGTATTCGGGGTGTACAATCCCGGAGTGGGCGGTGCTTCTCCTTAATCTGGTGACCACGCTTTTACAGCTCGCTCTGTACATTCAGCATTGTACAGCGGGACCTCCATGCTCTGAATGACCTTTCTAAGAATCCTTTTGCCAAGTAGCCAAGGTCTTATCACAGAGACACACCATGCTTGACCTTACCCATGATTCCCTGCTGCACTCATACGCAACGGAAGAGCACCGTTCATCCTATCAGACACTCGTATATTAAGGCTATGGTATTTTAAAATATTTGTAGCATATGTTTCTTTAGGTTTCTGTTCACACTCTAGTTTTTATGTAGAATATTTTTTACGTGAAGCTTTTCATCTTTAATGTAATCTAACCTAGATAAATTCTTCTTTGTGGTACCGTCCATTAATTTTAAGCTTTAAAAAGGACTTCTTCCTAATAATACAATGAGAGGCCTATCCACCAATGTCTTTTCCCGCTACAAAAAAAACAATGCCGGGCGTGGTGGCGCATGCCTTTAATCCCAGCACTCAGGAGGCAGAGGCAGGTGGGTCACTGTGAGTTCGAGGCCGGCCTGGTCTACAAAGCGGGTCCAGGACAGCCAAGGCTACACAGAGAAACCCTGTCTCGAAAAACAAACAAACAAACAAAAAACATTTTGAAGTGATTTACTAAGTAAATACCAAGGAAAGGTACTGATGATTTGGTCCCTTTGTGAGCAACCGTGGCAGCTGATGACTTGCACTAGTTTGTCCTACCTTTCTCGTAATTCTCCTTAAGGGATTGGATCATCAAATTCACCTCACTCATACCGGGTTTTCAGAGGCTCGTCCTCTGCTCCCTTCTCAAGTCAAAAGATCGGGAATCTTAGAGCATACTCAACTCTTTCAAGGATGTACTCACAAACTGCCTAGTGTGGCCCTCGCCTGCTGGGACCTTCTTTGTCATAGTCTCTCGGGGCTCCACCCACACACCTCACCCTGATGATTTAAGGAACAGACTTTGGCAGGAGGCTGACTTGGGTCAGTCAAGTATTCAGCTCTGTGCTTGGCACTTTGGTTCTGGCACAAGGGAAATCTGAGCTATTCTTCTCATGTGAAACAGAAAGACACTCATAGAACTGCTTTTTGCTTTGGAGACTGAGTGAAAGAAAGAACACACCTCTCAATCTCTAAGCAAAACACCTGACAAACAAGTGACCCACAAATGTTAGCTATTTTTTTCCAGTTTTCTCCGCCACAAAATAACTTTCCAAAGGTCCCCGTGTTCAGTATAAACAGTGGAATAAAATCTTCACACCACAACAGACAGCCTTGAGTCTTTGAATTAATTCACTTGTCCTTTTCAGCGATTTCCTTGAGTCCATAGTGTGTCACGGACCATGCTATTTGCTTGCTACATAAGAGACAGAGTGGGAGTCACAGATGCATGCCTAGGTAGTGGCGCTCAACCTGCCTCCTCAGCCTCTTCTAGACCAGTGAGGTTGAGTCCTTCACCACCCTTAGAGAAACCCAGACTATGACTGAGCCCTCCTACCGTTCCCAGTGAGCAATCAGAAAATTGGGAGCTATCCACATTTCTGCAGCTTCCTCTGAGACTGTCTCTGATTCAGCTAGTCTTCTGTGAAGACCAGAGACCTGTAGTATTAATACCCATTGTCTCCAGTGGCTTTGACAATGTGGTTCCTACGTGGACCACACACCTTGTTTTGAGAATCATAATCCAGGGGAAAAGGAGACTTAGGCATGCCTATGCATTGGAAGGACAGAGCCCTCTGCATGTCATAAGAACAGAATGGAACACTCAGTCTACTATCCGTAGAATTAAAAGCTGCCATTGTGGTTTTACCCTTCTGGGACATATTGAAGAAATTTTAGTTTATTCACTCATAAAGAGATTATATGGCAAATACATCTGCTAAATTTCTTCTCATTAGCCCTTTCTTGGGCCTAATCATCCAATGTTGAATGTTCACGTCATAGTGTTTTCTCCCAGTCTAATTACTGATCATCTTAAGTGAACTGCATCAACGGGGAGCTTTCCCATGGTCTCAGCAGTGCAACTCACCTGCTTAAATAGGCCAGTCAAGTTCAGTTTGTCTTCAGAGGGTCAGAACAGCTCCTCAAAACGAAGGAAGTTTGTGATAAACCCTGGCAGAAAATCCAAAAGAGATGAAAATTCTCCTTGCTGAGTAACTGAATCTAAACCTCATACAAACCAAACTGCAACCTCTGTCACGCAGAGAATGAGAGTGGGCTAAGACAATAGATTTCAAACCTAAAATACAGGTTACCTGGAGCAAGGGGCTGGAGCAAGAGTGGGTACGAGGAGACGTAATTCAAAAGGGCTGTCCAGAGGGTTGGCCTCCGAACAACAGCCCTGATGTCTTAAGGAACATGGTATGTAGGCTGTTCCTTCACCACTTTGTGAACTGTTAACAGACCCAGGGACCCCAAATGTTTGATGAGTGGTTCTGTGATCACCTTAAAGCTCCATGATCTGGGGCAAAGTCTCCAGGTGCCATCTTGAAAGGCCCTGTGGTTTTAGACATCCTGCTGTGTGTCAACTCTTTCCTCCTTGCCTGGGCACTGATAGTTCTTGGGTGTGCTGGAGGATCTTACGTATGAGCCATGCTGCTTGCTCTATTCTGATTACTTCCTGGTATTTTAAGCACACACGTGTCTAGCTAACAAAACATGAAGCTTTAAAGGAAGTACCATAATGGTTAAGCCAGTGGTGTTTATTTGATGCAACTCAAAACCCTGGCCACACTCTTTGGAGGGGAAAGGGCAGGAACACATGCTGGATTTCCCACACATCCAAGCTGTCCATACATATTTTCATGTGGCCTCACTCAGGATTTGTAACAGATGATTCAAGTAATAAGCTCTGCAGCTCAACCAAAATAAAAATTTTAAACTCTCAATTCTGAAAAGCTAGAATTTTAAGTTCTATTTCTTTTTATAACCTAAGTTTAAGTATGATTATTTGACTATATAATGCATACATATGCACACACATGCACACATATGCATACACATGCACATACACATATGCATACACATGCACACACATATGCACACACACACACACACACACACACACACACACACACCATCAAAGATGGGACTCTTTTCTCTGAGCATTAACTTCCCAATTAAGCCTCTGTTGTCAGTGTAGGCACACAGAGCTCTTACTGAGGGCTGCTTTTGCTTACATGACTCTAAGCACACAATTGCCACTCTGGTACTTGTCAAGTGAGGGGGGATGAATAAGTAAAAATAAAAATGCATGTACTTAATAAACTCACTCATTCAAAACCAAAATTCAAAATGCAAAACAATAAATATATGTTATTAAATAATACATCTGACCAATTATTTTGTACATAAGGCATATTGTGTCCTTGTTAAAATTATCAGTCATCCACAATGTGAGCACAAATATAGATTTATATATGTTCATTCCACAGCCAGAACACATGCCTGAAAACATTTTCACATGTGAATCCTTCAACTCCAAGCACAAGATCTTTCTTAAACTAACATGATTATCCTTGACAGTAGTAGTATAAACAGACTCATGTGACAAATTTGATAATTATCTTTCTGCTGTTAACTTTCACTTTGCTTTTCTGCTTTATCATAGAAGATATTTTATTGGGAAGTGTGTTGGGGGCCTCCCATGTGGAAACCTGCCATATGCAAGCAAAGGCTGTCTAATTACATTGCTTTGCTATGACTTTCCTTTCACGGACAAACTCAAAGATCAACAAGCTGGCCATAGTATTTCCCTCCCTCAATAGAAAGAAAAGAATAACTGTTAAAATAAAATTCAGATTTTATTAATTGGGTTACTACTAGCTGACCTGAGGAAAAAACGAAGTAGGGAAATACAAGAACACTCACAGTTGGTGCAGAACTGAGTAGGAGATGATAGAGAACTGAGTAGAAGGTGATAGAGAACTGAGTAGAAGGTGATAGAGAACTGAGAGTAGAAGGTGATAGAGAACTGAGAGTAGAAGGTGATAGAGAACTGAGTAGAAGGTGATAGAGAACTGAGTAGAAGGTGATAGAGAACTGAGAGTAGAAGGTGATAGAGAACTGAGTAGGAAATGATAGAGAACTGAGTAGGAGATGATAGAGAACTGAGTAGGAGATGATAGAGAACTGAGTAGAAGATGATAGAGAACTGAGAGTAGAAGGTCATAGAGAACTGAGTAGAAGGTCATAGAGAACTGAGTAGGAGATGATAGAGAATTGAGAGTAGAAGGTGATAGAGAACTGAGTAAAAGGTGATAGAGAACTGAGTAAAAGGTGATAGAGAACTGAGTAGAAGGTGATAGAGAACTGAGTAGAAGGTCATAGAGAACTGAGTAGAAGGTCATAGAGAACTGAGTAGAAGGTCATAGAGAACTGAGTAGAAGGTCATAGAGAATTGAGTAGAAGGTCATAGAGAACTGAGTAGAAGGTCATAGAGAACTGAGTAGAAGGAGCAGAACTGAGTGGGATGTTTTTTAGTAAATATGATGCACCAGAGACATTTTCCATGCCCTAATAATAGACGCAAACAAACAGGCATAGTCCATTATCAAAGAGAGCTTTGCCATAGAATAAGTAGACAAACATTGAGTTAAAAAGTGCACCAACAAATGTAAACTACTGAGTGATGTATGGAGAAAGAGTGAGATTCTGCATAAAGTATTTGTCAGTCTTTTTAGACTTAGATTTACGAGAAAGTATCAGCTGTACTGCCTCCTGTGACCCAAATGTCTCATGTTCCAGAAATGATAGTCCAGACTAGAACAATATGCAAATTTCTATGTATGCACAACCTTAAAAGACTTTGGCACCCCTCAAAGGATCGATACTACTCAGGGGACTTCTGGACGAATGATTGGAAATTTGGCACATGGAGAAACTATATGGCAAAGGAGGAGAGGGCAGGCACCACAGTGTATCTAGGAAACAGAGAGGGTTGAGCACAGGAGGGCTAGAATGCTCAGGGAGTCTCAATGCTGTGTCACAGGCATTGAGGAGCCATGGAAAACTTATTAGCAGGGCCACGGGACATGCATATCTGTTCTTTACAGAATCTTCATGACACCAGGAAAGACAAGGTGACACAAAGGGACTCTGGGGACAGGTAGAAGATCTGGAACCAGATCAGCTAAGCAGAACTGCCAGGAGTCATGTGCACATGAGGAGAATTTGAGTTGGGCTCAGGGAAAGGCTGTGACAAGTGGCAGATGCTAACAGACATTTTGCCTGGGTGGACACAGTTCTGTCTGGACTGGCTTTGGGAATGCGATGGGTGGCACTGGTTGTCATACTATAAACACCGAGTCCTGGAGACTGGGTAGACATTAATGGCACCATTAGATACAATAGCTAGAAAAGAAGATTCGAGAAAGAGTTTAGGGTTGGGAGTTGGTTTGAGCTTGGAGGCTTGCAGACTCTTCTGCCCACAAGCTGGTTCAGATCTGCCTGTGGCGAGACAACCAAGCTAGCGGCAAGTGAACTGGCTCCATGAGGCAGCCACAGCAACATCCCAGAGCCGTGCACCACCTCTGCTGAGTTTATCTGGGAAGTATTATAAAATATTTAGTGTTGTTGAGTTTGGGCCTTAGAAAGGAGATCACAGCACCTTGCCTAATATTCTCTGGGATTATTACTGGTAGTAACTCTTTATTGGGGAAATCAAATAGCTATAACTTTTCACTGTTGTTGGAAAAGCTTGCGGGGTGAGTCATTTACTCCCATAGAAAAAAGCCCAGTCTACATGAGGCGGGTAGTAAAATTAAGTTCAAATAAATGCTTCAGAAGAGTGTTTCATTTCAGAAAGCCTTGCGTTTTCCCCTTACTGGAAATGAGTGTTACAGAACACTAAAAGTCTCTATGTCCTATATGGTGTTTAATATAAACACTCAATTTTTTTCCTTTAATCTACCCAAGATCAATACTAAAATTTGTAAGCAGTGAGAAGTGGTGTCAGGAGAGCTGGCATTTCCAGCACAGTGTCATTAATGAAACACTTTGGACAATACCTCTCTGCTAAATCGCCCAGCAGTCAGTACTGCTGGCTCTCATTTAGGAAAAACCAAACCTTAGAGAGATTCCCAAGAGGTAACCAAGGTCAGGGCCAAGGGGTGAGTCTAGAGATCCCATTATTATCTTGTGTGCATGTGTATCTCTACTCCATATTAACCTTCAAGATAGCCTCCTCAGCCTTCCCTGGAGTGGAATTCAGAGGTCAGGGTCAGTGTCAGACCCATTCCAGGCTGGGCGGCTGAACAGTGTGACAACAATCGCAAGAAGAGTGGCAGTGCCCAGTACCTTCTCTCTGTACAGACACTGAGAGGTAGCAGACTTTTGTCTGCCTGCTGGACATTGCAGGACAAGCCTAGTCTCTGAGGGGCCCTACATGTGTCAAGGAAGAAAGAGCCTACAATATATTGCCCCTTTCATGGAAAAAACTTCAAAGATTCCAGACTTGGAAACCCCAGCTTCCAAGATCATAGATGTCATCTCCTTTATAGAGGTCACTGCCGGTCAAAGGTTCTTTTTAGTTCAGGGCAGGTGCCCCCATAGCAACAGTTGGATCTGCCCACATGTCATCTAAGCCTCCAGAATAGCCCTGCACAGCATAGAGACTCTTGAACATAACTTAAAAGTGACTGAGATGCTTGGAGCCACCGTTGCACTGGAGGGCTTGTTGTCAGCAGGAATTAAAAAAAAAAAAAACAAAAAAAAAAAAAAAAAAAAAAAAAAAACATGGCCCCAAAGTGCAGAGGTGTCCAGGTGGAGATCAAGGGAAGACGTAAAATGTCACATAGCAAAGGACAGCCTCACCTGGGTTATCCTTGTAAATATCTCTGCTACCCCGAGTTCACTTTTCCCACAGCTGCTGCTGTCTCTCTCCTCTCCCTGAAACCTCTGTACCCCTCAGCAGCATCCCCGTGGCACCTCCTCTTCATGGAGGGCGATCGGCATTCACCATTGTCAACACCACTGAGGGTAGCTGACAGTATTCTTTGGGATCCATTTTCTTTTTTGATTTGGGAACTGTTAGAGGAAAAAAAAGCTAAAAAGCGTTGATTTTGTTATTCTTCTCCAGAAATAATGACAGAATACTAGGGTTTCTTGCTCCACGTTCTTTCTGTAGTTTCTCCTTTATTTTAGAATATAAGAATATTGAGATTTAGAGGAAATAAGCTACTTAGAAGACTCCGCTTCACTGTTTCAGAAGGCTCACATGTACCCAACTCCAAAAGCACCAGCTGTAGCTTACACAGAAGAATCAGGAGGGGTGGGGCTCCACCTCCCAGTTCAGCCAGCTGCAGCTCCCCTGCCCCACCCAACCCCGCTTCCTCCAGCCGGAGGGGAGAGGAAACTGGTTACCTTTGAGCCTATAGACCCATTTCCTGAGTCAGCCTGGGGTGCTGAGCACACACATGGCCGGGCTTCCCCATGCCTGGAGACCTGCTAACCCACCCGCTAGCCACATCTGGAACATATTTTAAATTACCTTTAACCACAACTACAAAAGGCTCTGTGTGTGTGTGTGTGTGTGTGTGTGTGTGTGTGTGTGTGTGTGTGTAAGATATTAAGTGGCTTGGACCAGTTGGCTGAAGCTCTGCACTCTGCATGGGGAGACCTATGTTCCCACTTCCTTTACTCTCCCAAGCTCTGCCCAGGAAACTTGAGAAGCTTGACGGGAAACTGGGTGTGACTGGTGCTCTGAGGGAATACACAAGCTCTCAGGTCTCTTGGAAACTGGTATAGGGTGAGCTGGGATCAAACAATCAGCCTCAGAGCCAAAACGGAGTCCTAGACTTGCTGGATAGATCCTACCAGAGTGACCCTTTGGGGGGGGTAATCCACCCTACAGCACCCGCCCCACTAAGAGGATTGCTGAGGAACAATCTACCTTTTCCAAAGACAACCCCTCACTCTTCCCTGCTCCCCACAACATTAGGGTAGACCCCAAGTGACACTCCCCCTTTGGAATGGTAGCTTAGTTTTAGCCACATTTGAGACTTCTTCCTGCATTTATTAGCTATGACGCAGTCTCTACTTTGTATTTAGTTTCCCACAGATTGGATGAAAATAAAATCACCCATTCTCAAAACTCCTTAGATAAAGGATTCCGCCATGTGTGGGCTTCCACAGAAGGAGTTTTCTTCCAAAATAAGAAGCATGTGATGTTTGGTGTTTATTCAAAGTCAGAGAGCCAGAAGTAAATGGTAGGGTATGTGTATGTAACAAAAGTATCTGGACTGTGGGGACAGGAATTTTTAAGCAGTCTATTATCTTGTACTCTGAAGAGTTTTCTACTGTGTGGGGATTTGCCTAGAGTCTCCCAGAGACTGACATCATGCAGAAGTCTCCAAACCAGAACCCAGGAAGTGACATTCAGTACCAGAAGTGCCCACTAAGGAAACAAGGAAGTGACAAAAATAACTATTAGCTCATGGGCTGTGGGAGTGACAGGATATAAAGTTTAGTCTAAAATCAGTCAGGCTTTTGCTGTTAGCCAAGGAAGCACACTTAGCCTGCACCTCCTGACCGCATGCCAGCCGGCCAGCACTATCCGGACCTTACCCAGCAGTCATCATTACGGATAAACGTCTACCTCAGCTTTACTGAGGCTACACAAATGTCTTCCTTGCCTACTTCTGAAAGAGTTTTCCCATTCGGATAGATTTTCAGGGCTGTTTTCTGACCCATCTCTTGAAAAACAACGGCCATCAGACTCCTCCTGACTAAGCTACAAAATGAAGAAAAGCACACATCTTTATTCAAAATACAGTGCAATATGCAGTCCGGGGCCTCCTCCAGTTCTGGGCTTGCGGCTTCTTGAGGAACTTTGCTGTTTGCCTTCTGCCTGTTCCTCTTACCTTTACCATTCCTGGAAATAAGCGCCCTTCCAGTTAAGCATACTTTGTAACAAATTTAGTCCAGCTATTCATTCCTCTGGAGTGCTCACTATATCAGAAACACACACACACACACACACACACACCACACATACACACATAACACACATACGCACATACACACATATGTGCGCAAACACACACATGTGCGCACACACACACATGCACACACACACACATGCACACATACACATGCACACACACACACATGCACACACACACACATGCACACACACACACATGCACACACACATGCACACACACACATGCACACACACACCACACACACATACACACATACACATACACACATACACACACACACATAACACACATACGCACATACGCACATATGTGTGCATGCACACACACAGAAAAAGGAGGAAGAGGAGGAAAGAAAGAAAGAAAAATAAACAAACAAACTCTGAGACAGAATTGGTCTTATATTGAAAGCCAGGTCACTCCTATGAGGAGAGTATGGAGGGCTGAAGAAACCGAGGGAATAAAAGATTTCTCTTCTTGAATTTGCCTAGATTCTAGGAAAATCGCTGACTTACCTAACGCCTTAAAGGCATGGACATATCTAGAAACTGCATAAGAAAAAATGCTAATCTCTACGTGGCAAGAGAGTGTTTAAACCCTAACCCTTCCTCCTTCTGGGCCTTGTCATCCCAGCTACTCAATAGGCTGAGGCTCAAGGGTCACAAGTTCAAGGCCAGCCCGGGCTACATATAGTGTATGTAATTTAGGGAGGCCCTGTCTCAAAATAAAATATTAAGAGAGGAGTAGGAATATTACTCGGTGTTAGAATCCTTGTATAGCACCATGTGTGAGGCCCTAGGTTCAGTCCCAGTGCAAAAAAAAAAAAAAAAAAAAAAAAACACAATATAAAATAACCTTGTTGCATCATCGGCAAAAGGAAAGAGAAGTAATTAATTAATGGATGGATTGACTAATTGAGTACAGACTATGAGTTAGTTCCTTGACCAAGAGGTCTATGTGCTTTTAATTCTGAAAATAAGCTTGTGAGTGGCTGTGTTGAAAAATGAATATTCTCAACACCACACAAAGAAACACTCGAACACAACAAAAGCAAACCAAAAGGCAGTTTCTTTTTGCAGGAAGGGTGGGCCTCAACATAAACAAGGCTGGCAGGCACATGGAGCTGGACGCTCACTTAGTTGTTATACCAAAGCTGGTAATGTCTGTGTCTCCTCCTGTTGGTGAGAGCGGAACCTCAAGGTCTGACTCAGTGATTTAATTTGTAATTGACATGAAGAAAATGAAGGAAACGGGAGAAGGATGGGCCACCCCAGGTCATGAAGCTCAGTCATACAGTCATAAACAGATGCTTTACCAGTTCAGGGAGATTAAACGATTTGTGTAAAAGTTTTACAATGTCGGAAAGATTTATGGAATATTGGTCCTTGGTGAGCGAACCACCTTTGATAGGAAAAAAAAAAAAAAAGTATTTCACACAGGTAGAATGCTACTCAGTCACAGGTGAGACAATGTGTTCAAGAAAAGTGAAGCAGTTTGCCCTTCCGTCTTCTGACTTAGGCTGAGTACCTCGAAACTGAGGTAGAATTGTCTGAATCGCCCTAAAATCTCCCACTCTTCTCAAACTGCCCTCAGGCCTCTGTGTTGGTTCATTGTCTGTGTGTGCCTTCTGAAGCCCCGGGGATGGCGTCTGGTATTCGTTGGTACTATGCTGTACCTTCAGAGTAGGGGAGATTAGGTAGTGTGGCTAGCACGGAGGAGCTGTCTCTGCCTCTGGAGGAGGCACTCCCAAAGCCGTGTCTAAGTGTCTTTCATTAAGTTAGTCATCTTCATTTGAAGTCAAGTACCCTTTATCTGAGTTGACAGTGCGTTTCTGATCAAATATGATAGAGTTTGGCTCTAGGTGTGAACCTGAGTACAGTCCTGTGTGGTATCTTTGGGGAACCGTGTGACCAGAGGTGTCAGAGCTAAGAAGTTTAGGTGATCCTAACTCAAGGTGACAGCTGTCATCATCATCGGAAGGAGAAAAAAGCTCCTTTTCACTGTGGCCCACATGCCCCCTTCACAGCCTACACACCTCCAGCACATTCTGCGATGGGCGCTGGGGGGAAAGATCTCTCATTCATTTGCAATCTTTGCATCAGTTCCCTACTGTGGGTCACTAGAGTAGGGAAAACCAGGCAGTGTGTTGGCCTCTCTGATATTGTAACACACCAGAAGGACTAACTCTTCAGGAGAGAGAGGAGACCTGGGCCATGGGCTGTGGGTAAAACACATTTATGTCCAGGTCCCACAATCTTGTTGGCTGAGAACTAATGCTGAGGGAGTATCCGGGAGGCTCGAGACACATTTTCTGTAGCTCAAGAGCAATGGCCACTCCAGCCTGGAGTGGATTGAGACAACCTTGAAAACAGAAACAACAAGCAACACATCACTTTCCTGAGGCCACACTGGTACACGGAAAGATCTCTGCCAACTCTCTTCAACTGTGCCAAGGCTTCCAGGTGCTTCTTTGTGTTCGCAAAGAGAACTCACATCATTTTTTCCCTTCGGTCTGGAAGAGGTGGTCCAAAGTGTTTAAGCGACAGTAGTTGCAACATGTCAGAGTGGGAATTTATTATCTCAGCCCCAATAGGTCTTAATAAGCCTTACACAACTGTTTAGGCATTTATTCTATTAACGGCTGTTCATTCTGGTGGCTTCACCTGAATATTCATGATCTTCCTCTCCCCAGAGCCTCAGCCTAGCAGCTGTTGGAAACCCACAGCAAATGTTCAAGAGAGTTCCACAAATATAAACACCCTCACAGCTGAATGTTCCAGCCCTGGCCTCACAGAGGCAAAGGCATGAAACATTTATGCAAAAGGGTTTTGAAGGGCAGCATTTAAGAAACTACATTAACCCCCACCTCCAGAGCATCCTTCACTCAGACTGGGGCATGACCATCTGGAGGAAGGGTTCAGGAGCGCTGTTGTCCACAAAGACCACAGCCCCCTCCCTTCCCTGCTCTATCCTGGAATGGAAGGTTCTGAATAAATCCAGCAATAAGTTACAGCACCTCTGGCAGACGGGAGGGGACGCAGCACACACTCGTGGGATTGGGCCAAGATGGCGCCTGTTAAGAGTGAAGTACCTAGCAAGAGGGATATTTTTAGTGTAAAAATATACAAAGAGGAAAAAATTGGTGGCGTCTTCTCCAAAGGGACATAACTAGAAATGACAGGATTAAATTAGCAGGCGGACAACCTGACAGGAAACTCTGCAAGATCCTACCCTTGAGCATATGTCCCTGCCTTCCCAGTCAGAATACAAAGTAGAAAAACTTCAGGCCCATCTTTAGGATTGAACAAATCTCCCCCTCGGGTCAGTCACTTAGCCATTCTGTGCCTCAGTGTCCTCCTTTGTAAATTGCAGGGAAGCGGCTATGTCAAAGATGAGCCATAAACAAATTAAGATAGTGATGCATTGTAAATACATTTTTATTGTGTTGATCTGAAGAGGATTTTGAATGTTCATTTAAAGATGTAAGCTAATAGTGAATAAGCAGGTTTCCCAGGCTTCTGGTGAGGAAACCCCATTCATTTCACCCACTGAGAACCCAAAGGGTAAATGGGAACACAGGAAAATGGATGTAGGGCAATACAGTTTTGTGTCGTAAGAAACAAAACCAAAACAAGCAAACAAAAATACAGGAGCTATGAAGTCATATTGGTCAGTCATATTGGATATATATTGGACACATTGTATAATCCCTGTCCTACAGATGAAATTTGAACAAATTATACAGCTTTCGAAGCTCTGGTTCCTTCTTCAGGAAAACCCTTGTGCCTCACAAGAAGAGAGGCTCACCAGACCCTCCCTTCTCCTGTTCCTTCCACCAGAGCAAGGCTGGGCCATCGCCTCTCAGCCACGCCCCCTCACTTCCTGTCAGCCACTTCTCTAGGCAGGTCAGGAGCAGGCCAGGGGAGAGATCTTCCCTGTTTGACTCTTCACTAGCCTGGCAGTTTTAGTCTTTTCCTGGAGAATAGCATAGAACTGCCAAGCAGTAAGGGGAGGCTTTGTTACAAGTTTTTTTTTTTTCCAGGAAGAGAAAATATTTTGACAGGTCTCGTGGAGCATGCCCACGCCAGGCAAGTTTCCTCCTCTTGGCCTCTAGAACATGCCTGTATATCTTTTGTCAACTTTTTTTAAAATTAATATCATGTCCAAACTTTTTGCAAATGCTGTCTAGATTCGCATGAAAACTCTGAAGTTTCCAGTAGATGGTCCTAAACCCATGCGAATGCAGAGGACACTGAGTGGCTTCTGGCTTTGAAAAAGGACGAGGAGAGAAAGGAGGAGGAGGGGGAGGAAGGAAAAGCCTCTGTGAATGTGACAGGCGGTGGCTGGGCAGAGGGGAAGAATTGTGGGGAAGGGGTTGGAGTATAGATTATATCAGAAACACATTACATCTACGTATTAAATTCTCAAAAATATATAAAGGGAGCGGGAAATGCTGGAATTTTTTATGACACCTGGAACTTTAAAACAAAAGCAATATAGTGATTAACACCAAATCAATGCAATAGTAGCAAGACGCTCTTTCAAGTTCCAAATACTTTTCTCTCTGAACAGCAACTATGTATCCCAAGCTTTAAAATGGCCATAATTCCATGGAAGGAGAATGAGGGGAAGATGATGGGAAACAGGGCAGGTACTGAGTGTTAATGGTGTGGGGACAGAGTGCATCCCCGGGGGTGTGGTGAGTGGGATTCTGCTGAGTTTGGGAAGCTACAGAAAGGGGCACAGGGGAGAGTGGGCATTTTCTGATGGCAAAGATGAACCAGCATTGCAAGCACCTGACAGGACATGGGAAAGGGGCTAGAGGGGGGAGAGGAGGCTGGACAGAGACACGATAGTGCATGCCTGTGACTGACCGGATGTAAGTGAGGGACACTGAGGATGATGGTTCAACCCCTCTACACCACATCAAAAACAAAACAAAACAAAACAAAAAAAAAACTGGATTAAGCCCATAGGCAGGACAGGGCTTAGAGACACCATAAGGAGTTTATTTTTAGAAGAAAATGCAAAGGTGTGCATGATAAACAAATTACTTTTGATGACCGGGGGAGAGGACTGGCTGATGAACCCCACCAATTACCTCATGAGGCAGACATTATTCCTCTAGGACAGTGAAGAAACTGGGGCTCAGGAGAGCTTTAAGCTTCCCCTGTAGCTGCTGTGTGGCCAAACTGAAACTCAAAACATACGACTTTTGATTTCAAGTCCAGACTTATTTTCATTTCCCAGCATAATTCATTAACAGATACAACCACCTGATGCAGGTACGAATCTGATTTCTGGGGTACCGTGGACCTGTTTTAAGTCTGAAACCTCTTGGGCCTCTCGTTGAAATTTCTTTTTTTTTTTCAATTCATAAAAGAACAGGCATTGAACTACCAGAGGTACTTGCTGCACTTTCAAAATGTATATGTAAATTATCAAAAAATGTAATTGTCAAGAAAATGTAAATGCTTCATTAGGAGAATCTAAGTGCTTCCTCATTCATGCCTCAAGGAGAGTGAGGTCCATTAGGCAGGCCAAGAATGGCCCCAATTTCCAAAAGTCACCAGTGTAGTGTGTCAGGACTCCGTCAACACTGCATTGTGGTATGACATCAGGACCATGGGTTTTGTGTTCCTGCAGTGACTTACCTCTGACCACAGTTTGTAACAAAAAACAAAACAAAAAGCTATCTAAATGGTACGTTTTTAGTGGTAGACTAGTTAGCATAAAGGAACAGAAGGAATTTTTCTCACCTAGATTCATAGATGTGCAAATATTATTCAGACCTCAGTCAGAAACCTGGGAGATGTTTCAAACCCAAGGTGACCAGAGAGAATTTCTAAGATATTCAGCAACAGGAACAGAGCTGTGGTTCCTCCTGATGAATTAAAACAGAATTTCAACGACATCCATGGACGATGCAGACTCAGAGGCTCAGACCCTGACTCTTCCTGGGGTCCTGTAGGCCCAGGAACCCCTTGGTGGTGCTGAGATCCCGCCTCCCCAGAAAACACTTGGCTATGACTTCCCCCGGCACTTGCTGGCAGTGCTCCGTCTACTCAGGAAAGAATTCTGAAACATTAACAACCCTTTCCCAGATCCTGCCTCTGTCTCATCCTCAGGAAAACGGGCTTTAGGGGTCAGAGGTGGTTTGATTTGGTTTGGCTTAGTTTGGTTTAGGTTTTTTTGAACAAGCAGGACTCTCCAATCTCCAGGAATATCCCAGAGGTAGCAGTGTCCCTACCCAGGCCTGCCCACGGCCAACAGTAACGGTTCCAGGCTAATAAGGGGATAAATGCATTTTCAGGAGATGAAAGAAGAAGAGGTGAGAGGTAACGCGAGCCAGGGTAATGACAGTGCCAAAAGCTCACAAAGGAAACCATCCAAAGCATCCAGGGCCCCTTTGTTAGGCACAGAGAATGATTTCTTTTTTCTGGTGAAAGGTGTATGAAGAACTTGAGAAGATGGGCCTGAGTGAGTTTTATGAAGAAAACCTCTGTCTGGGAAAGCCGGGCGTCGGGTTAGGTTGCAAGTTCAGTGAGTCCTTCCTCCCCACACAGGGAGGGAGCTGAAAGATGTTCAAACCGCCGCAGTATGGTGTGTCTGTCTTTGAACTCTTTCCCTCAGCTTTGAAGCACAGGTTCATGCATGTTCGCTTGAAATGCCTGCCTCACCGTGAGATCCGGAGCAAGGACAGAAACAGACTTAATTAAGAACTCTAAGGAGGCTCAACGCAAGCCCGGTAACCCACACTCCATGCTGAGAGCCTGAAGCAGTGTACTGGTCAGAAGCAGCTCACCGCCTCCAGACACCTATTTCCAATAAGGCTTTACTTAGAGTTTTTTAAAGCTGGGTTTATATTTTCAGTCTTTGGTAGATTTTGTTGAAAATATCTTGTCCTGTTCTGAAATGCAACCTAGAATCTGAAGCCATGACTATTGAGGTACATAGACCTATAAGTGGCAGTGAGCTTACTTGGTAGTGTATGGCTTTTCTTATTCAGTCCTACATCATTGATTTAAAAAAAAAAAAAAAAACTATTTAAATGAGTGACTTTTAACAATCCATGAGGTACAAATTGGTTGCTATCGGATACACTGTACAACAAGATGTGGCTCCCGTCCCAGTGAGAAGATAGGTGATACACTTTAAATTACTTTATCTCTAAAGAGCTGAGAATCGCCAAGGAAGGTTGTTAAAAATTACACAGCCCTGAATCAAGTGGGACCTAGGAAGTGAGCCTAGGGACCTGCCATTCCAGCCAAACTCCACAGTGAGTCTGATGCAGGAGACTCCTGCAACTGAGGCACGGAATGCTCTGGTTTCCATGGGGCCTTCACAGATGCTGTCTAAAGCTCTCTGCAGAGGAATGTCCATCTCTTGATTCTAAGACCTGACTTTGGTTTTTTTTTAATTTTGGAATATTTATTATATGCAAGTCAACAAATAGTACTAAACATATGAGTAGTGCTGGAATTTTTTAGAAGACATATTTATCGAGCCAGTCTATTTTTTCTTTAATTAATTTATTCAGATTACAACTCAATTGTTATCCCATCACTTGTATCCTCCCATTCCTCCCTCCCTTCCACCCCCACCCTATTCCCCTCCCCTAGGTCTATGATGGAGGGGGATCTTCTTCCCCACTTTATGATCACAGGCTATCAAGTCTCATCTTGGTAGCCTGCCTATTCCTTCTTTGAGTGTCACCAGGGCTCCCCACCAAGGGGAAGTCATCAAATATGGGGCACCAGAGTTCATGTCAGAGTTAGTCCCTGCTCTCCACATAACTGTGGAGGATAGCCTGTCCATTGGCTAGATCAGAGTAGGGGTTCAGTGTTTACTACTTGTATTGTCCTTGGTTAGTGCAATAGTTTGAGCAGACACCCATGGGCCCTGATCCACCTGTTATGATATAAAATTCTTGTAAATTTCTAAGATCATCTGCATCCTTCTACTTCCCCATCTTCTGTATTTCTCTTACCAAGAGTTCCAGTATGATATCCTCACATCTATCCCAATCTCCTGGTAAGTGAAGACTTTCATGGGACACGCCTCTTGGGCTAGTGCCAAATTATAAGTGGGTATATAACATGTGAGTCTTTCTGCTTCTGGAATAACTCATTCAGTATGATCATTTCTAGTTCCATCCATTTGTCCACAAATTTTGGGAATTCCTTGTTTTCAATAGCTGAGTAGTATTCCATACTGTAAATATACCACAATTTCTTTCTCCATTCTTCAACTGAGGGAAATTTAGGGTGTTTACATGTTCTGGCTATTATGAATAAAGCTGATATAAACTTGGTTGAGCATATGTCCCTGTTGTGTGTGGTGGAGCATTTTCTGGGTATATTCCATGGAGTGGAATAGCTGGGTCTTGAGGAAGCCCTAGTCCCAGTTTTCTGAGAAAGCGCCAGATAGATTTCCAAAGTGGTTGTACTAGTTTGCCTTCCCACTAGCAATGAAGGAGTGTTTCTCTTTCTCCACATCCTCTCCAGCATGTGGTGTCACTTGAAGTTTTGATCTTAGCTATTCTGATGGGTGTAAGATGAAATCTCAGAGATGTTTTGATTTGCATTTCTCTGATGACTAAAGATGCTGAGCATTTCTTTAAGTGTTTCTCAGCCATTTGATATTCCTCTGTTGTGAATTCTCTGTTTAATTCTGAGGCCCATTTCTCAATTGGGTTATTTGGTTTGGTGGTGTTTAATTTCTTGAGTTCTTTATATATTTTGGATATTAGACCTTTGTCAGATGTAGGGTTGGTGAAAATCTTTTCCCAGTCTGTAGGCTGTCACTTTGTTCTGTTGACAGTGTCTCCTGCCTTATAGAAGCTTCTGAGGCTCATGAGATCCCATTTATTAATTGTTGACATTAACGCCTGGGCTGTTGGTGTCCTGTTCAGGAAATTGTCTCCTGTGCCAATGTGTTCCCCACTTTTTCTTCTAGCCAATTTAGTGTCTCTGGTTTTATGTTGAGGTCTTTAATCCACTTGGACTTGAGTTGTATGCATGGTGACAAATATGGGTCTAATTGTGTTTTTCTACATGTAGACATCCAGTTAGACCAGCACCATTTGTTGAAAATGCTGTCCTTTTTCCATAGCATAGATTTGGCTTCTTTGTCAAAAATCAAGTGACTATATGTGTGTGGATTCATTTCTGGGTCTTCAATTCCATTCCATTGATCAACCTGCCTGTTGCTGTGACAGTACCATGCTATTTTAATCACTGTTGCTTTATGGTACAGCTTGAGATCAGGTATGAAGATTCCTTCCAAGGATCTTTTATTGTACAGGATTGTTTTAGCTATTCTGGGTTTTTTGTTTTTGTTTTTGTTTTTCCATATGAATCTGAGAGTTGATCTTTCAATGTCTTTAAAAAGTTGTGTAGGTATTTTGATAGGGATTGCATTGAATCTGTAAATTGCTTTTGGTAAGATGGCCATTTTTACTATGTTAATTCTCCCGATCCATGAACAAGGGAGATCCTTCCATCATCTCAGGTCATCTTCAATCACTTTCTTCAGAGATTTAAAGTTTTCTTTTTCATACAACTCCTTCACTTGCTTGGTTAGAGTAACTCCTAGATATTTTATATTGCTTGTGGCTAACGTGAAGGGTATAGTTTTCCTAATTTCTTCCTCCGCATGATTGTCATTTGCATATAGGAAGGCTACTGACTTTTTTGAGTTAATTTTGTATCCAGCCAATTTGCTGAAGGTGTTTATCAGCTGTAGGGGTTCTCTGGTGGAATTTTGGGGGTCACTTATGTACAATATCATATCATCTGCAAATAGGAATAATTTGACTTCCTTCTTTCCCATTTGGATCCCCTTGATCTCCTTTTGTAGCCTTATTGCTCTGGCTAGAACATCAAGAACTATATGGGCAGCCTTTTCTGGTGCCCAATTTTAGCGGAATTTCTTTGAGTATCTCTCCATTTAATTTGATGTTGGCTATGGGCTTGCTGTATATAGCCTTCATTATGTTAAGGTATGTGCCTTGTATCCCCGATCTCTCCAAAACTTTAAACATGAATGGGTGTTGGATTTTGTCAAATTAAGCCCTGACTTTTAAAGCCTTGCTCTTTGCTGACACATTCGTAGCCCAAGGTCAGTCAATAACTTTAGATCCTAAATGCCGAGTAACAATTTATTTCTAGAGAAGACAGAGTCTTAACCAACACACTCTGACAACACCATCGTGCTTTTGTGGCAACTCTTATTCTCCACCTGGCCCACAGACCTCCTATTTCCCAGACAGCTGTGTTGCTTGCACTGTCTGTGAGCTTCGGCCCTGGCAGCAGGGTTCCTTCTACCATAGGCAGGAAAGCCACATTCTACTTGCATGGTACTATAGTGTTTCCCACCCAAAACCACGCAGCAGTCTCCCCTTTACCCCATGCAGCATCTTCAAGCTCATGTCATACACACACAACAACAACAACAACAACAACAACAGCACAAATGCACACACACATGCCCACACAGGCTGTGCATGTGCACATAGAACAGTTTGCATGTGAGAGTTAGCCAAATAAAATCTGTTGTCTCTTTGATGTTATTAAAAGAAAGCATTTATTGTCAAATTCTTGGGTATAAACCATACATGACTAGAAGTTCATAGAAGAATTTGAGTCTTCACAATTCCATTGTATAAAGTTACCACAAAGTGACGAACAGCAGACTCACAATACAATGGCCCTTCCTCTCCCCTGAAGACGGCCTCAACTCCACCCTTGTCATGACCCCAGGCCCTCATTGCACTATTGCTCCGCCATAAGTTAATCAATTAAAATCTGCTTTTGTCTCCCTTCCAAGCACTATAGTGTCTGCACCAGTTAACTGTATCCCAGCAGATTCCATTTATAGGACTTTCAAAATTTAGTTCCTCTGGGGTTTAGTTTGGCTGTTGCATATGATTGTACTGAATTAGTGAAAACTGTGAATAGTAGATGTCATCTTTTCAGAAGCATGTCTATAACATACAATTACACTAAAGTGCTAGAAGACATACTGTCTGCCCTCCTTTAATGGTCAGGTAAAAAGTACTTGCAGTTAATATATACCTGTTGCCAAAATGCTTTTTTTAATGCTCTTAGCTTAAGACATACATATTTCTCTTATATACATCAGAAAGATTACTCAAAATTATCCCTCTTAATATCCAGTAATCCTGATGAAGCAGATTTAAGCCATGAATAATTTTAAAACTCAGTCTGAGCCCCCAAACTCCTATGATTTTGTGATTAACTTAATTTTACATCTTTCTCTTAATTTGGTACAGCTCCTTCATGACTAAAGCTTAAAAAAAAAAAAAAAAGATTTGCTTTCTAAATCCAATTTGCGTGTTTCCTTGTTTTCATAGAAAATCCAATAGTTGGCCTTCATGTGTGGAGGCAGTGGGTCCAGAATCACACCACCAAGACACCAAAATCTACAGATACTTAAGTTTCTTCTATAAAGTGACATATTTGTATATAACCCTACACACATACCCGTGTGTCCCTTAGCAATCTCTAAATTACTTAAAATGACTAAAACAAAGTCAATGGCAAATGGTGTAAAAGTAGTTGGTAGATTATATTGTGTGAGGAATAAAAATCAGGAAAGTGTCTGTACATGTTCAATCCAGATACAGTTTTTTTTTTTCCAGTTGTTCTGATCCGCTGTTGACAGAACCCTTGGGTGGGAAGCTGGCGCCTCTTCAGGAGTTTCACTTTCTGGGTCAACAGCTGAGGGGGGAAGGAGAAGACTTCCTTTCAGAGGTGTTACATTCCAGAGTAACAAAACAGGAAAATTACCAGTTTGCTAATGGATTATCAACATATTGTTACTGCCAAACACAGTGTGTCTTTTTAAACTCAGTCTGTATAAAAGCAAAAATGTTATTAGTGGCAAAATAACATTAATAACACGTGATAAATTGAGAGAATGCAAAAGTTGATGAGCTCTTCAGACCGTCTGACTCCAGAGTATAATAGTAACTAGCAAATACATAAGTTGTTCAATCCATAAACAATATAGTTGGTAATAAACCAGCTAATGAAAGAAAGCATTGGTATACAAAGCCCCATAGCCATTTAGGCAAAAAGCATCTCTTAGATGCTTAAGACCACAGCATGTGCATCCCAACACAACCCTAACGACAGACTGACAACTTACAGCAGCTGGGGTAAATGCAAAAATAATTAAGAATTTCAAGTAACACTAGATCTTGGAAGGGTGAGGCCCTTGTGAATATGGGGAGCTTTGAGATGCTTGACAGGTGCCTTTGAGCAAGGACTACACTTGGCATTTTAGCATTTTAAATTGCAAAAGCACTGGCTCTGGCCAGAAATTGCATCCTCCTATAAACAGCATTTTGGACATGTGCAAGGCGGGAAGGAATGATTGGATGCCCTGGCAGTACACAGATGGTGGAGGCTATGGACTCACCAGATTCTCAGTGACAGAGACACAGATGGTAGAGGCTATGGACTCACCAGATTCTCAGTGACAGGGACACAGATGGTAGAGGCTATGGACTCACCAGATTCTCAGTGACAGAGACACAGTTGGTAGAGGCTATGGTCTCACCAGATTCTCAGTGACAGGGACACAGTTGGTAGAGGCTATGGATTCACCAGAATCTCAGTGACAAGGACACAGTTGGTAGAGGCTATGGACTCACCAGATTCTCAGTGACAGGGACACAGTTGGTAGAGGCTATGGACTCACCAGATTCTCAGTGACAGGGACACAGATGGTAGAGGCTATGGACTCCCCAGAATCTCAGTGACAGAGACACAGTTGGTAGAGGCTATGGACTCACCAGAATCTTAGTGACAGAGACACAGTTGGTAGAGTCTATGGTCTCACCAGATTCTCAGTGACAGGGACACAGTTGGTAGAGGCTATGGATTCACCAGAATCTCAGTGACAAGGACACAGTTGGTAGAGGCTATGGACTCACCAGATTCTCAGTGACAGGGGCAGTACTGAACTACAGAAAGCATGCTGTCCTATTTCCCAGAGGACTTTTGAATGTCCAGCAGATAATCACACAGGTGAAATGCCTGTTGTTGTTGCCTGTACTTAAATACTGTCTTGTTTTAACGCCCTGAACATTCGAGCAATGTGACTACTGCATCGGTTCTGGAAAGGCCACATGCTGCTATTTTGAAATTATTACAAGTAACATGACTCCAGTTATACAAACAACAGCAAAACTTGTGTACAGCACAACTATGTTGACGGTGGCAATGCTTCCCACACTGTATGAGGCACCAAATGTAAGCGCCTGTGTCAGTCCACATGTGCAGCTGTGGTGTGGTTCAAAGTGATCGAGCTAAGTTCACAAGTATCTCAGTCCTCCACTGAGTCTTCTATGCCTCACCCTTGTGAAATGAATAGTTAAGATTTTATCATAGATTATTTTCTCTTATTTCATCTTTTTATTATGGTTCGACATGGTTTTCTAATCGGATAAAGTCACTTTTAATATTAGGGCATGTGTTTCGTAATAACAATGTGGGCTTTCAATGTTACCTACAGCGGCTTTGTGAAAGAACGGGAAGCATAGACTTAAAGTCATCTGAATATGAAATGTTTAAGGCAGGAGGCATTTGGAGGATTAAAATGCTTCATGGATGGAAAAGGTAACTGAGCCCAGAATAGGTTAAAGACATCCAGAAATTACAGGCCGTGTCCAGATTTGAATAATAGAAGTATATCCCTGTGTTCAAACCAGCACAAGGACCCCTGACCCCTCTGAGTGCTGCAGAAGGCTTCCTTGCAAAGACAGAATTGGAATATCTTTTTGTTTTTGAGTTGTAGACAACATATATGTTTTTGACCTATAACAGTAGTGCCTATTTATGGGTTACAGTGAGATAAATCAATGCATAAATAATATAGAATGACCAAATCAGAACAAATAGTACTACTGTTTCCTTACACATTTTTCATTTCATTGTACTTGGAACCCTTTTTCTCTTCTCTCCTAATTTGTCATAAAATATGTAATTTGTTTTGAACAAACCACGCTAGTTAAAATTTGAATACTGATGTTGGAGAGCCTTGAACCTATAAGGTCAGGATAATTCTAGCCCAAGCAGGTGCATAGAGTCTGCAAAGACTCAATGTCTGAGACAAGAACATACATAATCAAGTACTGACTGCCCAGAGCCATGAAAAATGTACCCTTTACTTACAAAAAGAACTTTCCAGAAACCTATAATTGGTCACCATCTTGTCAAGCACAGCCCTAGGGCCAAGCAACCGTGGGGCTTTTCCGGGGACTCAGGGTTCTCTGAGGTGAACATGAAGAAGAGAAATGAAGAGGAGGAGCCCATTCAGCTCTGCAAGCTCTGGGAACCTGATAAGCCATAGGTTTCTGTGGGCCATGGCCAGAGTACAAACCAAGAAAATAGCTTGTTGATTGCTGGAATGATTAAGCGGATCGCCTTATTGATTCTCACCTAGCTTGGAGCAGACCTCAATAACCAGCATCAAGTGTTTTAATAAGAGCAAAGGAAAGATTTACTAGACACAAATGCTTTTAATTAGACGGGAAACAAAGTACCCTGACCCATCAGCAAGGGACCACAGAGTGGCCTCAGCCTGGAGCCTGCCAACTAAACAGGAAAGTAAAAGGAAGTTAAGAGAGACAACCCTGAGTGACTTTTAACAAACACCCAGAAGTGAATTTCTACCGATTTCCAAGTTGTGTCCTTGGCCTCTCCCTCCCAGCTCATTGAACCCCACCATCCATCCTAGAAGCCAGGGGCCAAGCGAGACATCTGAGCATACTGAACCCAGCCACTGTGACTTTCTGGGCTTTTCCTCAGGTCTGCTGTTAACAAGGATTATACAATTGTCTCTACATCTCAAGGAAGGGCAATTCTAGGAGGACTCTTAACTGGGGACAGACCTAGATTTGAAGATGTTTCTCTTGGAAGCAGGATTTGTGAGCACGTGTTCTTGCCCACTCTGGAGGCTTTGCTGTGTACGCACTCTTCCTGCGTTAGCTGGCCAGGTTGCTTTTCTTCAGCAATTGCTGTGTGCTTGTGCCAATCAAACATTGTGTCATTCGATTTTCTCAGCAAACTAAGGAGTTGACCCATCTGTCATTATATCCATTGAAGAGATGAGTCAGTGGGGGCTTAGTGGTTGGGCATGTCCAGGGTTTATTCAGCTTGCAGGTGGTAAAGCGGGACCTTGAACGTTGTTATCATTAGATTCCAGACTGTAAGCTGGAATCAACTACAACTACACTCGCCTATTAAAGAAAACAAGGTCATAGAGTGTGTCACACACACACACACACACACACACACACACACACACACACACACACACACACACCTCGAGAACTGTTCCCAACCCTTCCAATCCTTAGTCTGTGCCTGCTAAGCCCCTGCTTTAACTCAAGCATTTCTAAGCCAGAGGGACACAACGCTGAGCAAGAAGGGCATTGAGGACCCAAACTTATAAATAAATTTTTAAAAGTTCCGATGGAGAGAATCACAATGGGGAAAATAAAGCGGGACAAACAAGAGGTCTCACCAGAGAAAGTCCTTCACAGCTGATACTACAACGATGAAAGCTTTAAAAGCCCAAAGATTTGGCTGAAATGCATTCTGGGCAGGCGCCTGCAAACGCAGCAAAGAGTAAGGCGCGTGGCTGGTGTGTGGGTTGCAAGGAGATGCCACCACAGCCAGGAGTTGTCAGAGCGCTGTCAGACAGATTTAAGTGGACTTTAAGCACTTTCCATGAGAGTGTTATTAAAATATAGTCGTGACTGCTGTTTCGTGGGACCAGAAAAGATGTACAATTGCTAGGACCGGCCAGGGAGGAGGCAGGCTGCAACACTGCAAGTGATGGAGATGCTGCATCCTGAACATGTTTGCAGAGCCGACTGGCCTCTCCTCACCTTGCACTTTTGCAAATGAACGAGAGCTATGCTTCCTGGGTACCCCAGATGGCGCCCCTGGCAGCTGCTCTCATTATCCTCGGCTCTGCTGCTCAGACCATGAGAACTTGACCTCAGTAAAATGCCATGCCTCATATTCGCAGCGCCCGAGAAAGGGTTTTATGATGGTTTACCAAAAATGGCTTGCCGGAAGCTATGCAGCTCCCTAGTCATGGTTTACAGGAAGCTCCGCCTACAGAAAACGTCCTGCCTTTCCTTCCTTATGATTGTTGCCCTGTTCCCTGCGGCCAAAGAGACAGTTGCCTCAGGAAAATGAGGCCGAGTAGAAATACATCAACCCGCAATAGGCTCTATTGTACATATGTCAGCTCAGCTAAGGAGCTAGGTTTCCTTCCGCTGTGTCCGTGGAAGTAGGAGGAAGGCCTGCCCACTACCACCGGGTTTAAAAGTCTAGAAACCAGAGAAGACCCACCCGAGCGGGGAGGTGTTCCTTTGTGCCCTGCCTTCCGGAGGGAAACAGCCGGGGCAGGCAACTGTCTGCAGAACTGACTCCCAGAGACAGAAGGCTGAGTACAAGGTGAATTCTCAGGAGAGGAAAAACTGTGAGAGAACCTTAGAGAAGATGAGCCTCCTACATAATTGATCTGACAGACAGCGCCCATACAGTCGCCACAGAAGGGCCACTCTCCCACACGGGAGCGTAATTGTACTGAGAGGCACCAGATGCCACCTAGTTAAAAGTGTTTTCACAAGAGAAGTACCATGTCTGTCAGCCTAAGCTAGGGATTTGGAAAACTCAAACACTGTGTCAGAGGCTAATTTTTTTATTATTATTATTATTATTATTATTATTATTATTATTATTATTATTATTATTATTATTTAGCACTGAACAAACTTTTATTCACTAAATGATTGAGGGAAGACCCTGTGTCCATTCTTACGATGGTACCAGCTTTGTGGTTAATTAAATATTTTTCAGAGAAAAGATGTGGGGTTTTTTTTTCCACTTTAAAAAAAGTCAAAAAACAAACTAAAAAAAAAAAAAAAAAAATACAAGAATCACTCTTAGCTTAGTTGTGTTCACTTATTTCCTAAAGGCAGAACAAAGGATGATTTATCCCATCAGAATGTACGTATGTACGCCCACCCTTGTCCACGATCCTACAGGGAGTAATACTGTAGCAAAACTGCCACTATCCTTGTTTTATGAATTTTACTATCATAATTACAGTACAGTTCTCATGCATGTTAATAGAGACCCAAGTATGTCTCTGACAAAAGATTGAATTCAGTTTAGTTTACTAGCGCAAATAGCTTATTCTGAAAAAAAAAAGTTAACTTAAAGGCAACTTATAACTTTTCAATATTAGTAAGTCTTAGTAAGGCAGCACGTGAGACTGGTGACAGTCGGCGTTCGGAGAGACGGTTGATGCAGATGTGGACAGCTGTCTAGAGGAAGCCTCAGTGTGATCAAAATGGCAAGACTCCCCTCAGATAAGAAAACCAGACATTGAAAATGATAACTGCATGGTTTGGAAGAGGAAAGAAAGTGCACGGTAAGACCTTTAACACAAGGACAGTGGCTACCTGGCATCTGGGAGATGAACAATGCCTACTCCCTCCCTCAAGCTCCCAATCCACCTGTCCACTTGCGCACTAAATAAGCTTTAATTCTTTGTACACTCTGGACACTGCTGTGATCTGAGATGAACATCAGACTAGATCAACGGCAGTTAACAGGATAAGCAGCACTTTGCTGGTGGCTGGTGGAAGACGCCCTGAGAAAGCAAGCTTCTCCAATTCTGCTTGTGCTGTGTTGACTATGGAAGGCACTGCCGAGGAAACAGCCTTTTGTTGACTGTCGAGAAACAACCATTGCAGCAAAGCATAGAGGGAGTGCAACACTTGGGGGAAAAATAATGACAAGGACAGAAGTCCAAGATGGCCTGGAGGATGCAGGTGCTGAGGCACGGTGTGGGAGCAGGAGGCAAAGTAGGAAAGACCAAAGGGAAACAGGGGGAAGAGCTGCAATTGTCATGGGAGGGACATGTTCCTGGGGGAGGGGCTTAAAGGCAGGAAGCTCTGGAGGGCAGTGCTGGGGTGGGGGGGGGGGGTCGCGGGGGTCGAAGCAAGTGAGAGTAATAATGAGAAAACAAGAGGCATGCTGCAGCAAAAGTGCACAAGCAAGACATTCAGACAACATGAGGCATCCGGATGTAAGCCTGGCCATCAGACAGCACCGGGCAGACGCGGCTCTGTGAGTTCAGGGAGATGGCAGGGCTGGAGAGGTTAGGGAAAAAAATGGGCCAAGAAGCTGGCACTGGACATCAGTCTCAGATCCATCACACAGTCAACAGGCTCCGCACTGAGAAGTATTCCAAAGCCACAGAGGAAGGCCACGGCCAGCCAGTAATGCTCTAGACTAGAGGCCAGATGAAATGGTAAGAGTGAGACAGGACCAAGGCCAGAGAGGAAGGCGGGGGAAGCTGAGATGTCTACAGTATAACCTTCATGGCCATACCATGGCCTAGAGCTTGGCTATAAATGGTTTGGCTGAATACAGTACAATATCCAAATATTTAAATATAGCTGCTATTTTTCTCATCGAGGAATAGAAATAACTTTGGAAATATATACTTGTTACTAAAGAGAAGGGCAGGTAATTGGAAACGTTCTTGCCTGTTGTAACAAATGGAGAAATAGAGTGAGAACCCCTTTTCCCACCACCAGCTGTATCCTCCCCAGAACGAGTATCATGCAGCACATGCAGGCTTCCTCTAAATTCACAATTCACCTTAGACACACACACACACACACACACAAACACACACACACACACACACACACACACACACACACACACACACACACACACACACACACAAGCTCACTGAGCAGCCAGCTGCGGACAACTTCCTCTAATGGGGCAAGAAGAGTGGAGGCAGCACCCTGTCTTCCAGTGATCAGATCCCATGACTCTGTGTGTGTGTTTGTGTGTCTGTCTGTTTGTCTGTGTGTGTGTGTGTGTGTGTCTGTGTCTGTGTGTCTGTTTGTGTTTTACATGGATATACTCATATGCTCATTCTGTGTGCTTGTACATGTACGTTGTATGTTCATCTGTGTGTATGTGTGTGTGTATGTGTGTGTGTGTGTATGTCTGTGTGTGTGTGTGTATGTCTGTGTGTGTGTGTGTATGTATGTGTGTGTGTGTAAGTTAATGTGGACAGACCCCAGTGCTTCCTACAGGCTCAGCTAGTGCTCTATCTCTCAGCTATCCCCTCCCACTCTCCATGAGCTTTTTTCAACTGCGGTAGAACATTCGACATGGGCCCTGCCCTAAGCACCTTTGGCTTGTAAAGCACAGTGGCGTGCAGGCACACTGTGGGCAGCGGACCTCTAGACCCCATTCATATTGATCAGCTGCACGTTGGTGCTATTGAACCAGCACTGGCCACTTAGTTGGTTCCACAACTGTTTGTGGCAACTGCCAGTCCCCTGTTTGGTTGTAAGAGTTTGACATTTTGATACTTAAGAGTGGAGCCATGCAATATTTCTCATTCTACCACAGACTTATTTCGCTTAACATAACGTTTTCAGGACTCACCCTCGTCAGTGCATAGCTGCCTTCCTTTTAAAGGGCAGACAGGACTCCATTGCATGCCACCTCTCTTTTCCATTGATAATTCAGGAGACACAATGTTTCTGCAACTTTCATACTTTGAATATAGCTCTAGTGAACTAAGGAGAGGCAGTATCTCTCTGAAATCCTAATTTCAGGCCTTATGGATAAGTTGCCAAAAGTGTTGGATACCATAGGCATCCTACCATATTTTTTGCACTACAAGATGCACCTGACCATAAGATGTACACACTTTTTTGAGCTGTAAAAACAGCAATCAGACCATAAGGCACACCCTAATTCCCCCCTCACATTTGGGGGGGAGTGCGTCTTATGGTCCGAAAAATGTGGTACTTTAAATTTCTGAGGTACCCTCACACTGTGTGCATTCTTACCGGCATTGTATAGGATCCCAGTTTCTCCACATGCCCTCCCAAGCCTCTCTGCTCTCTCGAGTGACCGTGTCACAGCAACCATAGCAGAAAAGGGTAATCCAAGTCACTGCTGCAACAGCCAGAGCATCAGTTCTCTGGAAGTCCCTGCCTTCCAGCTGTATCATGCCTTCACACAGAAAAAGAGTGTGAGATTAGAGAGAATGAGGATTCGCAGCCTGCAAAACCCTTCAAAAAAGGCAAAAAAAAAAAAAAAGCCTTTGTCACTAAAGGAGTTAATGAGCTGTCTCTGCAGGAAGCCCTGAAGAAATGAGTGCTCCAAGTGTAGAACATTCGCTTTACGGTAGGTGGTGTTATTGTTACATGTTATACAGACAGTGCTAATTAACAATCTTGAAGGCCACATCATTAAATTACCCTCAGTTTAAAGCCTTGCAATCTTTAGCACATCCTAGCGATTCAGTTACATTGGAGATGCCAGCCTGAATGTCAGGTACTCTTCTGTGGCCAGAGAAGAGCAAGCAGTTTTCAGAAGCAGATGGGCCTGAGAAGGAGTGAGCTGCACTGATAAACCCCTGCCCCACCCCACCCCCTCACCCCTGCCCCGCCCCACCCCCTCACCCTGCCCCTCTTCCTGACATAAATGCTAGGTGGAAAGCAAGAAGAAATTGCAAAGAAAATTTAGGAGTGAAACATGGACCTTACCAATTCTATATGCAAACACAAAAAGGCTCTGGCAAGATCTTTAGAATCTGACATGAAATAGCCTATTACCCTCCCATACACTGCAAGTCCTCTGTCTCCGTGTTTTGTTTTGTTTCGTTTTGTTTTCTGGGCCCTCCTCCCTCTCTTGTGATTTCTGACTGCAGCACACTGTGTCTGGGGGGTTGAACTTGGATGACTTTGTAGCTTGTGGCTGGCTTTCCCTACAGTGAGCACTCTCAAAAGCACACAAAGACGCTCTGTTTCTCACACTAGGAACAGTTCCTGTGCAGAGCAGGAAGGGCTTTCTCCCAACACACACACACACACACACACACACACACACACACACACAGAAGCAGGCCTAACCTGACTTGACCTTCCCCATGCTGACGTATAGGCTCAGGGCATCTTAGCAGGCCAAGTGGCCTCCCATTGGCAGGGGACACTGCAACAACAGAACCTTCTGCTTGGAAAGCGCCAGTCAAGAGACTGCAGGCGGGTGGGGGGAGGCACATGTGCAGCTCCACTGGTTACCACACAAAGAGACAGCCAGTGCCAGTGGCCAGCTGGCCACCTAGGCACTCATCTGCAGGCACAGAAAAAGCAGCAGTGAGAGCAGCCTGCCTAGGTCTCTCTGAACTGCACCCCTTAGTCCCTGTCTCTGGGGAAACCTTTTCAGCACCCCCCTTACTTCAGTATCACCCCGTGGTGTCCCTCAGGAAGCCTCCACTCAAAACTATGGGGTAAAAAAACATGAGTCTAGTTATCATGTCCCATTACAATGAACACAACCCAGTAAAAGGGTTATGGATGGTATGAGACAGAAAGTTGAGGGACAAAAAGATGGCAGATAAATGGACACATGAATGCTTGAAAGAATAAAGCACACCAGGATGGTCTTGCTTCTCTCTATGGGAACGGAGTCCTCTCCCTCATAGCACCATGACAGACTCTAGCTCTCCAGAGAGAGGAAGTCGGGGGCAGCAGCCCATCTCTCTTTAAGATTAGCCTCACTATCCAGTCACAGCACTCACTCCTGCCACAGACCCAAGAGAGCTTCTCTCAGTTTCCCAGCATATGATCCAGACAGGCACTGGCGGTCATCAATAACCAACCCTCTGCAGGCTTTGCAGTCTCACAGAGCATTGCTGAGATGCTCTCTCTACCCTGACAGCTTACAAAGTGACTGGAGTTAAGATATTTCCAACACAGGCTTCTGGCACTTCCATGTCAAAGATACTAACAGAACTGCCTTTCTGTGTGGGTTGATATTTCGTAAGCCCCGGGGACATGCTCCAAGTCAATGGTTGTATCTAGAGACAGTCTACTGGTTGATGGGTCCCTTGATTCTGTAGAGGCTTTGTCACCATTGTGAAGTGTGTTGCTCAGTTCTGTCACTCCCAGAAGGACGGCAAGGAACAGCCAGCCTCCGCCACTGTGGCAGGAGCGAGTGCCACATGAGCAGAGCACCGGTGGGTTGTGGAAGTACCATCTCTGGCATAGCTAGCTTAGAGTGATGTCAAGCAGGCACTTCGGAGAAGCAGGGCATGGAGAGAGCAGACAGAGAAGAGAGGAGGCCTGGCTTATAGTTACAGCCCTAAAGCCTTGCTCCAAGTAGCTGGCCATGAAGACCCTGCCTGCGCATGTGAGCTGAAGTTTCCTCCGGGAGATAAATTCATGCAACTGTACATAAGCTGAAGTTCTGTCCCGCTCCGTTCTCTGGCACTGTCCTCTGAATCTCAGTTTACGTCTTCCTGCTTCCTTGCTTGAAGCCATCCTCAGCATCCCTTTAGCACTTGTATGTGGGACACACCTGCAGATTTGCCCATGCTGGCCCCTTATAATAGGATAATAACAAACACTCAAATCACACTAACTGTAGGAGGAGAGACTGTTTGAAGCAACACACCTGCACACACGCAGCCAATTAACTCTTACAACAACCGTCCCTTTAACTACGAGGCAGGTGGCATCAAAACTCCCATTTAACAGATAAAAAACTGATGCAGAAAAGTTAATTAGCATGCTCAAGGTCAAACCACTTCAAGTACATAAGACAGTAAGAGCTTCCCTCATTATTTATTGTCTCGTTTCTCTCCCCGGTACAGAGGTGGTGCTGCCCAGAGCACAGAGGCTGCCCACTGTGGTGCTAAGAGCCTGACTGTATTCAAACCCCAGCTCTATATAACTATTGAATCCCTCCACCTTCTCGTGCGGACTATGAGAGTGTTAAGTGCACGCCCCCTCACTGGGTTGTCATGAGAATTAGATGGACAACTCTAAGCATTCAGTGTAGCACACATAAGCACCGTGTACACATGCCTTGCTACTGTGAACAGGAGACCTGGCTACCTCTTCTCCACACCTTGTGCCTCAACTGTAGGAAGTGCTCTTGTTTCCATGCAGTTGATTTCTATGACTAGTTCAAGAACGTGGGAGTGGGAGTAAAATAGATTGCTCAGTCTCATTTCAACACCAACTAACTGTGTAACACCAAGCACGGCCATTAACTTCTTAGTCTTGGCCTCCTCAGTTGACCAACTGGGAGTCTCACATGCTGCCCTGGGAGTCCCAACCAACCAGTGTGACGGAGACTGTGTATACAATATTTGAAAAACTGGAGAGACCATCCTGAGTTTATTACCCTGGGTGACAATATCCCACAAGGGTCTCTGGAGACCACTGCGCACGGCTTTTTTCACCTTCTATAAAAACTGCAGAGTGCAAGCAGCTAAGTAACACTCTCGCAAAGCAGGTTGCATGGGAGTCCTCATGATCTTATGAAGCCAAAGAAGCCACTGTCCCATGCTGGAGTGGAGCAGGTCACCATGTGTGGTCACGGGTGACTGTTGCAAGGCTCCCACCCAGTTTCCCCTGCAGGAACAATAAAGTGGCCATTCAGTCTTGTAAGAGGTAGAAAATGGTGTGGCACGCGAGACACTATAATGGACAAGCCGTTTGTTTCACTCTTAATTTCTTTTTGTAGCTGGACACATCACTTGCGTGCTGTGTGATCTATTTAACTTTTTCCACAACCACCCAGGACTTTTCTAAGGATGAGAGACCGAAAACGGCTTCTGGCACATGAGCAGTGCCTGAGGGAGTTCATGGCCATTGCTGTTATCTTTCCCTCTTTGCAAATGTCCACAACGTGTCATTTCATTCTGAATACAGGGAGCCCAGAGCCCACCATAGGGAACCCATGGTCTGAACTTGTCCTGACACACACACTTTTTTGTCCTCTATCTGACATCCCAGTGCCTGCTAAGACTTGTGCCTTCTAATGTGACAGTAGCTGAAAGACACTTACTGTGACAGCTCTTAAAGACTTCAAGCAGAATCCTTCATCTCCTTCCTGACCCCTTGTTTCCTGTTTGTAAAGTAGGATCCCGTGGGCTTACGTGATGACTAAGGCATGGCACATCCCTGTATACTCATTAGTATTTGTTGCCTAACAAGTTATCACGAAACTCTGTTATCTATAATGACAACCATTCTTCAGGGTCACAATTGTATGGGCTCACAATCGGCGTGGTCTCAACAAAGCATTTCTTTTTCTGGGATCTCCAAACCTGGGTGCATAATACATGCAATATCAACCCTCCTATTCGAATGACCAAAAAAAATAAATCACAACACCTGATCAAAAATCACACAGTAGCACCGACTCAAGGGAAACTGATTCTGCTTCTTGCTGAGAGTCATTGTTGTTGTTGTTGTTGTTGTTGTTGTTGTTGTTGCATAGTATTTTTGTATTCTGCCACAAGTGATTAATAGCGACACTTATCAAACTAACAAGTATCCGTCAAATTTTCTAGTTTAGAAATTATTGCAAAATTTCTTACATATAATGAGAAAATAGATGTGATAAAGCTTTACGTGTGTGCACACGTGCCGCATACTGAAGAAGAATGAGCTCATATTCTAGGATGTCTGTGGGTCAGGGAAGTATACAGCTACAAACAGACTATAAGACCTGGTGAAGTATCAACTGCCAGGCAACAGAACAGCTTTCCCAGGGGCGGATACACTCAACCACTGAATAAATTCTGCTTACAGTGGCTTCTATCTCAGAGGAGAGCTGCCATGTGGGCAGGCTGTGGTATTCATCAAAGGCTGGCCAAGGGAGAAAAACTTTAGATGAATCTAGAAACTTGGCCGAAGTTGGCCCGAAGCACCACAGTGCGAATGGCTCCTCACCGGCCGTTTTGTGCCCATTCTCATTCTGGGGGCCTTTGTTTCAAAACAGCCTCCCAGTAGCCATGGACGTCATGACGAAACTCTGTTTCCAACACTGTCTGGGGAGAGCCAGTCGTAATATGGAAAGCTCCTCCTGTGCTATGACCCTTTCAGTCCCCAAAGCCGGTTGTGTTCCTTTGCTTTTCTGCTTGGGGACTCCATTCCTGAATTCTTATCTCTCAGCAGGTTCTCCCTGCAGCAGAACCGTCACACTGGACTGGACTGTAAAGCTCCTGGAACGTATAGTCAGTGCGGTCTCCAGTGTCTGCCATCTTTCTCAGCTATTTATTAAGTGTCCACCCTACCCGATGCCTGATAATGTCCATGTTGCCAGACTTCCTCTGCAGTGGTTGTGGAACAAAGCTCACTTCAGAAGGTCCCTGTTGGCGCCGTGTCACAAGAAAAGGTACTCACTAGTACCTGCTGTTCCTGGAGCTCAGCATGCCTCCTCACACCTGTACACTGCATCGGTGTGGGTGCCTGGGCACTGGCCTTCATCACTCCACACACTGGCGTAGCCCTCCCATCTTCCGTCTTCCAATCTAGCTAACTCCCATTCCCTTCTTCCCTTCACCTTCAACTTCTCCAACATGACTTTCCTTCCTTGCTCTCTCATCCTGGCCTAGTGGTCATTACCTCTGAGAACTACATGAAAAACAGGGAATTCCAGAAAATTGATTATAGCGTGAAGGGTGAATAGGTGGATAGATGGGTGGATGGATAGATGAATGGATGGATGGATGGGTGTTCCATCAGGATATCCCAATCAACCAATACGTTTGTCCATAGCTAAGTCTGGGTACTATAAAGTTCCTCCTGTGGGAGGAGATGGTAACTATGTTTTCTGTTGATGTGTAAGAAATGGTAATTAAGGCTCGGTTTCACAACATTATGACCACAGCACAGAAAATTTATGCTCAGCATACACATGCCATTACTCATCAGAAACAACACATGAGCACCATAATTGGAAAGAGAATAACCTGGCCCAGCAGAAGGATCCCTGTTGGGGGTTCACAGGCAAATTTAACACAGGGTTCCTTGGAAACGAGACTCCTCACTCATTCTCAGATGTCAGGAGACTTCAAACCTCGCCACGTTTAGGAGGAAAAGGTTTTTTGTGCGTGGGAAACTGGAGTTCAATCTTCTTAGATCCTTAACGTAAACCAGCTTTCTCCTTCCCACGGCTTCAGCATCAGTGGGACCAAGAGACTCTAATTCTCAGCTTCCAAATATCTACTCCTCCTCTCATCATCCACAAAGCCTTCACCACCCCTCCCCAACACCAGCCATTCATTAGACAACATTTCCTAAGAGTCCCTGAGCTCACAGAAAATAAACTTAATTTAATTTTGGAGGGCCATTAAATCTTCCTTTTAGCAGTCCGTCACTTTAAACACTTGGCCACCTCGTCCCTAAATCTCTCTTTGAAACAATACTCATTGCAACCAGAGCAAAACAAAATAATTGATCCAACTATTAAAGCTGGGTGTCTCTTTGTGGTTTCTGACTTTGATAAAAGAACTATTACATAATCAGTAAAATAGTTTAAAGTACCAAACAAGAAAAACTAAAGTGATCTCTCTCTCTTCCTCTCTCTCTCTCTCTCTCTCTTTCTCTCTCTCTCTGGTACCCCTTCACCCCCTTCCCCTTTCTTTCTTTCCCTATGCTCATTTAATAAACTTCATATAATATTTTTTAAAAAGAAAGAAAGAAAAAGTAAAGCTCTCTCCTTGTTTATGTTCCTCCCATCATTCTTTCTTCTTCATCCATATAAAACACGTTTACTGACTGTCAGGTATCAGACGGTCTGCTGGCTCCTTTGATGTACAATTCCTGGGCATAATTGTTTCCCACTTTCAGAGGAGACACTGGCATATAATGCACAGTTAGGCTACAGGATGAAAAATGCAACAGGAGCTATGACCAGAGTGCAATACAAGACATTGGGGGGGTGGATAATCCAAACAAAATGATGGATCCCAGAAGGTTTCCCAGAGGTGGTGATTTACAGGAAAGCAGAGCACACCTTGCTATAAAGGCATGCACAAAAGTAGATGGATGAATCAGAACAGCAGATCATTGATTGCAACTTACGGGATGGAGATGATGAGGCTACAGAGGTATATTCAGAAGTCACATCATTGGATACAAAGTGAGTGTGATTTGTCTTAAAAGCTGCAAGTGATGCCATAATCCAGCGTGTTTAGAAAACTTACTCTTTTGCAGCATGGAAGATAGAGAGCTGGCAAATGACACTGGGGCAGAATGACCTCCTAAATAAACACTAAAATAACCTTAGTGAGAAATCACAAAGGCCCAACGGACCAGGACAGTGGCTGTAGCACATGGTTGAGGGTCTGCCAACTTTGGATATAAGCACATACTTGCGCCCCATCAGATAACACACGCAGAGGTTGGCACTACTGGTGACTTCCTTTGTATTTCCTTCCTGTACATATCTGGTTTAGATAAGCCACGTCTTTAGCCATCAGTGTGTTCAAAAGCCTGTGTTATCATGCCATCCTATTCCTCTTACTGTGCGCCTTGAGGTGAGGCACCTGTTTTCTCTGAGACTTGTAGGTCTTACTCGTGAATTAAGTGACAAAGCTTACCTGCTTGCTTTGAGTAGTGATAAAGTATGGTCGTTTAGTCAGATGTGTTCTAAAACCTTTATCTGCCATTGCCTACTACGTCATATAAGGAATGTCTTAGAGGCGAATGGCAGAGAACCAGTCTAAAACGATCTCAATCAGAGACAAGCAAGGGATGTCTTAGAAAGTACATGGACAGATAAAGCTTTAGATACAGCTTGACCTGGATTCGATGGATATCAGCGAGATGTGCCCCTTGGCTCTGCTCTTCCCACGAGGCTCCATTCCCGGGCTCTTATGCTACTCTCCCTCTTCTGGCAGCTGCAGGTGGACATTACATCACATAACACCATGCTGTTTGGTACGTTCTTCCAGAGGCCTAGAAAATGCCCTCTCTGCCCCATTCCCTCTCTTACTGGAATCACTGGCCTGAATTAGAATATGTGACTATTGCTATGATCAGAATGGGATTTGATTTAAGCTAATTTCAAGTATTCTATACCTGTGCCATTTGGAAGAACAGAGCTCAGGACTTGAGTTTGATCGTGAGAGCCCACATAATACTGCATGCTTGTTATCACAACACTGTGGAGTCAGAGGCAAGCGAATCCCTGGGTATGGGCCTAACCTACTTGGCAAGCCACCAGGCCAATGAGAGATCCTGCCTCAAAATAATTAACTGATTAATTGATTTTTAAAAGACAATGCCTGAGGAAATGACAACCAGGGTTTCAAGGTTTTCACATGCATATGCACACACATGTACAGGTACTCTCAAGCATATGTGTACCTGCACATGTGTGTGTGCACACACAGAGACACACACACACAAGAATAGAAGTAGGAACCAAAGGGGTACAGTTGTCTAAACCCTGAATGAAGGTCATATGATGAAAAGCAAAGGGAGCACACACTAGATGCATAAATCACAGGCTTCACTTACATAGCTACACTCAAAACCTTTAGTTGCCAAGGGACTTGGCAAAAATGCCTGACCTTGCTGTTGGTGCCACTGTTGTGTGCTGAGCACTGAGGACAGGTAGCCTTTCTTTCTACTCATATCATAATCATGAAATTTCTTGTCAAGGCTTCAGGTGTCCCTGCAAATATTTTTCTAATGCTGTGCAGGGATCATCTGGATCCCATGGGATCCATTTGAGACGCACTTGAGATGTTATGAGGCAGGCGTCGAGGGAGCGCTTCTAGCTCTGAGAAGAGGCTCAATGGGTGGGGAGCAGATGAAAGGGTCTGACAGTAATCAATAGCAATTCTATTGCGAGAGGTGTCCTCTTTCTCTTCGGAAAGTACCTTCTTGTCCCCAGGGGCTTCCCCATGTCTGTAGGATTTAAATCATTTCATTCATCTTTTCTATTGAGCCATGTCAGCAGTAAAACCCTAGACTCAGCCTTCATAGTGTGCCTCTTCCAAATGTGTGTCCATAAACAGGTAAACACACAGAACCAGCAATGGTGTGGACACCACAAGAGATGATCATCAACAGCTTTGTTTCTTTGACACAGGAGAGTACTGGGAAGATGAAGAGTGTCCTGTTGCAGTCAGGACAGAGGTTATGCACAGGGAACCATCTTGGACACTAAACTTTAGTCTTGGTTTCTTTATTTTTGTTATGGATACATCTAGCACGCTCTCATCTACTAGGGAACAAGCCCCTTAGGGACAGGCCACTTATACCTGCTCTGTGATTAGTCTTTCATAAATGTATATTGAGTCAATGCATTGGTAAATAAAAAGTTCTAAAATATTGCTTTATACTTAAAGATCTTATATCCTTGTACAGTACAAAGTGAAAACATAGTTCATTTGAAACAAGGTAGAATGTTCTGAGTGTGCCTATAGATAGGCCAACCTTTTTGTTCACAAAGAACTTGAATTACATTCATCATCTTATTTCTATTTAATTCTTATCTCGTTGGGCTCTCATCTAGCTCAGAGACAGTGGCCTAGTATATATGACAGCTTCATTTTATGGATGCAAGATCAATCTGTCAGAATGCAGA